>NC_057723.1:16363717-16441478 GCF_004010195.1 Chiloscyllium plagiosum | reverse complement strand
GGGCTTAGATTAGTTCACAGGTTGGCACAACATCAAGGGCCAAAGGGCCTGTTCTGCACTGTAATGTTCTAAGTAACATTTCAGGTGCAGTGACCCTTCCTCAGAACTCCACTGCAAGGTTGTCAGTACAAAACCTTTAATTTTGTTTGGAGAGACACAGACAATGCTTAAGAGGTACATCCCTTCCACTAAAATTAATTGATCGACAAATCACCTAAACTCAGCTTATGTACAGCCTATAGCTTAGCTTTGGGACTGGATTCAATAAATAAACATATAATGAAAAGCACTAATTAATGGGTTCAAGTCCTACTTGCTCCAGAAGTGTGTCTTAATGTTTCTAAGCATCTTCTGAACTTGAGTGCCAATCTGTTAAACTAGCTGGATTTCTAACAGCTCTTTGTTGAATAGTGTCATTTTTCTGACTGGTTTGTTAGCACATCTGTCACACCCGAGAGGAAGTGGCAAGTCGAATACTTTCACGATGACTTGATGTCTGATGAAAGGCCATTATTTAAGAGCTGGAATGAGGAGAAGACCCAAAGGCGTCGTTGGAATAATTTGCGTCATCTGCTGGTTTTGAAAAGTAATTTAAAACTATTTTTAAAGAATTGATACAGGATCTAAAACAGATATTATTTCCCTTTTAAAATAGAAACACGTGAAACAACTGAGAGATTAGGAAAAGCATCCTTTCCAAAAAGTATTTACTAAGGTTTCTGACAATCTTAGCTTTGTTTGGTCCTCCACAGAAGTGTTACAACATGTACACTCTTCATGATGAAAAATATTCTGTTTCTATGTTTGAAATGTATCTAACTATATTACCTCATTGTCTGTGTCTCTACTGAGAGTATTGTGTTCTATTCTGTTCTTTTAATGCTAGAGTTTGTAAACTCTCTCACTCCCACTCCTTGGACTTTTCTGCAGTCCTAGACTCAGACTTCCTATTCATTTAAATTTACTTTCATATCAACATCCCAGAGGTTAACATTGACCAGAAACTGAATTGACCATCCATTCAGTGGCTATAAGAGCATGCCACAAGCTGGCAATTGTGTAGTGAGTAACTCTCCACCATCTTCAAGGAATATGTCAAGAGTGTAATGAAATATTTCCCATTTTCCCGGATGTTGAAACACCAACAGTTGTCAAGAAGGTGGATTACATCAATTGCAAAGCACTGCACTTGATTGGTTCGCCATTAACCATCTTCAACATCCACTTCTTTCACCTTGTCACACAACAATGATGGTGTGTACCATCCACAAGATGCACTGCAGAATGTACCAAGGCTCTTTGCGTACTTTCCAAATTGGTGATCTCTACCATATAGAAAGGCAAGGGTAATCTATGTATGGGAGCACTGCTACCTGTAAGTTATTTTTGCTGTTGCAATGGTGGGACTTCAGATGGAAGCCAAAATGGATAATCAACTTTACTCCTTTGGCTGAAGGTGGGTGCAAACACTTCATTCATTTACCTTCATAAATTGGGCTGTTCCCATCGTTGAAGCTGGAACCTCATCTTTTTCTGAATGGTTTTTTTGATTGCTTAAATTAGATTCCCTACAGTGTGGAAACAGGCCCTTCGGCCCAACCAGTCCACACCGACCCTCCGAAGAGTAACCCACCCAGACCCATTTCCCTCTGATTAATGCACCTAACACAGCCAATTCACCTGACCTGCACATCTTTGTGACTGTGGGAGGAAACTGGAGCACCCAGAGGAAACCCATGCAGACATGGGGAGAACGTGCAAACTCCACACAGACAGTCGCCCAAGGCTGGAATTGAACCTGGGACCCTGGTGCTGTGAGGCAGCAGTGCTAACCACTGAACCACCGTGCCACCCTATTGTATTGTTTTATTTTTCACCATGTGGCATAGCTGTAAAACTTAGATAGCGATCCAGTGTGGGGGATGCCTCAAGTTTATTTATAACATGTTGCTGTTTTGTAGCTTCATCAGGTTGACACTTCATTTTCAGATAAACTTGGTTCTGCTTTTGGGCTGCTCTTCTGCACTTTTTATTATGCCAAGAGTAATCAATTGGCTTGGTGTAATTGCATAATGAAATATTTACAGATTGGGATTGATTACAATTCTATTATTGCTGTTGGCCCACAGTGTCTGATGGATGCTCAGTTTTAAGCTGATAGAGTTACTCTGAATACATTCCATTTAACACTGACACTGCCATACAATACATTGGAGGCTGCCACATGTGTGAGGACAGTGAAGTAACTCTGCAGAGGCTGGTATCCCATCACTAAGTCACCCTTTAATTTTACATGGATAATCCTTGACTTTAGTACTGGCTCATACAGAATCAGGCCCCAGAATGTCAGTATCTCTGACACTCACCCTTTTTATCTGTCAGCCAGGGCTCCTGGATTGGACCAGTTATAATCAGGGAACTCGTATTCTATGAGTTCCAGCTAGCTGACCTTATTACAATCATTAAAGATAGGACCTTTTACCTTACGTGTATTTAATTAACTTCATTTAGATTCACAAATTGACAGGGTATGATTTGAGCTCTTTTCTCTGGAATATTAGTCCAGGTTTTTAGCTTTCCAGTCCAGTAACATGACCACTACACCACCATTCCTGTAGTCTTAGAACAAGATTCATCTCACTAGTACTTAATGTTTGGAAGCAAACAAGTTAATTTAAAAGCTAACTGTTGTAACTATGATTGTGAGGTAAAAACAATGACTGCAGATGCTGGAAACCAGAATCTGGATCAGTGGTGCTGGAAGAGCACAGTAGTTCAGGCAGCATCTAAGCAGCTTTGAAATTGACGTTTCGGGCAAAAGCCCTTCATCAGGAATAAAGGCTTTTGCCCGAAACGTCGATTTCGAAGCTCCAGCAACTATGACTATGCTTTGTGTTTGACATGATTATTATAATACTGACTTCAACAGGACTTTCTTAATGCTGAACATACATGTAACAGGACTGAATATCTTAATAAAACAAATAACTACGGAAGTTTGAGATCTGAAACAAACAAAAACAGAAATACCTTCATGTTCATTGTATCATAAAATGATCAATTGCTCTAGTATTAATTACAACATGAAGATCACAGTAATAACTGTGTACGCCAGGCAGTGAATCATGGTTGATGGTTGGAATGTTGAGTTGTACATTTTAAATTGGGCTACTGCCATGAAATTGATAATGTCTGCAACATGTCTGACTATTAAAGAGCTGGCTGTGTGGACAGAACAAAGCTGATTGTGTTCATGACAGAGCTAACAGTCCAAATATCAACTGTGTCAAATGATCAACTTTTAAAAATCGATTCTCATGAGGTGAGCATTACTGGGGAAGCCAGCTTGTATTAACCATTGCTGGAGGCTCTTAAAAGATGGTAGTAGAGTTTTTTTTTTATATATCTGAGTGGTTTTCTTGTCCACTTCACAGTGTAGTTGAGAATTATCCACACTAGTTTGGAACTGGAGAGTTAACAATCTTTCCAATATTGCCCATGTATAAAACAGGATGAATTATGAAAATAATTAGCTTGATGTTTTTACTCTCACACACCCTGTTAATAGTGTAATTTCAGCATATGAATAGTAGACTGAATGGCCTCGTTCAGCTACGTTTCACTTTATGATTCAAATTTCAATTAGTTGGTTAGTATTTTTATTAGAGCTGAAAATGTGTTGCTGGAAAAGCGCAGCAGGTCAGGCAGCATCCAAGGAACAGGAAAATCGACGTTTCGGGCATAAGCCCTTCTTCAGGAATCGAAACGTCGATTCTCCTGTTCCTTGGATGCTGCCTGACCTGCTGCGCTTTTCCAGCAACACATTTTCAGCTCTGATCTCCAGCATCTGCAGTCCTCACTTTCTCCTCTAATATTTTTATTAATGCTGATTCTGTCTATGTTTCCCTGAGCAGTATTTGCCTTAGAAATCAATTTTAAATAAACCTATTCTGTCTTGTTGGAAGACTGTAGATTCTGAATTATTCACTGCATTACTTGCAACCATACTTCCAATGTCTTTCTTGGAAAAAGAAAGATAGGTACTGTTCTCTTGACCACAAGGTCCACTAATTGAATTCTGTGCTGCTCATGCTGCTGACAATGAAATCTTTATTCCTTCAGTCACGAAGCCACTTAATGTCTAAACAAGTTCTCAGATTGCCAGTAATGTAAAAGGTTATGTGGGTTAACTACTGTATATAGCTGCTTACTCCAGTTTGTTGTGTGCAGTGAAACTCTTGAGCTTTGTTAATTGTCTGTAAACTACATAACTGTATGAGGCTCTGTCACTAATTTGGGTACAAGTGTAGTTTCCAGAGACAGCCCTTGCTGAAATATTGCTATGTTAACTATTTTAAGAAACTCAACTCTCTGCAGCATCATTTTATTTTCAAATACTTTGAAGTTAGATTAATTTCTTTAAAAATCATTTAAGGCTGTTAGCAAGCCTACTGACCTGGATAGAATGCAACCTACATCATAATAGTTGATGTGAAGGTGGCAAATGAGACATTCTTGTTCAACCTAGGCGAAAGTGAGGATAGCAGATGCATAAACCACATCATCCGCTGACATTTCCGCTACCTACAAACAGACCCCACCACCAGAGATATATTTCCCTCCCCACCCCTACCCACTTTCCGCAAAGACTGTTCCCTCCGTGACTACCTGTTCAGGTCCACACCCCCAACAACCCACCCTTCCCTCTTTGCACCTTCCACTGCCACCGCAGGAACTGCAAAACCTACGCCCACACCTCCTCCCTCAACTGGACGCCTTCTCGCACAGTGCTCTGGGACACCCGCACCAATTAACCCCACTGTCCCATGGCCGAACATTTCAACTCCCCCTACCACTCTGCTGAGGACATGCAGGTCCTGGGCTTCTTGCTCCTCCACTCCCCCACCACCCGATGTCTGGAAGAAGAACGCCTCATCTTTCGCCTCAGAACACTTCAACCCCAGGGCATCAATGTGGACTTCACCAGTTTCTTCATTTCCCCTCCCCCCACCTTACCCCAGTTCCAATCTGCCAGCTCAGCACCATCCTAATGACCTGTCCTACCTGCCAATCTTCTTACCCACCTATCCGCTCCACCCTCCTCTCCGACTATCACTTTCATCACCACTTCCATCCACCTATTCCACTCTTAGCTACCTTCTCCCCAGCCCCAGCCCTCTCCCATTTATCTCTCCACCCTGGAGGCTTACTGCCTCATTCCTGATGAAGGGCTTTTGCCCAAAACGTCAATTTTCCTACACCTCGGATGCTGATTGACCTGCTGTGCTTTTCCAGCACCACACTGATCTCGATTCTAGTCCAACCTGCCCGATTACTTCGAAATGGAGCTCAGTACATCCATTTCCAAGTATTACTGGTGCTTTAGCATTTTTCTTCCTATAAACAGGCAAAAGTAGTTTCAGAACTTAGCTGTAAAACGATGGGAAGGAGGGAGCATGTCACTTAGAAAGTGCCCTGCATGCATTAGGAACAGTTTCCCAAGATGCTAGCTTCCACTTCCTTGTGGGGTGCATGCCATATTTTAGGTTTTGCAGTCCCCCCAGTCTTACTACCGGTGAGCTGGATCTTACTAATGTGGATGAACGTGATGTTACCCTCTTCATTCTCAGCTTTAGAACACAGAAAATAGAATATAGAACAATACAGTGCAGAACAGGTCCTTCAGCCCTCGATGTTGCACCGACCTGTGAACTATTTTCAGCTTGTCCCCCTACACTATCCCATCATCATCCATGTGCTTATCCAAGGATTGTTTAAATCTCCCTAATGTGGCTGAGTTAACTACATTAGCAGGTAGGGCATTTCACACCCTTACCACTCTCTGAGTAAAGAATCTGCCCCTGACATCTGTCTTAAATCTATCACCCCTCAATTTGTAGCTATGCCCCCTTGTACAAGCTGATGTCATCATTCTAGGAAAAAGGCTTTCACTGTCTACCCTATCTAATCCTCTGATCATCTTGTACGTCTCTATTAAATCCCCTCTTAGCCTTCTCCTTTTTCCAATGAGAACAGACCCAAGTCTCTCAGCCTTTCCTCATAAGACCTTCCTTCCTGACCAGGCAACATCCTGGTAAATCTCCTCTGAGCCTTCTCCAATGCTTCCACATCCTTCCCGAAATATGGTGACCAGAACTGTACACAATATTCCAAGTGCGGCCGCACTAGCGTTTTGTATAGTTGCTGCCTGACCGGCTGTGCTTTTCCAGCAACACATTTTCAGCTCTGATCTCCTGCATCTGCAGTCCTCACTTTCTCCTAGCATGACATTACAGCTCAGGAACTCAATCCCTCTGCAGATCCACACTATCAAGAATCTTTCCATTGACTCAGTATTCTGCCTTCCTGTTATTCTTCCCAAAGTGAATCATCTCACATTTATCTGCATTGAACTCCATTTGCCACCTCTCAGCCTAATTCTGCAGTTTATCCAAGACTCCCTGCAACCTGTAATATTCGTCCAAACTGTCCACTACTCCACCGAGTTTAGTGTCATCTGCAAACTTACTAATCCATCCACCTATGCCTGTGTCTATGTCATTTATAAAAATGACAAACAGCAGTGGTCTCAAAACAGATCCTTCTGGCAAACCTCTAGTACCCAGACTCCAGGCTGAACATTTTCCATATTTACCTTTGCTTTCTCTCCACAGATGCTGCCAGACCTGCTGAGTTTCTCCAGGAGTTCCTGTTTTTGGTCCAGGACTGGATGTTAGCCATTGAGACTCCAGGCTAAATATTTTCCATCAACCACCACTCGCTGCCTTCTTTCAGAAAGCCAGTTTCTAATTCAAACTGCTAAATCACCCTCAAATTCATGCCTCTGCATTTTCTCCAACAGCCTACCATGTGGAACCTTATCAAAGGCTATACTGAAGTCCATGTATACCACGTCAACTGCCCTACCCTCATCTACATGCTTGGTTACCTTCTCTAAAAACTCAATGAGGTTTGAGAGACATGACCTGCCCTTGATGAAACTATGTTTCTTGCTTGCAACAATTTCTGTCAGAACCACTACTGGGCTTTGGCACTGAGATTATCAGCAGCTTCAGATGGCAGGGTTTCCTCCTACTAACACGTGTATTTATGGTGTGTGTCAGAGAGTGAGGAGAAGGGTGTTTAAACACTTTAGTAAGAAATCCTGCAAGACCACTGGAAACAGAGTTCAGAGGATTTCTTCTCAAGTGAATGTCTAGAATTCCCTATCCCAAAGAGTTGCGTTAGATTACTGAAAGTATTTAAAGAAGAGGCAGATCGATTTTTGGAATTTTGGAGAGTTGAGGGCTATAATGAGCTGGCATAAAAGAAGAGTTGAGCCCTGGGACAGATCTTATAGAATGGCAGGAAAAGCTTGAGGACGAATGACCTACTCGCATTTCTTATGTCCTGGCCTCAACAGAGATTCAACAATGTTCAATCATAATTACCATCATTATATTCTGAGACAACAGTTATTTTAAAAAGTTCAAAGATGGGATGAGTGTATTTTTGCTTAGGCCAGCATTTATTGATCACCCCTAACTGATCCGGAGAAGGTGACTTCTTGAACTGCTACAGTCCTTGATACATTCACAATGCTGTTATGAAGGGAGTTCCAGAATTTTGATCCAGTAACAGTGAAGGAATGTTGATATAATCCCAAGTCAGGATGTTGTGAGACTTGAAGCAGAACTTGCAAGTGGTGGTGTTGCTCTGTATCTGCTGCTGTTTTTCTTCAAAAGTGGAAAAGGTTCCAATGGTGAAATACAAAGCATATCTTGTATACTATTGCCACAATGCAGCAGTGAATATTTAATGCTTTCCACCTGTGATCTATATGAATGTTCCAACTTTCTACCCAAGACAGCACTAAGATGGCACACACGTTAAGCCATACATGCAGTACTGCATACAGTTGATGCACAGTCCATTCCATACTCTCAGAGATATTTGATAATGACATGGATCGATGGGCTGAAAAGCCTCCATCTGTGCTGTAATTGACTCCATGACCTGTGTGGTGACATTTGTCCATCGATATTGTTATTCAGAGACATTCCATGTTGAGATACATGAAATTCTAAAATATTGTCAGATTTATTCATGCATAGTAACTTTGCACACTCACCTTCAGAATGATGAGAGAAACATTAATTCCACTTCCAACCTGATATTGCTGAAACAGTATTATAACTAAGGTGTGAACACTATTTCAGCAATATCAAGTTCAAGGTGTCAGTTATGTCTGAGTTATCATTCTAAGGTGTTAATACTGCCTGTTAACATTGCACAGGCTGTAATCTCTGTACAGAGCTCAATCTGTGTGCTGTTACTGTATTGATTACCATATAAGTGATGATAATGTAGGAAGGAAATTTATCAACAACAATATTCTTGCCTGTGACTTTAACACCTGTTTATATAATCCTTGACAGAACCAGCGATTAAGTAACAAAAGAAGCTCATTACACACTACAATGTGGGTTCAGACCAAACCTACGCTGACAGCACATGAATGCCTTAATGTCTCATAATGTATTGCACAGACTGAGGTCTGATGACATCGCGTGCCTCTGCTGCCAGCATATCAAAAGCATTTGCACAAAAGCCCCCACACTGTGGGTTTTCAACACAAAATGCCTTTAATCTGACAATCTCCCTTTGATTGGTAATATTGTGAATTCAAAATATCAAAAGGAGGTAGTGTAAAAAGAGCCTCTTTACTATAAACTCTATTAAAGAAGTCCAACTGCAAATATTCAGGAATTAACCTGATTACCGTATCTCCTTAGAAAGAGTCCCTTTGTTGTAAATAATGTAAAAGTGGTTCAGTTACAATGACGGAATACAAAATGCCTATTGCTATAAATATTGAGCAAATATTTAATATAAGCTTCAGCTACTGTATATTATGATAGGAACACCATTTATATTATGCTGAAAAATCTTGCTCTTGTAAACAAAAACTACAAATGCTGGAAATATGAAACAAAAACAGAAATTACTGGGGAAACTCACCGGGTCTGGAAGCATCCGTGGAGAGAAAGCAGAGTTAACATTTCAAGTCCAGTGGCCCTTCTTCAGAACTGATAGTAGCTAGGAAAAGGTAGCATTCATGCTGATGACAAGGTGTAGAGGTAAAAGGAGTAAGCGGATAGGTGGAGATGATGCCCAGAGAGACAGAAAGGAAGTTAAGTGGACAAAGGATGGTTGATAGTAAGCCAAGAAAAGAAGCCCGAATACCTCTTTCTATATTCTTTACCCAACGCCCAACTCAGGCCTTTTCATAATACTCGGAGAAAGTGAGAACTACAGATGCTGGCGATCACAGTCGAGAATGTAGTGCTGGAAAAGCATAGTATTAGTTACTTTCAGCACAGCCAATCCATTTTCACCTACTCAGGGTTCCGATTATTACTTTTCTCCTTTTTCTGGCTTACTATCATTCCTTTTTCTGCCTAACTGTCTTTCTCTCTTGGCTGTCTGCTCATGTTTCCCTCTAAAATATCATTTTTTCCTAGCTATAATCAAGATAGACCAGATCTACAAGTTGAAGTTCTAAACTGGAGAAAGGCCTATTTTGATGGTATTAGGCAAGAACTTTCATAAGCTGTTTGGGAGCAGATGTTCGCAGGTAAAGGGACGGCTGGAAAATAGGAAGTCTTCAGAAATGAGATAATGAGAGTCCAGAGAAAGTATATTCCTGTTAGGGTGAAAGGAAAGGATGGTAGGTATAGAAAATGCTGGATGACTAAAGAAATTGAGGGTTAGGTTAAGAAAAAGAAGGAAGCATATGTCAGGTATAGACAGGATAGATCAAGTGAATCCTTAGAAGAGTACAAAGGCAGTAGGAGTATACTTAAGAGGGAAATCAGGAGGGCAAAAAGGGGAAATGAAATAGCTTTGGCAAACAGAGTTAAGGAGAATCCAAAAGGTTTTTACAAATATACATTAAGAACAAAAGGGTAACTAGGGAGAGAAAGGGCCCTTCAAAGATCATCAAGGCGGCCTTTGTGTGGAGCCGCAGGAGATGGGGGAGATACTATGAGTATCTTGCATCAGCATTTACTGCAGAAAAGGATATGGAAGATATAGACTGTAGGGAAATAGATGGCGACATCTTGAAAAATGTCTACATTACATCAGAGGAAGTGCTGTCTGTCTTGAAAAGCAGAAAAGTGGATAAATCCTCAGGACGTAATCAGGTGTACCATAGAACTCTGCGGGAAGCTAGGGAAGTGATTGCTAGGCCTCTTGCTGAGATATTTGTATCATCGATAGTCACAGGTGAAGTGCCGAAAGACTGGAGGTTGGCTAACGTGGTGCTACTGTTTAAGAAGGGTGGTAAGGACAACCCAGGGAACTATAGACCAGTGAGCCTTACGTCGGTGGTGGGCAAGTTGTTGAAGGGAATCCTGAGGGACAGGATGTACATGTATTTGGAAAGGCAAGGACTGATTAAGGATAGTCAACATGGCTATGTGGTAAATCATGTATGTGGGAAATCATGTCTCGCAAATTTGATTGAGTTTCTTAAAGAAGTAACAAAGATGATTGATGAGGGCAGAGCTGTAGATGTGATCTATATGGACTTCAGTAAGGCATTCGACAAGTTCCCCATGGGAGACTGGTTAGCAAGGTTAGATCTCATGGAATACAGGGAGAACTAGCCATTTGGATACAGAACTGGCTCAAAAGGTAGAAGACAGAGGGTGGTGATGGGTTGTTTTTCAGACTGGAGGCCTGCAACCAGTGGAGTGCCACAAGGATCGGTGCGGAGTCCACTACTTTTCATCATTTACATAAATTATTTGGATGTGAGCATAAGATGTATAGTTAGTAAGTTTGCAGATGACACCAAAATTGGAACTGCAGTGGACAGCGAACAAGGTTACCTCAGATTACAACAGGGTCTTGATCAGATAGACCAATGGGCTGAGAAGTGGCAGATGGAGTTTAATTTAGATAAATGTGAAGTGCTGCATTTTCGGAAAGCAAATCTTAGCAGGATTTATACACTTAATGGTAAGGTCCGAGAGAGTGTTGTTGAACAAAGAGACCTTGGAGTATAGCTCCTTGAAAGTGGAGTCGCAGATAAATAGGATAGTGAAGAAGGCATTTGGTATGCTTTCCTTTATTGCTCAGAGTATTGAGTACAGATGTTAGGAGGTCATGCTGCAGCTGTACAGGACATTGGTTAGGCCACTGTTGGAATATTGCATACATTCTAGTCTCCTGCCTATCAGAAAGGTATTATGAAACTTGAAAGTGTTCAGAAAGAGTTTACAAGGATGTTGCCAGGGTTGGAGGATTTGAGTTATAAGGAGAGGTTGAAACAGCTGGGGCTGGGGCTGTTTCCCTGGAGTGTCAGAGGCTGAGGGTGACCTTATAGAGGTTTATAAAAATCATAGGGGGTATGGATAGGATAAATAGACAAAGCCTTTTCCCTGGGGTCGGGGAGAACAGAACTAGAGGGCATAGGTTTAGGGTGAGAGGGGAAAGATATAAAAGAGACCTAAGGGGCAATTTTTTCATGCAGAGGGTGGTATGTGGATGGAATGAGCTGCCAGAGGAAGTGGTGGAGGCTGGTGCAATTGCAACATTTAAAAGGCATTTGGATGGGTATATGAATAGGAAGGGTTTGGAGGGATATGGGCCGGGTGCTGGCAGGTGGGACCAGATTGGGTTGGGATATCTGGTCGGCATGGACGAGTTGGACGGAAGCGTCTGTTTCCATGTTGTACATCTCTATGACTCTATAATTTCTGAAGAAGTGTCACTGGGCTTGAAACATTAACTCTGTTTTCTCTCCGCAAATGCTGCCAGACTTGCTGAGTTTCTCCAGCAGTTTCTATTTTTGTTACAAATCTTCTAGTGCACTGGCATTATGAGGCTGAGTGCTCTGATCCTATTTCTATGCTCCAGCATCATGGATCCAATCCCTTGTTCCAAAACAGCTGAAAAAGGAAGCTCTTTGCAACTTTGAAATTGATGTCACTGTAAAGACTCAAATGTAACAATGGTGCAGGAAGGGTTTGAATTGATGGCAGGGCAGGGTAGCTGTACCTGTATTAAATTGGGAAAGAAAAAGTAGTAATGGATCCTTACAGGCGTTCACAAACAACCTGCACAGCTCAAAATGTGTTATGTTCCTTTCAACCATGGAATACATGAAGCCTGGGGTATCGTTAATCACAAGAAGCAGTGGAAATGATGGAATTAACCCAACTTATCTTTATTTGCTACATCTTTAATGCACAATGTAGTGAGGTCAATGACAAACATCAGCAATGCAAGGAAGGTGTTCTTTTTGGAAGCATGAGCACAATGGGTAGGTGCATTGTGGGTGTACAGGGAGTCAGTCAATAATCTGTTGTCATAGTATTGTCAGCTTTAAAGAAGATATTTTGCACTTTACTGCAAGCAACCATCTACACTCAGAGAAACAGATGAATCCTCACAAGTCTATAAGCAGTGAAGTCCAGAAGCAGAGATACACATATTACAGAATCGCTTTATGAATTATAATGTACTGATATTCTGCATTAAGTTGATGGATATTGTAGTTAACACATTAAGCCTTTTGAGATTTCACATTAGCCAGAGATGAGAATAGTTTCAGTCATACAGTAGTAAATGTGTTTTCAGGTTTTTTTATTCCTGGAGAAGTTATGTACCCAATAATTAGCAAGGAACAGTTCAGACTTGAAATGCACTACCTATAGGGTGGTGAAACCTGAAAGGAAGGAAGACTAACTGGAGTGCTCTTTGAACATTCAATGTGCTGAATGGGATTCTTCTGTGCTGTACTACACCATGATTTTTTTCTTTCTGTAATATTGCACTGCTCTTTAGAAATCTAAGATTTGATATTCTACCTTGCTGCTCTCAGGTATATTCATGGTCATCAGAACACTGGCTTTGCAAACAAATGACTTAGGTACAGAAGTAGGCCTTTCAGTGGGTGACACCATTGGCTTTTCTTAAACTTGTCAGTATCTGAAGTAAGCACTTGGCTCTGACAGGGTAATGGGATTCTCAAATGATGGGAAATATACTGATAGACAATACACATATATCTGTATATGCATACCAACTCAAAGTTCCAAACAGCAAAAGTATCAGTTTGATAACATGCAGTTGATGTTTGGTGATGCATAGAGCAATATGCAACTCAATGTTTGTTCTCTGGTAGCAGTCTCAATGCTTCCATCCTTTGCTTTATTTGAGCCATCATGAAGAATCAGAAGGTAATTTCTTTTTTACAAGGCTACCCTTTACACATGGCTTCTGACACTATTCCACGCCACCTGAACACACAAGGGGAGTGCTGGTAAAATGAGAGCTCTATTGACACGAGCAACCTTGTGGAACAAAATCATTAGTCAAGAGCTCCATTGCCTTGATTGCTTAGTGGGAATTTTACAATACTCACTGGAGGGTGTCTCCAAATTCCTCGTGATCTGTTGTGTGCTACACAATCTGGTTCACACATGAGAAAACAGTCTTTGCCACTATTTAATGTCTGTGGGCATTGGGATGAGGAGGAAGAGGAGGACAAAAGTGGTGGAAGAGAAAGAGAAAGGGAAAGGGCATCTTGGAAGCCATCATTTTGATGGTCCATCTGTGAGCAGTTAATTAAACATAGATTCCTTTAAATATGCTGCCACTTTGCTGTTCCACTGATGCTTAGCAAAAAGCCCAAAATAAAATTTAGACAACAAAAAGAACAAAACAGCAACCCTTCTCATAATAAATGCAAAACTGGATTTTTCAACCAGGTGCATTTTCTTAGCCAGGTGAATGCCTTTGCCTGACACACTGTTCCTTCCAGAGTTTCCCCAGTGGCACCAGCATAGCTGACTGTCAATGGGGGAGACTGCAGAATGCTCTGAGCAACTCTGGGCTTTGACAGTTCCATTGCTTTGGGCTGTTCCATCTCAAAATGGGAGGCAACAGTCTTGACAGCAGTGAGAATAAGAATACATCATCCTGCAGTAGGAGAGCAGCTTTGTGCATGATAAAGCTACAGTCACTTCCCAGAGGGGCACCTCAGCCATCCTCAATCTGTATTGAAAAGCAAAACTTCCTGGAATATTATAAGACTCAGCAAGCCTTTTGTGCATTGGTATTAGCCCTTATTTCAAGAGATCGGAGTATAAGAGTCAGGAATTCTTACTGCAACTATACAAGGTGCTGCTGAGATAACATCAAGACTACTGGGAGCAGTTTTGGTCACTTTATTTAAAGGAAAGATATCATGAGAGGCAGTTCAAAAAAGGTTCACTGGAATGATCCCTGGTATGGAGGAATTATTCGATGAGCAAAAGTTAAACAGGTTGGAACTCTAGTCACTGGACTTATGATCTCATTGAAACAGATATAATTCTTAAGGGGCTTGACAGGGTAAATATGAGAGGTTGTTTCCCCTCACTGGGGAGTCTAAGATCAGAGGACATAGTCTCAGAATAAACAGGCAATTTAAAAGGGTTGTGAGTCTTTGGAGCTCCGTGCCACAGAGAACTGTGGAGGCAGAGTGCTTGTGTATATTTAAGGCTGAGATAGATAGATTCTTGATCAGTAAGGGAATGAAGGGCTATAGGGAAAGGAAAATGGCCGTGAAGAATGTCAGATCAGCCATGATCCCACTGAGGCCAAATAGCTGCTTCTGTTCCTATTTCATTTGGTCTTATTATCTGGAACCACAATTCTGCTTAACAATAAGCAGGCCTTGCAATAGCAATCAGCATGGCTTCAGTCTTAGTCCTCTGCAGCAGAAGTCAGTTAGGGGTGGGGTACATTGAGCAGTGTATGAGGTTAGAAGGGATAAGGTGACAATTGAAGCTACATTTACTAACATTTACCTGTTAAGTCCTTCTTGGACATGATGGCTAAACACTTTCAGTTGAGTTTTCGGGTTTCTAAGTATCATTCCCTTTCTTCCCTGCCCCTTGAAAGGCATCACCTTTCTCATATCCTTCTCAGCATTCAAGTTTTGATGCCTTTGGTGCTGCATTAAGAGAATCTGGGAGGGGTCTCAGGCCAACTGATGCTCCTCTTGTGCCTTCTCCAAGATATTTCTGAAAACGGTTCTCACAGCTGCTACTACTTCTTTACAAAGTACACATTTGAATATTGTTGAAAAAAAAGACAAATTTTGTCAAAGCATTTCATATTGCACTGCTCTTGACAATTACAGAAAATACCAAAGTAAAAAAAAAACATTTATACTATATGAGAGAATAGCTGATTGGTTGGAAGTGGTCTATGATTGGTTAGAGGCGTTACCATGGGCATTGCATCAGTTAATAATGACTGATACCTAACTAATAAGCTAAATTTTAAACTCTGATTAGTCAAGATTTTGATCTGAGAATTGAACCAGACAATGTCTGTCATGTTATTTGCTAAATTGAAACAGACACAGGGTATATGTATGTTATTTTTGTATGTAAAAACAAGGCCCTGTGTTGTATAATTGTGCCTTCCACTACAGGGTCATCTGACAATCCTAAATTGGCTGTCAGCAGAGCTCTTCATACACTCAAGATTGTTTAACAAATATGTAATTGCAACATCATATCTAATGTTCCACATCCGTGTCATGCATTTTGCAAATACTAGCCAGTTGGGTATGATCAGTATGTTGCTTCTTGCTAAGAGCTGAAAAGCTATACTGTTTGAGACAATTTGCCAGAGTTTGGGATGAATGGCATATGTACCTAGCATCACATAGGCACTGAAATTCATATACCACATAACTTATTTGCGTGACAAGCTGATCATCTTGACATTTGATGGTAGTATCCCATTAATGGCAAGCACCATTCATGTTGCAAAGGCTTTATGTGTTACTTAAATTTTGAGCTCACTTACTCTTCCAGGGCACTTTCTACAACCAAAAGTGAACTGTTCATGAGTTTACACTTTATACAGCAAGAATGATGTGTTTAGGACAGCCATTGCACAGCTGACAGCCTTTTCGCAGTTCATTTCTCACAGCAGTGCCTTCACTGATCAAAGTCAGGGTGACTAGTTTCAGCGACTGGTGCATGAAGATATTCAGGTTTTGTTTAAGATTCTCCCCCCGCCCTCCCCCCCCAATTTATTATCATTTAAATAATAATCTGATTTCCTCTCTTTGCTACCAAGTGGATAACGTCACATTTATCTACATCAGAATTCAAATGTGAGATTATGCATTTTGGCAGGAAGAATAGAGGAGCTGAATATTATTTTAAGAAACTACTACAGAAAGCCCTAGAACAGAACAATTTCAGAGTCCTTGCTCCACCTTATCAATTTTGATAGGAACAGATTCAAAGACCTCTATTAGATTTATCAAACATGGTTCCCTCTTCATAAATCTATGTTAACTCTGCTTCATCAATTTTCTAAATATACAGCAATTACATCCTTTGTAATAAATTCCAGTATTTTCGTTTCTACTGATCTCAGGCTAACTGAGATTTTCTCTCCCCCTCCTTTCTTAAAAAGTGGAGTTACAATTGGAAATTTCCAATCTGCAGGCAGCATTGAATTAATTGGAATTTGAATTAATAGAATTTTAAAAGATATTCACTAATGCATTCATTATTTGTGTTGTAATCTTTTTCATCTTCCAGGCTTTTGGGTCCCAGGATTTATTGATTTTCATTCCCATTAATTTCTTCAATTCTCCTGTTTTACTAATACTAATGTTATTCAATTCACTCACTACAACCTTGGACTGTAATTATTTCAGGGAGACCTTTTGTAACTCTCTCCACAACAATTTCAATCTTTATTAAAATTTCAGACAACTTTGTTGATTTTCAACATTGGTACACTTCTCTAATTGAGTGCCCATTGAGTTTTTTTTTAAAATTCTTGAATGGGATGTGGACATTACTGGTAAGGGTGGGACTTCCCCAGTTGCCCTTATGAAACACTTCAATAGATCCTAAGGCCATGAAATGTGTTGTGTAAGTACGAGCTATCTCCTTTTTCCTGTTATTCTGTCCACTACCAAAGATATGGATTCTTCACATTCCATGCTACTTAAAAATTTCCACCTAATGTGATAATCAATTATCTCAAAGTCATGGGCGAACCTATGCTGAATCTATAATGATCGTCACCTTCACATTTTTGATGTAGCTATCCTCAATGTTAACCATCATAATTGGCATATTTGAATCTTTTCAGTGAGGCACAATTTACAAACTCATAGTCAGCAAGAAGAATCATGATTGAACTCATGTATTTCAATTGGTCCAAAGCAACATAATTCTGTATTTATAAGGTACCTTTCTGAGTAAAATGCTCCTGAGATGCTTTGTCAAACATTTCAAGTTTGTGTTTCAAGTCAAATGGGGACATGATAGGACAGATGACCAAAGGTTTAGTCAAAGGTAGATTTTAGGGAACGTCAAAAGGGAAGAAAGAAAGGTGGTGGAGTGACAGGAAATTTTAGGGAGGAAATTCCAAAGTTAGGGGTTCTGGCGGCTGAAGACATGGTTGCCATTGGTGAAGTAAATTAAAACTGGGATTGCTCAGAAAGCCTGAATTGTAAGAGTACTAGTGTCTCAGAGGGTTGCAGGGCTGGAGGACATTGTAGGGCTGGAGGAAGGGGTCAGGTCATGGCAGGCTTTGAAAAAAAAAAGGCTGAATAATTGGTTTAGTGCCAGGAAGCAGAAAGTGATAGCTGAAGGGTGTTTATATGACTGGAAACCAGTGCCCAGAGGTGTACCACAGGGTTCAGTGCAGGGTCCCTTCCATTTGTCGTGTTCATTAATGATGTGACACAAATGTAGGTGTTTGAATCAGTAAGATTTGGTGGTCAGTTGAACAGAACAGCAACAAATTGAATTTAATACTGAAAAAAGTGTGAGGTACTGCATTTTGGAAGGATTAACAAGGCATTAGGATACACATTGAATAGTAGGAACTTAGAAAGTATAGAGGATCAGATGGACCTTGGTGAGCATGTCCATAGATCCTTGAAGGTAGCAGGATAAGTAGATAAGGCACTTAGGATGGCTTATGGGATATTAGTTTTTATTTGTCAAGGCATTGAATACATGAACAAGGGGGCTATGTTGAAGCTATATATTACGTTAGTGAGGACATAGTTGGGGTATTGCGTGCAGTTCTGGTTGTCACACTATAGGAAGGATTTGGTTACACTAGAAGGTGCAGAAGAGATTCACCAGGAGGTTGCCTAAAATGAAGCAATTCAGTTATAAAGACAGACTAGATTGGCTGAAATTGCTTTCTGTAGATAAGAGAAGGCTGAAGGGGGTGGGGTCCATTAAAGTGTCCAAAGTTCTGATGGGCATAGACAGGGAGAACTGTTTACTCTTGGTAGAGGGAAGAGGCAAGCGTGTGGTGCTCAAAAAACATAGCGGGTCAGGCAGCATCTGAGAAGCAGGAAAATTGACGTTTAGGGCAAAATCCCATCAGGAATGAGGCTGGGAGCCTCTTGGTAGAGGAGTCAACAACCAGGGAACACAGTTTTAAGGAAAGGCGCAGGAGGTTTTGAAGAGATTTCTAGCAAAACTTTTTCACCCAGAGAGTTGTGGGAACCTGGAATTCACTGCCTGTTGGTAGAGGTGAGAACCCTCAAGACATTTAAGAACTATTTAGGTGAACACTTGAAATGCTATAGAAAACATGATCTGGGTTAAGTTCTGGGAAATTGGACTAGAGTAGAAGGATGTTTTAATGATATGCATGAACAGGATAGGCTGAAGAGCCTATTTCTATACTGTAAAAACGCTATGACTCACAATCTGCTTGGTTTAAATTTAAACAAAGCTTGGCAGTTATCTGTTAGAACTATCGTTTCATACACTATAAGTGCTGCTTTCCCTTTACTTTGGCATTTGTTGTGAATCGGCCCGATCGGTGCAAGTCAAAAATCTTTGAAGAAGCGTGACCATTTTTTTTGTCAGCAATGCTTAAATTCTGTGCTACCATCTGACCATAAGTACAGACTAGCTGTGACTTACACTGGCCATGTTCCTCCTGGACTGTTTGCTGAGTGTGTAATTATCCAGCTGTGCATTTAGTGCAGGGCTAGAAGCGTGACCATTTTTTTTGGTCAGCAATGCTTAAATTCTGTGCTACCATCTGACCATAAGTACAGACTAGCTGTGACTTAAACAGTCCAGGAGGAACATGGCCAGTGTGCTGAGTGTGTAATTATCCAGCTGTGCATTTAGTGCAGGGCTGTGCACTTAAATCTTTGAGATGAGCAAATTGTACAAACCATACCTGTTGTCCCTGCCATCCTGACTAGGCACAGGTTCATTATACATCATGACCTCAACATCGTGTTAATTGACCTTATCAAAGTTTTAGATCATACATTGCCTGATTTTCTGTAACATTGCCCTCCGCTAGAATAGGTTAAGACAGAGGTGGGGAACTTTTTCATGTTGGAAAGCCGCATTATGTTAGTTGTAATCTAATAAGTCTGCATTCAAGAAACTTCAATTATATAATCTTCAAAATTCACATTATTTTGTAAAAATCTAACTACTATGTACTAACTAACTAAAAAGAATGAAAAATATGTTAATTCTAAAGTTAATTCTAAAGTTAATTCTAAAGTTGTGAGCTTGTGGTGCAACGTAAGCGCGTTTGACTCCCGATCCGAAGGTTGCGCGTTCAAGTCGTGTCAGGCTCACTGAAGTTTGGGCGGCACGGTGGCACAGTGGTTAGCACTGCTGCCTCACAGCGCCAGAGACCCGGGTTCAATTCCCGCCTCAGGCGACTGACTGTGTGGAGTTTGCACATTCTCCCTGTGTCTGCGTGGGTTTCCTCCGGGTGCTCCGGTTTCCTCCCACAGTCCAAAGATGTGCAGGGTCAGGTGAATTGGCCATAGTAAATTGCCCGTAGTGTTAGGTAAGGGGTAAATTTAGGGGTATGGGTGGGTTGCGCTTCGGCGGGTCGGTGTGGACTTGTTGGGCCGAAGGGCCTGTTTCCACACTGTAATCAAATCTAATCTAATCTAATCTTAACTAACCATTTAATGACTTTGTTGTGACTACTTTTTGTAGGAAAACATTTGAATATTTGATTGCAGCATGGAGGTCTGCAGTTTTAGCTCATCCTCTAGATGGATATCCGTCATTTGTGACCTTAAGGGCATCTTGATTTTGGTTAAGTAGGAGAATGTAGATTCGCAGCAATAAGTGGTTGAAAAGCAAGAAAGCATTTCTCGTGCATGTTGCTGAAGGTATGAGTATTCTATTGCATTTTACCATATTTCAATCGGATCTTTCTTAGCGTCAAATAAGGACTTTAAAATGTCATCTTCTGAGACCTCAATCAATTCTACCTGTAGTTCTTTAGGCGCCTTGGACACATCAACTAGGTGAGGTTGAAATCTAATTTGAGTGTGATGTCATGATTCTCAAAGTCAGAGAACCTTTCATTGTATTCTCCAATTAATAAGTCTATAACAGCTGCGTATTCTTCAAATGATTCACAAGAATCCTCCTGTTCACCAATGACTTACCAATATTTTAATTGTGGCGGTCAGTCTGTGAGGATTATTTAGTTGAATTTTCTTTTACTCTGGTATTTTAAATACATCCGTTTTAAGATTAAAATAAAAATAATAAAAAAGGACAAAAAAAAATTTGTTCTGCAAAATTTGGATTCATTCAAAAGGCCACACACAATGGCCTAGAAGACCGCATGCGGCCTTAAGGCCGCAGCTTCCCCACCCCTGGGCTAAGGTAACCTGGGTTTAACCTCTTAGCTGTAAGATGACACCCTAATTCTGTACTACCTGAGTACTGTCAAAGAGGCTTTCTCAACCAGGTATTTAAGATTGCACTGGAAGCTGACTAGTTACCTTCTGCTGAAGGGGAGACCACTGCTAAATAAGTAAAGCTTTGTTAAGAACATGGTAACTCCGTATAAATAGCTGGCACACTAAGAGTAATTCTTGCTAGGAGTGTAATCTGTGTGATTAATTAGCACAGTGAGGATAATTAATGCCTATGGACATTTGGTACAACTAACTCCGTTAGTGCTGTGAAGAATGTGGGTAATGTACTGGTTTGACCTGAAGAGATAGCTAACACAATATGTACAGCTGGTAAATGAGGGTAGTTGGCATTGTGAAGCTAGCTGGCAATTCAAGAATAATTAATACTGAAAATGCAGATGGCACAACCATGGTACTTAGTGCCTTGAAGGTATTGACACAGCAAGAGTGGGGCAGACTATTGAATTTTACTTAGAATTCGCATTATAAATGGAGCCTTCAATTAGGGCTGACACACTCCTTAATTACTACAGAGAGTGGAAAGATTTCATTTTTAACAAATAAGATCTTGCTTTTGTTTCAATACAAATAAACAGGGAGAGTGTGTTTGTCTCATTTTAAACATTACTGTCTGTGACACAGTCTCAAACTACTCATGTTTCTACTGACAAGAAAATGTTTCTAACATGGCGTGATCATTTGCTATCCTGAAGCTAAATCTTACAATACAATTCCTCTTATTGCTGAGGGTCTTAAGCATTGATAGTAAGTGCACTGAGCCATGCTTTTGTAATCCTTGCTCAGTTTGATCTCTCTTTACAAAATAATGTATACAGGACAGTGAACAGTTTTTTAGTAGGGCTTGCTCTTTGCCATTGATCTACACGATCACAGATTGTAAAAGTGCTGTTGCTCTGATGCAAGACCTAAGTGGATACTATTTGGACATGAGCAGTCTGCTGCACAAACCACAGTGTCAAGCAGGTTTCCTAGGCAACGTAGTACAAATAACAGACATGATAGCAGAACACTTGAATCAGATGGATGGCAAAATGATGTGAATGCTTACTGGTGTCTTCGAAATGACATTAATAAAAAAATCCCTTTGATTCAGTCAAGGCAAATTAGATTTTATTCCACCGTCATAAAGCAAGATAAAGGATTGTGGGTAGATGATCCAGACCTTAAAATATGGTGATAAGAACATAAAAAATTGGAGTAGGAGTAGGCCATCTGACCACCCCCGCCTCCCCAAACAAAGTCTGCTCCGCCATGCAATAAGATTGTGACTGATCTGTTAGTGGACTCTGCTCCACTTATCCACCCTCTCACTATAACCCTTAATTCCTTTACTGTTCAAAAATCTGTCTTAAAAACATTCATCAAGGTAACTTCAACCATTCCCCAGGCAGGGAATTAAGCAACGGTGGCTCAGTGGTTAGCACTGCTGCCTCACAGACCAGGGACTGGGTTCAATTCCCACCTCAGGCAACTGTCTGCGTGGAGTTTGCACATTCTCCCCTGTGTCTGTGTGGGTTTTTTCCGGGTGCTCTGGTTTTCTCCTACAGTCCAAAGATGTGCAGGTTAGGAGAATTGGCCATGCTAAATTGCCCATAGTGTTAGGTGCATTAGTCAGGGGTGAATGTAGGAGAATGGGTCTGGGTGGGTTGCTCTTCGGAGTATCGATGTGGACTTGTTGGGCTGAAGGGCCTGTTTCTACACTGTAGGAATTCTAATTCTGACCCTTTTTCAAAATTTAATCATGGGATGTAGGTATTGTTTCTCAGTCAGCATTTATTGTCCTTCCTTAGTTGTCCTTAAGAAGGTGGAGTTGGCACTGCCTTTTTGACCACTGCAATCCATTTGGCAGTGGTAGATCAGATCTGAGCTCTGGAATCCTACCAGATGTACACTCCCAATGCCTTTAGGGAGGCAGTTCCAGGATTCTGACCCAACAGCATTGAAGCATTGACAGCATGGTGCGTGACTTGGAGGGGAACTTGCAGATGGTGGTTTTTCCAATGGAATTGTACTGGTTACCTTTTTAATTTCTCACTGCAGTTCAGAAGCTGAGGAACTCAGAATCATAGAGAAATTTTACTAATTTAGGCATATCAGACACAGTTATATCATAATGTATGCATGAACTACAGCTTTCCACTCAGACAGATGTAGGTCATGAGAGTGGCAAAAGGACTCCCCAATATAAGTGGACATCTTTCCTAAGTCAGCTTCAGGAATGCCCCATATATAGTCTACAAGGAATATTATCGCCTATACTGTACAAAATTTCAGTCTTTACATGAGAAAATCTCTTAAAAAAAAAACCCACTCATGTCTGGCCCAAATATCTGTTCCTAATTTGTCAATTAGTTTAATTGTGTAAATGTTTCCACTGTATGTTTTGCTGGGCTCCCCCATTATTGAAGATGGGGGTATTTGTGGAGGCTCCTCCTCAGTGAGTTGCTTAATTGCCCATCACCATTCATGACTGCATCTAGCAAAAGTTTAGAGCTTAGATCTGATCGGTTGGTTGTGGAATTGTTTAGATATGTCAATCACTTGCTGCTTATGTTGTTTGGCATGCAGGTAGTCCTGTGCTGTGGCTTCATCAGGTTGACACCTTCTTTTAATGTTATAGTTCGTGGTGCTTCTGGCATGTCCTCCTACACCCTTCATTGGATCAGGGTTGACCCCCTGGCTTGATAATATTAGTAAATTGGAGCACATGCTGGTTCATGAGCTATAATTCTGCTGATGTTGATGGTCCACAGTGTCTCTTGCATACCCTGTCTTGTGTTGCGACATCTGTTTGAAATCTGTCTCATTTAGTATAGTATTACAGCCACAAAGCACAATGGAGAGCATCCCCAATGTGAAGGCAGAATTTTACTTGCACAAGTACCGTATATTGGTGATTTCACTCAATACTGTCATGAACAGTATGTATAGGAGGCAAATTAGTGATTGAATCATCAAATTTACAGTACAGAATGAGGCCATTTGGCCAATCGTGTCTCTATCAGCTCCCAAAAGAGCTACCTAACTCAACCCAATCTCCAGACCTTTCCCTGTTGCCCTCTAAATTCATCAGTTTCAAATTTATATATCCAGCTCTCTTTGATGATGACAAGGTCAATTTTTTTCTTTGTTGGTTCTTTCAGTACCTGCGACAGGAACAGTCCAGCAGTTCTATCTTTCAGTTTTCAATCAGTTCAGTCAGAAAGAGACACACTTTGTGATGAACATTTAAAGCCTTCATCCAGAGTACATAGCCTTGTCACCCTCCCAGTGGTGTTTATCAGCAACTGATCCCAGTTGATGAAAATACTAGATAAGTTAGATCCCAAGGTCACACTAGGCCGATAAATACATTCTTGTCAAACATTTTTTGTTTACTGCAGAAATCAGTCACTGAACATATTCATAAGAGGCCATAAGCTACTTTTCACAAATGAATATAAAATGTATTACACAAAAGATAAACTAACTATGATGTGGTATATAAGAACACTTTGATATGGTCTTGTTACAAATATCATAAAGAAAGATTCCACCCTTTTCCCTAACAACAATCTGACAGATACTGAAACCTCTATGAAGAGCTACCATTGTGGTAGCTTCCTGCTCACTTGGCACAGCTGTAATAGGTTTTCTTTCAGCATATTTCTGCATTCTTTTGTGTGTTTTCCCCCTAGATCTACCTCAACTCAATAATTAAAAGGGAACGATAACTTCACATCTTCAGCAGCCATGTAGAATGGCTTTACCCCGGACACCTCTACAGCCTTAGGTTTTGGCTTTCTTACTGCTTGGACCACTAGCAACAATGCTCTTAAGGACCCACTCATTCTAAATGAGCTTGTTTCTGTCTGAATGAACTCTCCTTCTCTCTGTCTCTCTGGGCCAGGTAAACACTCTAGCAACTATCTCCCTAGGTGGCTTGCTGCTCATGTTTCTAAAGTTGCTTGTTTTTTTGGAAGTGCCTTTTTTTAAAAATTCACTGCTAAAAATTTGTTTTTAAAAAGGTCAGAAAGTAAAGTATGTCTTCATTGAACTGAAAACAAAAATCCATTTTCCTCTACTTTAGAACATAAACTCTCAAAAACAATGATACATTACGAACATTCATCACATGCCCATTTGTGTAATAATAATTGTTATTGTGTGCTAGAGCACTACTTTCTATCCATTATCTTTCTATGACAGATCAGAAAGAAAATGAAGAAGACTGACTTCTTGTCTTTGTATGAGCACATGAGTAGCTGTTCTGATTTAAATGTCTTCCTTTTGATTTGGAACGTATTTTTATTAGATAAAACCTTCTGTCAGACAAATAAAATGAGCCCATCTAGGTTTTGCAAAGGAACAATTTCATCACAGAGGCAAGAAATGCTTGAGATTCTATATAACTTTATCCACTTTGTTTACTGACTCATCCACTTTAACCAACCTAGGTTCATCCCTACAGGTTCAATCAGGGTATTTTCTGTATGCTTGCCTTTAAAAATGCTTTCACTTCACTCTGCATGATAAGAATGAAATGGCTTAATCATTACCTTCTCTATGGGGCTCTTGGCTGCGTTCACCAGACTAGCTTGCAAACCTCTTGTATCTGTGCTTCTTTGTCCATGTTCCTGATTTGAGGGCGTCTGAGGCAATCGATCAGGAGTGATCCTGACATTGCTTTGCCCATACTTAATGCCATCCAGCAGGCGAACCAGTAACAAGTTAACTGGCAGCTCTTCAATGCTGCATGTAACTGGAGTCCTGCATTCTGGGCATCGGAGCTCCTTCCTGGCATTAAATATTCTCTGGAGACATGGTTTACAAAATGTGTGCTGGCATGGCAATACTTTGGCAGTAGCGTCTAACCTTTCAAAGCATACAGGGCATTCCAGCAGGTCCAGCAAGGCTAGATCATCCATTCTACTTCCACAATACCATGTCATCAAAATACGATCACTCTGAAAATCAAACAAAGCAAAGGTCCAATTCATTTCTCAAGCATTAAAATGATATTGATCATTTGCTATGAATCTGTTCATATTATTATTTGAAACTGAGTTTTATAGTTCATAAAACTCATTTCTTTCCTGTGCCTGAGCTTTTTTATTATTGATTCACTTTATTTATTGCTCATCCCTCAGGCCTATTGAGAACCTGATGTTCAGGCATTTTCTTTAATCACCACAAACTTGATGGTTCAATATAACTGGCTGATTTGCGAGGCCATTTCACAGAGCAGTTTAAATGTTAACTATATTTCTGTGGCTCTGGAATCACGTGTAGACAATCACAGATAAGATCTGCAGATACCTTTCCTTCAAGGGTATTAGCAAACTAGATGTGTTTTTACAGCAATCCATTTGTTTCCTGGTCACCATAACTAATGGTAGCATTTTTCGAAAAATTCGCATTTACTTATTCAAATTCCTCAAGTGGTGTGAAGAGGTTTTTTTTCATTTTTCCACATTAGGAAAGCTGACGTCAATGATTACTAGTCCAGCAACTAAATTACTATACCATAATACTCTCATAAGGTAATGCATGAAATGCACAATACCATTAACATACCATAAATCATCAAATTGCTTTCTAAATAACTTCCATTTCCTTCCTCTAAAGAATATATTTACTCATCCTGAGATATAACACTACACAGAAATTATAGCACAATAACAGCCCATTTGATCCAAAAGATCAAAGCAAGTATTAATGCCGATGATACAAAGTTAGGCAGGAAAGCAAATTGACAAGAAGTCATAAAGTGTCTGCAAAGTGACACAGTTCGAACGAATAAATAGGCAGATGAAGTAAAGTGTGAGAAAATGTGGATCTGTTGACTTTGGTGGGAAGAGCAGAAAACCAGAATATGATTTAAATTGACAGAGACTGCAGAATTCTATGCTACAAAGGAGTCAGGATGTTCTTGTACTTGAATCACAAAAGGTTCAGCAGCAAACAGAGCAAAGATTTCAAAAGGCAAATGGAATACAGGCCTTTATTGCAAAGGGATGAAGACAGAAAGATCTTGCTGCAACTGTACAGGATATTGATAAGATCATACTTATAGTAAAGTACTACACACAGGTTTAATCTCCTGATTTGAGGAAGGACATACTTTCATTGGAGGAAGTTCAGAGAAAATTCTCCAGGTTGATTCCTGGAATGAAGGAGCTGTTAAGAGGAAAGTTGAGCTATTAATACATATATTTACTGAAGTGCTAAAGAATGGAAGGTGATCTTATTGAAACAGATTCTGAGGGGACTTGAGTAGATGCTGAGAGAATGTTTCCTCTTCCAAATGCATCTAGAACTAGCTTCAGAATAAAACATTTTCCAAATGGAGGAGGAGTATTAGTTATTAGTTTTTAGGATTCTCTTCCATAACAAGTAGTGGAGGCCATTGAATATATTCAAGGTTATGTTAGATTTTGATCTGAAAGGTAGTCAAACGTGCTCACAGAAAATTGGAGTTAAGGCCACAAATAGATCAGCACTAATCTTATTGCATGGCTCAAACAGATTGATGACTTAATCCAGCACCACATGAAAGAGGTTGGTCTCTTAAACATTGAAGGCTGAGATACTGAATTTCCCATAATTCTGCTTCCAAGAGGGAGCTCTGAAGCCCAGAGAACATTATTGGGAAATTATTCACCTCCAGAATTTGCACTATGTATGAAGCATGAGAAATCTTCATTTTATTTGTAATAGGGTGAGCAACCATCTAGCACTCAACCCAAGTAGCCATTTTCCTTTCCAATGGGATGCAGTGGATGTAAGTGGTGCTGGAAAAGCACAGCAGGTCTGGCAGCATCTGAGGAACAGGATAAAAAAAAAGAAAAAAAAAAAAATCGACATTTCGGGTAAAAGCCCTTCACCAGGAAGATTCTTGATGAAGGGCTTTTGCCCGAAACATCGATCTTCCTGCTCCTCAGATGCTGCCTGACCTGCTGTGCTTTTCCAGAAACTCTAGTCTAGACTCAGTTTTCCTCATTTTTGCCCTGTGCAGTGGATATAAACCAGGAATGGGAATTCTAGGTGGTCATCTTTCTTTGACTGTGCAGGAGGACAGGGGTTGAGTGCATGAAGTGATTTTCCAGGTGACATTAACTCCAACATAAACTGGTAATTGAAACTTGGACCTTCTGGTTTATATGGCTCATTTCCACATTGGCATCTTTAATAAGTGGGACAGGAGGCAAAAATTACCATCTATAATCAATGCCCATGGTTCAGTTTACTAATGTGACACATTCTTACACTTACAATCAATTCTCTTGAACAGGTTACATCTGTTTCTATAACCGTTCTAATGATAATGAAATTCCAACAGCTGTTATATTCCAATGTTTATATCTCGTGAGAATTTCCATCTAAAAGATTAATGACTTATGTTGTCATTGATTATAAAGAGAGTTGGCCAGCTTAGAATTTAAAAGTTTACCCCAAGGCCTAAGGGACCAAGTTGACAGGTGGAGGAATGTCTCCTCTCTGTGACACAGGTGAGGCTTTTGTGTTTGATATGCATGAGCATGTGTATGTCAGTCTCAACTGAATTAAATCCAATGCACAAAAATGCCCTAAATCTAACAGCAGTTGCCACTAATCACACACTGAGAGGTAATAAGCAAAACTCAATACGGAAATGTAAAATTTTACCTCAAGTTTTTTCTGAATTTAAGTTTGGAGAAAAATAAAGCTTGGTTAGCTTTACCATTGAACCCCTATGTAGGTAATCATGGTCTGGAGAATGTTTAAAACTGTACGTATTGTCTTAGTCATCAATGTGCTGGAAGCAGTGATGTCTACATATATTCTGAATTAAAGTTGTGTCAATTCTACTTTAACCTGCAATGACAATACGGCTTCCCAGAAACTACTTCATGTCATAACATAATACTTTAACCCATTTACATTTATATATCAACTTAATCTACCTTGGAACGATACAACATACTTGCCATAGTGAACTATACTGACTAGACTAACTGAAATTTGTCTCTCTTTGAAAGTGGAAACCAAACAATTAGCTGCTCCTCATAAATGATAGGTGGTGTTCTGATTTTCATTGCTCTGTATTTGTGGTTTCCTTAGAG
This sequence comes from Chiloscyllium plagiosum, assembly GCF_004010195.1. NCBI lineage: Eukaryota > Metazoa > Chordata > Chondrichthyes > Orectolobiformes > Hemiscylliidae > Chiloscyllium > Chiloscyllium plagiosum. The sequence goes on along the minus strand of NC_057723.1, from coordinate 16,412,606 downwards.
ATTATTGCTCCCAGCATTACAGACAGTTGTGGCATTCAGAACATGCAGTCAGTATAACCTGACAATGTAAGTATCGTTGTTTGGAGCTGGCAGACTCTGTTATAAATGGCAGCAGAATTATAGCCCTTAGTGTATGAGAGGTGCAAGGAAAAAGTGAAAAATGTTCACTGCTCCAGCATTTGCATCTCTGACCTTGATGAAGCTTAAAGACTACACCACAATAAAGGTAGGAAATATCTGACACAAATACATTCCAATTTAGATGCCCTCATCTTTGTTTTAGTTAATCAATTTTGACAATGAAATGAAGCCATTTGCTCTATTTTATAACTGTACTGGAATTAGTAACCTTAATCCAGATGCTATAACTGTATCAAAAGGAAAGTCTCATTTTCCTCCCCTCCCCCTGGGAAATACTTGCTTTCCACTTCGTTATTTTACATTCGAAGGAAAATCAAAGGTTGAGTATCTTATCACAGCACATCACAGAAGATGGAAATAACACTGTTCATACAGTATAGTGCAAAGAAATAATAAAATCTCATTCATGTATTTTCAATGCATTTTCTTTTGCACACTAGAGATTTGAACTGTCTGCCTTTAGTAACATTCCACCTGTTACTCGTTCACTATAGGTCAATGAATTCGACAAATTATTTCAGAAACCTCCAATTTCCTCATTATAGATGCAATCCCGGCTGCAGTGCATTGGATTTGCCAACACAGACAAGAGATTTCCGAATTTTTAACAATAGACATTTTGAATCGGTACTGACCTGTCACTTGAAGTAGATATAAGAGGTGAATCCTGAGAGAAGTAAAGATGGATCATTCTCCATTCCAAAGGATGTGTTTCATGAAAATCATACTAACATATTCTTGCTCCAAAGTCAGGGTCAGCTCAGAGCTGCCAACAGTATTCTGACACCTGTGCAAAAGCTTCAAAAATTACTGCAAAGCTGTTTCCCTCGACTGCCTTTGCACCTCGATTTCTTTCCCATTCATGCAGTAGCAAGGTACAACAGCAATTTAAATGTCCAATTTCCTTGTCAATGTAAGTGCATCACATTAATGTTCAAACAAATTAGAACACGAGGAAAGATTCTCATTCTGCTGTTAGTGGGCTTCTTGCCAAATAACCTCAGTCCAGTTAGATATCCAGTCGTGAGATCACGCCACCCAGATCCAGAACAGAAACTGCACCACCGATCCGATTACAAGACAATATTAACCACTTCATTACTGCTGGAAATTCTCTGCATATTGTCATACTTATTCTAAGCCTTAAGAAGCCAAAGATATTGGATGCACAAGACAGCCTCTTCCATCGTTATTCATCTCTTACCACACCCAGTCGGGGCCACTAACAATATCACTGCTCCTGTGAAAAAAACACTCTGAGATTAGCTGAAGAGTTCCCTCTGCTGGTATCATCTGCAATGGCTCTTCATTCATGAATATAAAAAGACCTTGCCATAGACACAATTTACTTATGAAAAATTCCTCGGTAGAATATAAATAACCCTGCAGTTGTCACTGTGGAAACATTGCCTGATAGCACAGCAACTCCAATGAAGAAGGCAGTTTGACTATTGAGAAGGGAAAGCCTTCTATAAAGGGAGCATGCTGACTCAGGAGAGACAGGTGTGGACAATTGCCTTGGTGGTACTGATCAAGCAGAAACCCACAGGGGAAGAGAGCAACTGTTAGTTCGATATCTAGGGCGAATTGCATCTGGTATATAAACGTTCAGCGTTGTTAGAGGGAAGTCTTACTTCTTAATTGTGATTGGGAAACGAGAAAGATATGGAAAGACTGTTACTGCTAACAACAGGCAACCTGACTATGACAGGTGCAGTTTCCCATACAAATGTTAGTCAAAGCTCTCAAACCTTTGATGAAAATTAACTCTCTGTGATAGACCAAGACTTCATTAAAATTGGAACACTTTCCAGGGAATGGTAGGAAACCGATATCTCGCATTCCATAAAACACCTGCATTTTTAATGCCAGGGGTGGAAGTACCCTGCTCCAGCAAGTTCTTGTGCAACAATGTAATGGTCAGCAGATTGCTTAAATAAGGTCTACTGTCCCCATCTCAAAGCAAGTCCTGTCTTCAAGAGATGCCAGTGGATAAAATTGGTTGGCAGCTCTCTATTCCCAGCAGCACCATCAGGAACAGTGTCTACTGCTGGGACTGCACTCCCAATGGAGATAGTCACTGCCTATGGACATTGAGACAAGTCACCGTTTGCAGGGGGAGAATTGCAAAGCTGGAAAGATAAAGCTAGGTTGGCAGGCTGAGGGAATAGTGAATAAACAGAGACGAGGCAAGTTATTTTAGAAGGAAGTGTTGTACAAAGTGTTAGGATCTGAAATGGTCAATACAAATGAATGAAGTACTAGCCAATATGGCAATGTCATATGCGGACTTCGGCGGGAAAACAGCTCTGGATCTTGAGGGTGATAATCCTGCCATCTAGATATACCGTGTAGTTCAGTAACAACGTCTAGCATACCCATCTTGAACTTGATCGCTGTCCTCCAATAAACTACATGTTGCTTCAGACAAGAGCCTCTTCTCGTCAAGCTACCAAGTGGTTTTCCTCAGGACCATAAAAAATTAGAGCAGAAAATAGCCAATCAATCAGTTGGGTCTGCCCCACTATTCAATGAGGTTATGGTTGAGCTAATAATCCTCAACTCTACTTTCCTATCTTTTCACCATAACTCTTGATTCCCTTACCAATTAAAAATCTGCCAATCTCAGCCTGAAACATTCTTAACAGCACAGCTTTGACAGCCCTTTGAGGTAAAAAATTTCATAGATTCAGTACCCTCTAAGAGAGAAATTCCTCATCATCTTTGTCTTCAATATGCAACTTCTTCTTCTGAGATTATATTCTCTGGTTGTAGACTCTTCTACACAGAAAAATAACTTTCCTGCATCTAATCTATCAAGTCCCCTAAGAGCTGGATGTTTCACTAAGGTCATCATCATTCTACTAAATTGCAACAAGTATAGACCAAACCTATTCAACCTCTCATCATAAGACACTCCCTCTGTAGCTAGTTAAAAATCACACAACACCAGGTTATAGCCCAACAGGTTTAATTGGAAGCACACTAGCTTTCGGAGCGACGCTCCTTCATCAGGTGATAGTGGAGGGCTCAATCCTAACACAGAATTTCAATCACAGCAAAATGTGGAGGAGCTGGTGTTGGACTGGGGTGGACAAAGTTAAAAATCACACAATACCAGGTTATAGTCCAACAGGTTTATTTGGAGGCACAAGCTTTCGAAGCACTGCTCCTTCATACAACCACCTGATGAAGAATTTTTAACTCAGATTTTTGACTCAGTAAAAGGCAGGCAACATTTATTAAAACAACTGACTGGAGAAAAAAATAAACTTCAAAGGCGATGAGGATAACTAAAGCACTACAGACAGTGTGAATCATCTGGGGAAAGAGTACAGGATTCAACTTACAGATCAGTGAAGAGTGGATTCAGTCAGTCAAGCTGTTAAGAGAAAGGAATTATCTTTCAAGTTACAGGCAGCAGGATTCATTGAAAAAGCTTTTGAGGGAACAGCATTGTCTTTAAGATTTCTGCCAGTGGGACCTATTCAGTAAAGCCATTAGAGAAAATGGGAATCATGTATTAAACTGTAAAAAAAGGCACAAATCATCAACTGTATTTGGAAACAGGTGGAATCCTCCATTATATTCACAGAAGGTAGGTATTTGCCATTTTATTTCAAAAGGCAGGAACCATGAATTTGGACCACATAATGATGGGAAAATCTGCAATATATCAATGCACGGTAGCAGCATTTTTACACTGCAGATTGGAATCTTTCAAAGAATTGGGAATAAAGCACCACTGAAATACAGTAGGATTAGAAGCCTTTAAAGATAAGAAAATAAATAATCAAATTAGGAAGCCACAGCAGCAGAAATAATATTGCTTGGGAAGATTAATTTCAGACGTGGGCAAAGCAGAACAAGGAAGCAATAGATACATTTAATAACATTCTACAAGCTTTTGACATATACTGTAGCCTTAGAGCAAATAATATTCTTGAGACAGTGAGCATCCTTGGAAATGTATAGATAATTTAGTTAGTTTTTGCCACAGGTGAGAGCAAAAAAATTGATAGTGGAGCTTTGAATTCCAAATTCATAACGAACAGTATGGTTGCTGGAATTATTGATGAATCAGATTTGCTACAATTCTTCTCCCTCCATCTAAGGTTAGAAGTGAGGATGTTCACGAATCATTACACAGTGTTTGGCATCATTCCCATCTCCTCAGATAATGAAACAGTCCATGATCAAATTCCACAAGATCGGGACAATATCCAGGCTTGGGCCGACAATTGGCAAGTAACATTTGCGCCACACATATGCCATGCAATGACCATTCTAACCACTGGTTTATGACATTCAATGGTGTTATCATCACTGAATCCCCCAACTATTAACATCTTGGGAGTTTGCATCCTGATAAAGAGCTTATACCAGAAACATCGATTCTCCTGCTCATCAAATATTGCTTGACCTGCTGTGCTTTTCCAGCACCACACTCTCGACCCTGAAACTCAATTGGACTTGCCACATAAACACAATGGCTACAAGAGCAGGGCAGAGGCTTGTAATTCTGCAGTGAATAACTTACCTCCTGATTCTCGAAGCCTGTCCAATGACTACAAAGCATAAGTAAGGAGTATGGGGGAATATTCCCACTTGCCTGGATGAATGCAACTTTAACAACATTCAGCAAGCTTAACACCATCCAGGATAAGAAACCCACTTGTTTGGCACCACATCCAGACGTATCAGTAGCAGCACTGTGTACCATCAATAAAATGCACTGCAGAAAAGCTGGCAAGCCAGCGATGCCCACATCCCTGTGAATAATAAAAGAAATTCAAAGAAGATTTTTAGATTAGATTAGATTACTTACAGTGTGGAAACAGGACCTTTGGCCCAACAAGTCCACACCGCCCCGCCAAAGCGCAACCCATGCATACCCCTACATTTACCCCTTACCTAACACTACGGACAATTTAGCATGGCCAATTCACCTGACCTGCACATCTTTGGACTGTGGGAGGAAACCAGAGCACCCAGAGGAAACCCACGCAGACACAGGGAGAACGTGCAAACTCCACGCGAGGCGGGAATTGAACCCGGGTCTCTGGCGCTGTGAGGCAGCAGTGCTAACCACTGTGCCATTGTGCCACCGTGCCACCCACCTTTGACTTTGGAGAAAGCCATTCAGACAGTGAGAGTGAAACAAAAGACCAGAAGCAGAATAGATGATCAGTATCAGTGACCCATGTAGAGATCCTTACTATTTTCCTTGTTGTTTTAGTTTGGAACTGTGAGTTGAAGTTAAGAATTGAACTTTGAAAAGCAACTGGTTTTAGAAGAGAAGAGAACAAAGACCAATGTTTGCTGTAGGGAACTGGTCGGGGAACTAACATAATTATTGATCTAAGGATATTGCAGATGAATCATGTGGTTGCTATTCTCCAGGCTGGCAGCTGGTTGGATGTTAAATTCAAGGGATGACCGGTACTAAACAGCCAATCACAGAGAATGTTGATTGGAAAGAGGAAAAACCGGTCCTGACTTGCCCTTTTGACAAGGGTGTAATTTTTGGGAGTTTCCAGAAACTGCCGTTGTGTTTTGTGTCTGTTTATAAGTTTTCTCTCATGTTATCAAATTGTTGAATGTTCTGAGTAAAGTATGCCAGTCTTTATAAATAAGTAAACATGTTTAGAAGTCTCCTAAAACTGTCTGCATTAACTGGTGACTTCAGAATTCAGGGAAGATATGCAGTTCTACTCACCTGTGAACAACACACGTCCAAGGGTTTCATGAGGACCTGGCATCCATTGTTTGAAGGGAGAAAATGAGGACTGCAGATCAGAGTCGAGAGTGTGTTGCTCAGAAATCATAGCAGGTTAGACAGCATTTGAGGAGCAGGAGAATCGACGTTTCAGGCATAAGCCTTTTATTCCTAATGAAGAAGTTATGCCCGAAATGTCGATTCTCCTGCTCTTTGGATGCTGCCTGACCTGCTGTGCTTTCCCAGCAACACACTCTTGATCCATTGTTTGAAGCTGTTTATTAAAAAGGCAAATTGCAATTCTTTTAATTTCTTTTTAGTTAACCCATTAACTGTTTCTGAGTGTGAGTTATGGTTGAAGAAGATTGGGCTTTAGATTACCTTTTAGAATAAAGAACAAAAGATTCAAAGTGATGCACAAATGAAGCAAAAGTTATATTAGAAAAAAGATATTTTCACACTGCAAATAGTTAGAGTATGGAATGTACTGCCTGAAAATGTGGTGGAGATGGACTCAACTAATACAGTCAAGAGGGCATTAGATAGAAATACGTGTGCAGGGATATGTGGAAAAAGCAGGAATTGATACTAGGTCAGAGAACCAAAGCAGGCATGATGGGGGAAATGGCCTCCACTGCACTGCAACAATTCTGTAATTCTGTGATCAAAGATGAAGAGTCAAAGTTATTTCCAGGACAAAAAAGTGATCCAAGTAAAATACTTTGTCAAGAAGATATTTATGTCAATCAGCATCTTATTAATTTTTATCCTGACATTATTACACTATATACTTGAGTTATAGTCGATTTTATTTAAAAATCTGGAATCCATCCATAAATCTCATATAAAAGTCGACCCTAGTTCTTCACAGACTAAGGATCAACATTTATGAGTCAGTGTGCCCGTCGCTGCACCCCGGTCCAGGTTTCCAATCTGCCGGTCACCCTGCTCTGAGTCTTCCAGTCTGCCAGTTGTTGCACTTTGCTTCAGGTTTTCTGAATTACTGTAATTCATTGTGTTTTTTCTGTTTATTCGTTTAGAGATCAATTGGGTTTCTGCTAATGATGGTATGAATTTTGATGGCATTAAGTTTAGCCACTCAAAAGTAGTGTTCAGATAATCCATCCCCATAAATTTAACCTTAAAAAGTAGTCAAAAATATTCGACTATTACTTGAGTACGTATGGTATATTTTTGGATTGCATAACATGGCTAAAGGAATATAATTTACAACCTATAACAGTGCAATTACATCAAAGGCATCATTTTTAGGATCGAAGCTACAAGCAAATGTTTACACAAGATATGAGTTAATACAGAACATATATGAACTTTAGAAACAGGAATTCTTACTCTGGCGCAGAAGTGTCTTTACCTTAATCTGCATCAAATTATGGAAGAAGTTAAACTAGTTACAGTCAATGGACAACTAGCCAAGAAACAGCAAGTCATAATACATCTGTTCAAGGAAGCATGGGGCCAAGGAAATACGAGATAGTGAACAACTGATCAAAGCACAACCGTTAGAAAGTTTCACAGCTCTCCTTAGACTCATAGCAGAGCTCAAAAACATAGAATCCATTGAGATTATAATGTTCGCATAAGAGAATTATTTCATGTTGTCAGCATGACCTTGTACCAGTAACCAGCAAAATGAATGACATTTAAAAAATACCCTGCAAGGATTGCAACAGACACTACTTCAGACAGAGAGGCAGAAAACTAGCCACCAGGATACACCAGCACCAACTAGCCACCAAAAGGCATGAACCACTCACTACAGATGAAGAAGGACACCACCTAGACTGGGACAACACATCCATCTTGGGACAGGTTAAACAGAGACAGGCACGGGAATTCCTAAAGGCCTGACATTCAAACTGGAACTCCGTCAATAAATACATCGATTTGGACCGCATTACCAACCCCTAAGTAAAAGAACCGGAAATTATATTCTCCACCTTAACAGACAAAAACACATGGATAGAAAGTGGAACAGAACACCAGTGCTTCACTGGAGGCTCACTGAAGATGTCACCTAGCATGGTGACAAAACATCTGAAAACAAACCTAACAGCTCAGCGAGCAAATTTACAACCTGAGCTACAAATCTTCTCAAAAATGATGGTTTCCTTCGACGTGACAGTCCTATTCACATCAATAAACATCACCCGAGCCAAAGAAACTCTGGCCACACTGCTAGATGAGCCAAGGACACAAACACCTGACAGCACCAACTCCATCAGCAAGGACAGCATCCTCAAACTAGTAGACCTGTGCCTCACAACACACTTCACCTTCAATGACCTATGGGATCACTAATATCAGGACTTATAGTAGAAGCAGTGACACAGAGGTTAAAATGAACAGTCCTTCCCACAATCCAGCCTGAGCTTTGGGTCCGATATGTAGATCACACCTTTGGCATCACGAAACACAACAAATTAGAAGAAATCCACAAACACTTCAACAACATCTTTACTGGCATAAAGTTCACCAAAGAGGAAGAGAGCAACAACAGACTCCCCTTCCTGATGTCACGGTCGAATGCAAAGCCAATAGAGAGCTACAGACCAGCGTTAACAGGAAAGCCACACACACTGACCAGATACTCAACTACAGGAGCAATCATCCCAACACCCACAAACGGAGTTGCATCAGGACATTAATTAAATGAGCCACAACACACTGCAGCACTGAAGAACTAAGAGAAGCTGAAGAAAAATACCTGTGCAACATTTTCAGGAACAATGGGTATCCGATAAGCGCAGTCCATCAATTCCTAAACAACAGACCTAAACAGGAAGACACAGCACCCCCAAAGACTCTAGCCACCCTGCCACACATTAAAGACAGTTCAGAGATGATGACCAGACTACTCTGGCCCCTAGGCCTCATGGTAGCCCACAAACCTACCATCACACTGAAACACTTCCTGATGAATTTGAAGGACCCCATACCAACAACCAGCAGAATGAAAATCGTGAAACAAAATACGCTGCAAGGACTGCAACAAAAATTACATTGGACAGATGGGCAGGAAATTAGCCAGCAGGATACATGAGTACCAACCAGCCACCAAAAGACTTGACCAACTATTGCTGGTATCCATATACACAGAGGAAAAGGGACATCAGTTCGGCTGGGACAATACATCCATCCTGGAACAGGCTAAACAAAGACACATACGGGAATTCTAGAGGCCTGGCATTCAAACCGGAACTTCATTAACAAACACATCGATTTGGACCCCATTTACCAACCTGTCAGAAACAGAATCGGATGTAATATCACCCACCACAACAGACCATGACATACGAATAGCAAGCGGAACAGAACACCAGCACTTCATCGGAGGCTCACTGATGATGTTACCGAGCATGGTGATGATACATCTGAGAACAAACCTACCAGCTCAGTGAGCAATCTTACAACCTGATTCACAACCTGAGCTACAAAATCTTCTCCAAAATTGCATGGTCAACAATGTCATAAAGCTAGTCCCTTTTTTTTCTAAAAGCTGTTCCGTGGCTCAAGGAGGCTCTGTCCTTAATTATTTTCAGAGGGCCAATAAACCAGGCCAGGCTCTGATCAGTCTGGTTTGGTACAGAGATGAAAAGGATTTTGAGAGACCTTTTGTTTATATGTAAACAGATGAGACTTCAGGCCAAAGTGGTCATGTTTTAGAAGTGACCTGTATAATGAAAGGGGAGTAGTCAGCTCTTTAGCTGGGCTGAGCAGTTTTAGTTCAGTCTTGAACTGGGAAGTTCAACAGGGAATTGTGTGGAAACATTCTCTGTTTTCTGCCCTTCAACTTTAACCTGTAAGCATGTGTTCCATTTATACTGGTTTTTAAAGGAATTTTGCTTATTGGGACTGTTGTGTATACTCAGAACAGCATAATTAAGTCTAGTTGGATAGGTTGAGTTCTGAAGAGTTTCTTTATTCTGTTCTTTGTGTTTCATTGTGTAATTTTGTGAATACATTTTTGTCTGTTTTAAAATCTAGTAGTCCACCTAGCTATCTTACTTTGAGTGATTTTCACTGTACACATACTGATACAAATTGCAAAGTTATGGTCTGGGGCTGCCTGCTTAAGAATGTTTTGAGTAGTCTGGCTTAGTCCATAACAACAAGAAGTAGCCAGATTTGGAGATTGAAGAATCAGCAAAAAAACAAGCACCCATTTTAACAAGGCAGTCATCCTCCATAAAGGAGATTTGTGAGGTCAAAAGACAGGAGTAGGATAACAAAGTTTCTTTTCATATGGTCTTAGTGCTTACAATTGTGCTGAAGTCATTCGCTGCAATCTTCAGCCAGAGGTATTGAGTGGATGATCCATTTCGGCGTCCTCCACTGCTCATCAGCATTGCAGATACCAGTCTTCAGCCAATTTGATTCACTCCATCTGATATCAGGGAATAGTTGCAGGCATTTGATATTGCAAAGGCCATGGGCCCGAACAATGTTCCAGTATTTGTACTGAAGACTTATGCTCCAGAACTTAATGTAGCTCTACCCAAGCTGCTCCAGAACAGCTACAACACTGGCATCTATCTGACAATGTGAACATTACCCAGGTATTCCTGTACACAAAACGCAGGACAGAACCAATGCCAGACAATTACTCCTCCATAAGTCTACTTTTGACCATCACCAAAGTGGTGGAAGGTGTCATCAACAGTGCTATCAAGCAGCACCTGCTCAGCAATAACTGGTCAGTGATGTTTAGTTTGAGTTCTGCCAGTGCCACTCAGCTCCTGACTTCTTCACAGCCTTGGTTCAAAGATGGACAGAAGAGCTGAATTCCAGAGATGAGGTGAGATTACCCTTGACAGTAAGGGTGGAATTGACTGTGAAGCATCAAGGAAACTGAGAAAAACAGAAGGGAATGAAATCCAGGGGAGAACTCTTGACTGGTTAGACTCATACCTGGAACAAAGGAAGATGGCTATGGTTGATAGGGGGCAGTCATCTCAGCTCCATGATATCTTTGTGGGAGTTCCTCAGGGACCACGTCCATGTAGAAGGACACAGACAGCAGATACATGGGAACATTAGCACCTGTATATTCCCCTCTAAGCCACTTGCCATCTTGTATCGCCATTCCTTCAATATCAGGGTCAAAATCCTGGAATTCCCTCCTGAGTGATTTTGTGGGCCTACCAACAGCACATGAACTGCACCAGTTCAAGGAGACTGCTCACTACTGGATTTTGTTTTTGTTCATTTGTGTGACATGGATGTCGCTAGCTGACTAGCATTTATTGCCTGTCCCTAGTTGCAGTAATATACCTTCTCAGGGGCCCATAGGAACAGGCAATAAAACTGGCTCAACTGGCAGCGTCCATGTCCCACAGGTGAATATAAAACATCATGGCTTATATCATGATATCCCAATAGGCAATCTGAGATGTAGGCCCCAAGAACTCCCTCAGACTCTACTGGATTTGATCACACACTTTGTTTACATCCCCCATACAACCATACATTTAACTGAGTTAACTGACCCTCTGAAGCCAAGCTTGGAGGTAGCAAAAGGTATGAATAATTGTTTTAGCACAAGATGAGCTGAGGCAGTGTTTGACATTGTGTGATTTTACAAGTTAAAGGCCGTAAACACATCAAGAAGGTCTTATAATGTCAGTCACATAATTGACTGCCCATTTGTCACCTCTTCAGCACTTCACTTCCAATGACTACAATGGAATTCAGAGAAAGAGGTTAAACAAGCTATAAACTCACAATGATCCATATTACATTACCACATGGTGTCAAAATCTAATCTGGGAGGAAGTAAGGACTGCAGATGCTGGACCCTCCAACCACACGGCATCAACGTTGATTTCACCACCTTCCTCATCTCCCCTCCCCCCACCTTATCCCAGATCCAACCCTCCAGTACGGCACCGACCTCTTTAACTGTTCAACCTGCCTGTCTTCCTTCCCACCTATCCGCTCCACCCTCCACTCCGACCTATCACCATCAACCCCCCCACCTTCATCCACCTATTGCTTTCCAAGATACCTTCCCACCCAGCCCCACCCCTTCCTATTTATCTCTCAGCCCCCTTGGGTGCCCTCCTCCCCAACATTCCTGATGAAGAGTTTATGCCCAAAATGTTGACTGTCCTGCTCTTCAGATACTGTCTGACCTGCTGTGCTTTTCCAATGCTACACATTTTGACTCAAAATCTAATCTGATGAGTGACAATAATGACATCAATGGAATTGGACTGTCTGCCCTAGGGAGGGATAAGAAAATAAATGATTTCAATAATAAAAACCTGTGGATATATCCAAATGTTGGACAGCACTGACTATGCTCATTTAAGCTTTCAAATAGGGCAGAGAACAATGATTACTGCAACAATACAAAACCCAAATCCACACAAAAGAATGATGCTGCTCATGCCACACATACACAGAGGTGTATTGTGCTGCAGCCAAAGTGCATGTATTCAGATATGTAATTAACAAAATGAATGTAACAGTACAATTCCAACAAAGACGCTTTTTTTTTAATTGCTGCCTAAGATAAATTGCCCTGCAGTGTTGTAGATACTTACACACTCATGTAATTGTTTAATTAGGGTGGTATCAGCCTCGTACAAATGATCTCATCACTGAATTATACATTACAAGGAAGCAAGAGAACAGGAGAGACTGAAATTATAGCTCTCTCTGTGAATTAGTTCTAGATTCTAGGCAGATTGTGGCCATTTCTTTATCGGGTGTTTCTGCAGTTACATTACGAATGGAGGAACTCCACAATAAGTTCAGTAATAAGTGTGAACCCAAGCCCAGGAAAGTTAGATTCCGGATCTCCTCCTCTTACAGTGGTCGTGTGCTAAAGCAGGTTTATGAGGATGGGTCAGAGTCAGAAGAACCTGAGGAAGACGGTCAACGTGGGTCATTGAAAACAAGATTGAGTGAGAGATTTGAAATCGGCCGAGCTATGGCACAAGAACACTGGGACACAGCTTACCCTTCTTCAACACGTTTATTAGCACAGAGAATAAATGTGTTCAGAGATGGAAATAGGTACAGTATGACAGGTGAACAGAACCTATTCACTGACCTGACTGAAAACCGTTCCAAGGTAAGTCATTCATTACACTTTGACTCTATCAATTTATTGATTTGAATTTGATGCATCCTTTAAAGCACATTTTAAACTAGAATACACAAGAAGCAGTTACATTGCAGTTTTTGGAAGACAAAGTATGCACTATCACGAGACTTTCTGTTGTTTAAATGGGACATCATTTCAACAACCAAGCTAATGAGATTGTTCAGGCAGGATGTGTGGAGGTAGTACCCAGACAAATATGTGTGGTTCTGGTTCTCTAGCCGAAGGGTGATTAAACTAGCCATGGAGAGAATGCAGTAGAGATTCAGGCTGATCCCTGGGATAGTAGGATTGTACTATGTTGAGAGATTGAGGAGACTGTGTTCTTAGGAATTGAGAATAATAAGAGGTGATCTCATGGAAACTTATAACATTCTTCTAAGGCTTAGACAGAGTCAGTACACAAAGAATATTGCCACTGGCTGTGGTGGCCAGAACCAGGAGACAGTCTTAGAATTAAAGGGAAACCATTTAGGACTGAGATGAGGAGAAACTTCTTCACTCATATTGTGGTGAATTTTTGGAATTCTCTGACCCAGATAGAGGTGAAAGCCAGTCATTGAGAAAGTTTACAACAGAAATTAATAGGTTTCTAGTCCGTAATGACGTCAAGTGATATGGGGATAACACGGGAATATGGCAATGAGGTAGCCATGACCTAGAATAGCAAAGCGGGCTCAAGGGAATGAATGGCCTGAATCTCTGCTCCAAAGATCCCCACTTCCTGAATCTATGGCTGTTGTCTACTGGATTATCATACAGATAATTCTCTACTAATTGGTAAGTAATCAATTTCATATTTTGTACAATGTTGAATTAAAACTAATCGGCCTATAGTTCTCATGTTGGCTGATTTCTACTCTGCTCGGAACATCCAGTGATCATCAATCCCACTTAATGACTGTTGGTGTCATACCAATCTCTTATGTTAATTTCTGAGCTCTGTAACAAATACCTTCCATTCCTGATATGTATGTTATTCACACTTATATGGATCATGAGCACAAAATCTTTTCATGTAGCCTTCAGAAGCTCTTCTATTATTCTCTCAATGTGCATTCCTCCATTTCAGAATGATAACACACTTTTAGGTTTCTGTCGAGAGTCGAGAGTCTGGAAAAGCACAGCAGATCAGGCAGCATCTGAGGAGCAGGAGAGTCGATGTTTCGGGCATAAGTCCTTCCAGCTCATGCCCAAAAGTTTGATTCTCCTGGTCCTCAGATGTTGCTCTGATCTCCAGCATCCTCACTTTCTCCTACCTTCAGATTACTGCCTTGGAAAGTACATGGCTATCCAGTTTCCCATACAGCTACAATAGCTTTAAGTTTCTCAGTCTAATAAATAGACTGCAAGTAAGTGCACACTGTAAAAGTGTGAAGTGATGCATTTTTGTTGGAAGAAAATTGAAAGATAATACAAAATAGGGGTGTAGAGGAGCAGAGGGACCTGGATGTATATATGCACATATAATTGAAGGTGGCAGGGCAGGCAGAGAGAGCAGTAAGTAAAGCATCTTTGGCTTTATTAATAGGAGTATATAGGACAAGGGCAAGAAGTTGATGTTGAATTTATATAAGCACTTGTTAAACCTCAGCTGGAGTATTGTTCACAGTTCTGGGTGCCACATTATAATAGGAATGTGTGTGTGTTGGAGAGAGTACAGAAGTGATTTGTAAGGCTGGTTCCATGGATGAGATACTTCAGGTATGAGGGTAGATTAAAGAAGTTGTAACTGATCCCCCTGGAGAGAAGAAGGCTAAGGGGACATCTGATTGACTTTTTCAAAATCATGAGCAGGATAGAGTAGATAAAGATAAACTGTTCCCGATCGTAAAAGGAACAAGGTCAAGAGAACATAGATTTAAAGTGATCTTCAAAAAAAACAAGAGTGAAGTACAGCGAAACTTTTTCACATTTAGTGAATAGTTAAAGTATGGAATGCACTGCCTGGAACTGAGGTGGAAGGTTGTTCAATTGAGGTATGCAAGAGGGAATTGGAAGATTATTCAGGTTAAAAAA
This sequence comes from Chiloscyllium plagiosum, assembly GCF_004010195.1. Taxonomy (NCBI): domain Eukaryota; kingdom Metazoa; phylum Chordata; class Chondrichthyes; order Orectolobiformes; family Hemiscylliidae; genus Chiloscyllium; species Chiloscyllium plagiosum. The sequence goes on along the minus strand of NC_057723.1, from coordinate 16,397,595 downwards.
CATAATGTGGAACGATATGGCAAAAATGCAGGGAACTACCACATGGAAATGATGCTCATTCAATATCAATGCAGGCACGATGGATCAAATAGCCTTCTTCTATGTCATAATATTTTTGTGATTTTGTTACCCTCTTTGTTTCATGATGTGATTGGGACATGGATCATTCTCATTGCCTGATCCTTTTGTTTCACCATTCGTGGCTGCCCTTTTATCCACCTTGGCCTTCCACACATTTTAGATTAGATTCACTACAGCGTGGAAACAGGTCCTTCGGCCCAACCAGTCCACACTGACCCTCCAAAGAGTAACCCATCCAGACCCATTTCACTCTGACTAATGCACTTAACACTACGGGCAATTTAGCACGGCCAATTCACCTGACCTGCACATCTTTGGACTGTGGGAGGAAACCGGAGCACCAGGAGGAAACCCACGCAGACACGGGGAGAATGTGCAAACTCCACACTGACAGTCATCCAAGACTGGAATCGAACCTGGGATCTTGGTGCTGAGAGGCTGCAACAAATTAAATTTAAAAATTCCAACAATTTCAACATTAAAATTTTCAGTTGACCCAGCACTTCTACCATCCTTTGCGTATACTCCTAATAGACTTGGCCCTAATTTTTAGGTTGTGTTCACTATTAAATTTACAGCAAACAGTAATAACTTCTCACTAATATCTTGGTGACTTTGATTAAGACATCACTTAATCATCAAAGTTACAGGTAATACAACCTCAGTTTATCCTTGTAATCTTTGTCTTGGAATCAGTGGATAATTCTGGTAAATTTAAATTGCATTCAATCCAAGATCAATCCAAGATTTTTCCTAGGGTGCACTATCCACAATTGCTGAAGTATTTTAAGTGTGGCCTATTGTATGGGGTGTAGGAATTTGAAAGGGTTAATGTTGTAAAGTGCTTTAAGCACCCCCCTCAATGATATGTCATCGGGAACAGCTTAGGACCTGAGTGGAAGGAGAGCGGCCATCTTGGTCTTTCTCGTAGCCTCTATGACAATATCAATCACAGCAGTGTAGCTTGTACATCATTGCTATTGTGCAATGAACCACATCTTGTTTAAAATAAGAGCCTATTCTCATTAGATTACCAAATGGTTTTATCCAACACTCTAGACCAAGGGTGCCCTGTAAGTTGAGAGTGTGTTGCTGGAAAAGCACAGCATCTGAGGAGCAGGGAAATCGGCATTTCGTGCTGGAGCCCTTCATCACAAAATCTGATTCCGGCCCGAAACGTCGATTTTCCTGCTCCTTGGATTTTGCCTGACCTGCTGTGCTTTTCCAGCAATATACTCTCAGCTCTGATCTCCAGCATCTGCAGACCTCACTGTCTCCTAGGTGCCCTGTAAGTCCCTACCAGGAAAGAGGATGGTGTCAGTTTCTCACTGATAGCTCAGACAATATAGTGAGGATTCATCTCACAACATGGTCTAACCAGAGCTTTTGTATAGCTGAAAAATGATTTTTATACCCTTGTATTTTAGTGCTCTCTATATAAAGGTCAGTATTCTATTGGCTTGTTTAAGTTAGTTTTTGTTCTTGTCCATGACATTTTAACGATCTATGTACATGGACTCAGAGGCAGTCAATATCCATTTGAATTTTATTACCCTGTAAAATGTTCTGAGGAGCCTCTTTTTATGTAATGAGTTCTGAAAAATAACTTGTTGCTGTCAACCAAAGTCAACTAAACTGTATTAAAGATTATTCTTACAGATATAGCCTGAAAATTACAATGATCATGTGAATACTTTGAGAATTTATTTTAAATTCACTGTTATTTCGATAATGGCAATAAATTACAATATTGGTTATAAATGGATTCACATCTCCACTAAAAAAGTGGAGAGAGGAACTTGATACCAGAGCATTAAACATGATAGTAACTTTCAGTTCTGGTTTTTATTTCTAAAATAAAGTATGCTAATGCATCATTTTTGACAATGGTTCGGTCTTTACTTTTAGCTATCGAGTTAATATATAATTAATATTCATGTAACTTTAGCAACATAGCATGCTTTTCAGTTGAAAGCACCTCACTTACAATCTTACATTAATAAAATATTGCCGGTGATAGTGCAGTATCTGTATAAGTTACACAGCATATCTCTGCATTCGTAGTCATCAACAATACTGAATTTCGGAAAAATTATCATCTATACAAGTAACCTGAGGATCATAAAAGCACCGCTGACTCAGAGAAAGCTCATAAGTAAACTTTTCCAAACTCAGCTGATCTCTGAAAATACAGCAAACCTGGCTGAAGAAAGCAGTGAGAAGCAGTTAAGGACAGCTGAGGTACTGTATACAACTTTCCTAATTTAAATTAAGGAACGTCTTAAGATAAATTATTCGGTGAATTAACAAAACATAAAAGAGCCTTTTAAAATAATTTTGATGTTCAAAAGCTTGAAATATTTTTAAAAATCACACAACACCAGGTTATAGTCCAACAGGTTTAATTGGAAGCACACTAGCTTTCGGAGCGTCGCTCCTTCATCAGGTGACAATCACCTGATGAAGGATCGTCGCTCCGAAAGCTAGTGTGCTTCCAATTAAACCTGTTGGACTATAACCTGGTGTTGTGTGATTTTTAACTTTGTACACCCCAGTCCAACACCGGCATCTCCGAATCTTGAAATATTTTGATTGTATCAACATTGATGTCAGTTTTGTTATCTTACATTATATATGTTTAATATGCTTACTCTACTTATCTATGCTACTTAACCCTGTGATCTGCCTGTATTGCTCGCAAGACAAAGCCTTGTGCCTTGGTACACAAGACAATCAATTCAATTCAATTCAATTCAATTCAATTCAATTCAATTCAATTCAATACTTGTTGAGGATATTGATCCATCTGGATTAATTGATTCTTGTTTGACCCTTCTCTCTGGGCATTAGAATTACAATCTTATAAATTGAAACACCATTTGCTGGTCATTTAATTGAAATGGATTAGATCCCTCAATTTGCAGTAAGTTATTAAAAGTACTGACGAGTGATAATTTTATTAGGGTTGGATACCGGCTTCTCATGAAAGATTGATCATTTTGTGACAAATGCCTCAATATTTACCTTCTTGTTCATTGTCAGCTGCCAATTTGGTTGATTCCAAAGTTGATCCTCTCATTCTGTTTCAGCCGTGACTGTTTCCGCAAAACAGATTTATATGTAAAACAGAAGTTAATTTTCATCATAATATTGAATCAGAAAGGTTAGGATTTTAAACAGCCTAAGTCACTGTATAATTCTGTCTCAGAACTTACAAAGTGTGATGCTAGGTCTTTTTGTTTGTGTTTTGTGAAAAAAAATTAAGAATAAGCCATCCCAAAGTTAGGATAAATATATTTTGTTTTTGTTTGTCTGTTATAGAGTCATAGAGGTGTACAGCATGGAAACAGACCCTTCGGTCCAACCCGTCCATACCGATCAGATATCCCAATCCAATCTAGTCCCACCTGCCAGCACCCGGCCCATATCCCTCCAAACCTTTCCTATTCATATACCAATCCAAATGCCTCTTAATTGTTGCAATTGTACTAGCCTCTACCAAATCCTCTGGCAGCTCATTCCATACACGTACCACCCTCTTCGTGAAAAAGTTGCCCCTTAGGTCTCTTTTATATCTTTCCCCTCTCACCCTAAACCTATGCCCTCTAGTTCTGAACTCCCCGACCCCAGGGAAAAGACTTTGTCCATTTATCCTATCCATAAATGAAAGCATACCAAATGCCTTCTTCATTATCCTATCTACCTGCGACTCCACTTTCAAGGAGCGAGGAACCTGCACTCCAAAGTCTCTTTGTTCAGAAACACTCCCTAGGACCTTACCATTAAGTGTATAAGTCCTGCTAAGATTTGCTTTCCCAAAATGCAGCACCTTACATTTATCTGAATTAACTCCAGCTGCCACTTCTCAGCCCATTGGCCCATCTGGTCCAGATCCTGTTGTAATCTGAGGTAACCCTCTTCACTGTCCACTACACCTCCAATTTTGGTGTCATCTGCAAACTTACGAACTGTACTTCTTATGCTCGGATCCAAATCATTTATGTAAATGACAAAAAGCAGAAGGCCCAGCACCGACCCTTGTGGCCCTCCACTGGTCACAGGCCTCCAGTCTGAAAAACAACCCTCCACCACCACCCTCTGTCTTTTACCTTTGAGCCAGTTCTATATCCAAATGGCTAGTTCTCCCTGTATTCTATGAGATCTAACTGTGCTAATCAGTATCCCATGGGGAACCTTGTCGAATGTCTTACTGAAGTCCATATAGATCACATCTACTGCTCTGCCCTCATCAATCTTCTTCGTTACTTCTTCAAAAAATTAATCAAGTTGTGTTCTATTTATTTTTATTTAGTAACTAACCTCCATTGGCCTAAAGTAAAAATCACCAATATTGAACAGTGGCTCATAGGATAAGTTACTTTCACCACCTCATCTTTAAGGAGATAAACACTAATTAGGTTTGACTTTAAAAACAAGGAGTAGCATACATACAATAGTCATCACAGTTTTAAAACACATCACAATTAATTACATATTGGTTGCTGCTCTTCAGGAAAAGCATGCACCCATTTTGGGAATAAGAAGATCCCATTGGCAACAATTTAGTCAATGGCAAATCAATCCTCAGTCTCACTGATTGAAGTAGGAATGTTGTCTTGGATAGCTGCAGATTCTTTGTTCATTGCACAATGTTATCTTTAATTTCCCACTGAACCAATGAAACTGGTCATTAGGATCTCAATTAATATTTTTACTGTATGTTCAAGTCATGGACTTGGACTTAAATTCACTGTCTTGTGACTCACATCAAGAGTGATACCAACTAATCCAAGTTGGGGCCGGTCTTCTTGCAGGGAAGAAGGCTGAGAGGAGATTTGATAGAGGATTTCAAAATCATGAACAGACAGGATAGAGTAGATAGAAAGAAGCTGCTCCCACTTATAAAAGAAAAAAAAGAGGGATAAGATTTAAAATGTTGTGCAAGGGTGATGTGGGGAAAAAAACTGCACACAGAAAGTAGTTAGGGTATGGAATGCGCTGGCTGGAAATGTGGTGGACGCACATTCAATCCTGGCATTTAAGAGGGCAATCAATGGTGTTTGGGCAGAAATGCTCTGCAGAGCTATGTGGAAAAGGTAGGAAATTGGCATTAGCTACTAGGACTGGTGCAAACACAATGGGTCAAATCGCCTTCTGCATCATTACAATTCCGTAGTTCTGTGCAATTAATGCATCAATACCTCAAATAAACAGAATTAACAATACAAACAACATAAATCAAATTGTTAAAGTTACAATCCTGGTGACATGCAAATACAACTTATCATTACTAATATACATCAAAATAAATAAAACAAAACATCATATTGAAATTTATAGCACATAGGATAGTAACTTCCCCATTATATCACTTTGCTACAATAATCTATGGCAAATCTCATTCCTCTGTGTTTGTTCTTCCTATTATTTTTTACCTTGTTTACTTAAAATGGTTAGAGGATGCCTCAAGCTCTCCTGTGAAAAAAACATTCATGGTCCATCAACTTTCTACGGAAAGAAATTTCATCTAACTCCACTCCTTAACCTCTTAGGGATGATTTAAACCAATGGCTTCTTTTCATCAACTCTCATATAAGGAGAAATAATCAGTTCATCAAAATGCTTCATAATTTTAATAGCTTTTATTATATATTGCTTTTTTTTCTGTTCCAATAGATATAATGTCAGTATCACATGCCAGTTCTCAAAGCTAATTTCTTGATCTAAGTATCATCCCGCTCAATCTACATTGAATAATCCCAGAACTCCAATACTCAGGGATTGGAATATCTGACATTAGTGATCTGATTTCTGTCAGAAGTTAAGACATTTAAGATATCACACAGGATTCTCCTAACCTAACTTCAGGAGAACTTGAATGGAAGCCCTAGAGAAATGGGTATAAATAACTAATCTGTTTTACAATGATAGACAGTTCATTGTTCAGTTGCTGAATTGACACGTAGTGAATCCGTGGTGGGATATCACTTAGTGCTGTTCTTATATTTGAGGTCGAGATCTAGTCCAATACAGCAAAGTGTTAAGCTAACCAGATAAATTATAATGAGGAAATGATGCCATTAATGTGGAGTTTGTTAGTGGACGTTTCTTTTCTCTTGAATGTTATCTCTAAGGTTTCTGCTGAATTTCCACTGATGTTATGGTAGGAGAATTAGGCAAATCTGTTGAGATTGCAGAATCACATAGAAAGATGTGTTGTGACTTATTGAAACAGAAAATACTAGAAATAGCAGCAGGTCAGGCACTATCTGTGGAGAAAGAGTTTATATTTAAGGTTTCTGACATTTCATTGGCTATTTAATATTGAAGAAAGTTGGCTTTCAAGGAATGTATTACAGAAGTTAAACAGCAAATGAAATGAAAATGCTGTGTCATCATATAGTGAAGAAATATGTGCTTCCCCACATGGAAGAAGCAAAGATGGGAAGGAGAAATGTTTTTGAGTAATTCTGAGTAACAAGAAGTGCAGTAGTATTTCTAGAAGCATTACAAAAAGGTCTTCTTTCTAGTGTTTTATTCAATGTATGGTAATGGCATAGAGAGACATAGAAGAACAGGATGCAGAAAAGATTTACAAGGATGTTGCCAGGGTTGGAGGGTTTGATATAGGGAGGGGCTGAACATGTTGAGGCTATTTCCCTGCAGTGTCAAAGGCTGAGGAGTGAACTTATAGAGGTTTATAAAATCATGAAGGGCTTAGATAAGATGAATAGCCAAGGTCTTTTTCACAGGGTAGGGGAGTCCAAAACTGTGGGCATTGGTTTAAGGTGAGAGGTGAAAGATTGAGAAGGGACCTATTGGGCAACATTTTCATGCAGAGGATGGTTTCCAGTGTGGAATGAGCTACTAGAAGAAGTGCTGGAGGCTGGTACAATTACAACATTTAACAGATATCTGGATAGATATATGAATAGGGAGAGTTAAGAGGGATACGGACAAAGTGCTGGCAAATGGGACTAGATTAATTTAGGATATCTGGTCGGCATGGACAAGTTGGACTGAAGGTTGTTTCTATGCTGTACATCTCTTTGACTCTACAAGAAGAAGTGCAAAGCACTTAAACATATTGAAAGGTTAACTGTATGCAACAAAATATCTGTCTGTGACTAATTCCTGACCTAAATCTATTTCAGGAAGGTGGGTTGGAGCCTACATGTCTGCAGTGCGATGGGGCAGGATCTGTACCCTGCTCTTTGTGCCATGGAAGCAAACTCTCAATGTTTGCCAACCGATTCAAAGAGTCATTCCGAGCCATACGGTGCCCAGGATGTAATGAGAATGGAGTGCAGCCATGTCAGAGCTGTGCTGATTGAAAGCCTTAAAACTCACAATATATTGTTTAATATCATACAACCTGAATTTACGTATGAATTTAAATGCAGTTCCATACAAACAACTTTGCTGGAAAGTGTAGACTTATTCAAGGAGTGGGGTGTGGATGATGCGCTGTTAGCAGAGGAGGGGGCATTGGGTTGTGGTTGGAACAATGAACCTTTATGATGCAGCTGGATGGACATCTTGAAGATGCCAAGGGACAGGGAACAGTCTATACAATGGACTTTGAAACATAGGCCTCCGCTGACCAGAGGCAGTTCCATCTCAGTTTATATATATATATATCCATCTAACTTTTTTTCGATCTGTTTATCTATCTATCAATATAACTCTGGGGTGTTGATAGTATTGATAGAAAGTGAGGATTGCTAATTATTCCAGTTGATGACATAAAGGTGCATGTGTAAATGGAACAGAGTGATCGTCCTATTGTTTTTATGTTTAAGATTGCATTAGTGATAAAATAAAAAAATTGTAAAAATGACGAATTTTGTTGTGTCTAATCATGTTCTTTATGGTATAATCTTGTACATTGGTTATATCTTCAAATGGTTTATGGAAGACTTGTCAGTGCAAATGCCAAATGACAAATAATGTCACAGATGTTGCAATATTTTAGGATGACATGTTTTCAGACACGTTGGTGAAGTTATAATAATGAATATTATTACATTCAACACATACTCAATTAAGCCTCTATTGAATGTATAATTCTAGCACAAACATCTATCAGTGATAATTTTACAGATTGCAGAGTGGAGCAGCCAGTGATAGCGTTGTATCACTTTGCAATGAATCCTATTGATTCTTGGAGTCATAAAAACCAAAGGATAGAAAAAGTCCCTTTGGTCCATCATGTCTGTGCCAGCCAAAAACAACCACCTTGCTGTTTGATCTATGAAACTTCTAAATTGTGTTCCTCTGGTAAAGAAACCACTTCATTAACCAATCACAGAAACGAGGTTGGCTGTTCAAACATCCACAGAAATGACACAGATAGGAAAAACAACAAAGGCAAAAAGTGACATTGCAAAGGGAACATTTCTGGAAATATACACAGCAACTCAGTCTACACCTGGGAAAGAGAAAGAGTAGTTCTGGCCCAACAACATGTGGCATTTCCATTGTGTGCTCTCCTTATTTTGACTCTGCCATAAAATGGCTACATTTTCTGCCAGTCCCAGGGTAATGCAAAGTTGCAAGCTGCAGCAGCCTTTCTGGAATGCTGTATTGGGGCTGGATCTTCATTCATCTTTTACACAATCATTATCGGGGTATTGTACAATGTTACATCGACTCCACCCATTCTACAGAGGTCACACACAGCCTGTGGATGGTAAATGAGGGGGTTCTAGTTCTAGATTGCAGAGGGAAAAGATGTACCTGTAGTAGTTTCCAAAGTTCTGAGTAATTCTGTGTGACCAAATGGAGTTGTATTTATTGCTATGATGCAATAAAGCTTTTTGTCATCTAAGATTACTGCCTTTCTGTAGATACTCTATGGTGGTGTATCCTCTACCACTAACCACTAGATAGGCTCAAAACAAAACAAAGACAAATGAGGATTGGTGGCAATGAACTATCTCAAACACCCCATACTCAGTACCACATACTGGTGGGGATGTCAGAATACCATAGAGGAGAAGTTGTGGTCATCTAGGAAAATACCACAGGGGACCAATCCTGTGTTATGTCTCACAGTTCATATTCAGTATAACTTTAAGAGAATTCACTCTATCAAAGCATGTGACCTGAATATATAAAGGTTTAGATTCCATCCATGAAAGCATGCTGCTGTTTGTAACTGAATGGTTTATTTCAGACACTTACCAAGAGCAGAATTAAATGTTTTTTGAATGATCCAGTACCATATCTAATTCTTATGCTATGGGGAGTAACTTATCAGGTGCAATTACCCTGTTAGAGGCAAGACCCACATCAATTAGCAGTCATGGTGGTCATCTCTCATGTGAATTTCTGCTGGGCCCAGGCTTCTGGTGGGACATGAGAGTTGTCATTGGAGGGTCACTGGGTCAAACCACAGCAGAGGTGGTGATCACCTTGAAATCTAAACCAGGATAAAACTCAGATCCCCAAAATAATTCATTAATTTTGAAAGACTACAATAAGTGAGTGCCTTGCAAAGAGGAGTTAAATTGTCTTTTGTGCTTTTAGTTCCCTTCCTCATTCATTTCCAATGCACTTTATTTAATTGAAAAGCTGAAGATGGCCTGCTCTTGGCTTACTGTCAGTGTCAGTACTCATTGATATTGTTGTTTCCTCTATGATAAATTGTTAATGCTGCACATCAAATATTTAATATAAGTTTATATCCTGTGGTGCTGATCATGCAAACAAAATAAAGATAATTTGTGTAACTTTTTCTTGCAACCACTTTGCTGCTTGCAAATTCATTGTTTATATGTGTGTTGTTTGTGTTTGTCTTCCACCCTTTCTGCCACCCTAATTATCTATCCCCCAAGGCCATTGTCCTTTTAACTTTCATGTGTGTTTACACAAGAGGCCTGTAACTCTGACAATTGGAATTTGCAATGCACTGCCACCATTATGGTGATGTAAAGCCCTACTCATTCAAGTGTACAGTCACAAACATTATCCTAATTTTCATTTATGAGGCATGGTTGTAGCATTTTCAAAAACCACTTCAATGATGACTGCTCCAACGTGTTCTTGTGTAGTGGAGCTGTATGCAATCGTCTTTTGTCTCCTTCCCATCAGAAGGATGTTGTGAAACTTGAAAGGGTTCAGAAAAGATTTACAAGGATATTGCCAGAGTTGGAGGATTTGAGCTATAGGGGGAGGTTGAATAGGCTGGGACTGTTTTCCCTGAAGCACAGAGGCTGAGGGGAGACTTTATAGAGGTTTATAAAATCATGAGGGGCATGGATAGGATAAATAGACAAAGTCTTTTCCCTGGGGTGGAGGAGTCCAGAACTCGAGGGCATAGGTTTAGGGTGAGAGGGGAAAGATATAAAAGTGACCTAAGGGGCAACCTTTTCACGCAGAGGGCGGTATGTGTGTGGAATGAGCTGTCAGAGGAAATGGTGAAGGCTGGTACAATTGCTATATTTAAAAGGCATTTGGATGGATATATGAATAAGAAGCGTTTGGAGGGATATGGGCTGGGTGCTGACAAGTGAGACTAGATTAAGTTAGGATATCTGGTCAGCATGGACGGGTTGGACCGAAGGGTCTGATTCCGTGTTGTACATCTCTATGACTCTATGCTGAAGAAAACAGTCAGGTGGGTCTTCTGTTTCTGAAGGCACGTCTTTTTAAGATGGCAGTCCACTCTTGATAAAGATTTAATGGAGAGAATGTTTTGGCTATTTTGGGTAATCTATCACAATGCCAACTTTACATAGCGAAGACTGCAAGAAGGGAGTAAAAACGAAAGGGAATAAACTCATCTCAGTAAAAACCGAGAGAAGTGGAAATCAGAAACAAAACCAGCAATTTCTGGAAAAGCTCAGCAGGTCTGGCAGCATCTGTGGAGAGAAATCAGAGTTAACGTTTCGGGTCCAGTGACCTTTCCTCAGAATGGGAAGAATGCATCTTCCCTGTAACAAAAAAATGGAATGCACCTGTGGGATATAAATGAATTAATGTTATTTCTGCAAGTATAAGCATCTGTGGAGAGAAATCAGAGTTAACGTTTCGGGTCCAGTGACCTTTCCTCAGAATGGGAAGAATGCATCTTCCCTGTAACAAAAAGATGGAGTGCACCTCTGCAGAGCTTAGTGTTAGTCTATTTAAGGAATCCCAGACAAAGGCTTCTGACCTGGTCGCTGGAGTTTAACGTTTGTGTTCTTTGTTTTAATTTTTCTCTTCACTTGTTAATTTGACTTCCCCTTTTTTTCTGGCTCTTTTATTTCTTTTCTTCTCCATCCCCTCATTTCTATTAAAAGCAAAAATCTGAAATAAACACAGAAAATGCTGGAGGAATTCAGCAGGTCTGTGCGTGTGTAGAGAGAGAAATTGAGTTAACGTTTTGAGTCCATTGCGACTCTTCTTTCGAACTGAAAGGGGCTGGAAAATGAAAGATCTTATGCTGTTAACAAGGGAGGAGGAACGGATAGGATGGATGACCAGGGTGCCCACAGCAAAAGACAAAGGGAGTGCTAATGACGGCAAAAGAGAGATTGATACGTAAAATATGTGTCAACACTAAATGCAAAAAGGAGAAGATGATTCTGCTCTATTGAGGTACTAAAGCCAGCAAAATCCAAACTAGAGATTGGTGTGGAGAGAGTGAGTTTGTAATCAAAATGAAGGATTAAGGTTGCACTCTGAAGCTGTTCAAGTCAACACTGAGTCCTATAGACTGAAAAGTGCAAAAGCAGAAAATGAGGTCTTGCTCCTCCAGCTTGCGTTGACATTTTGTTGGAACACTGCAGCAAGCCCCCTTATTCTATTCTTCCCTGTCATTTAGGCCATGTCTTCACATTTTATGCTATACAACTTATTTCAATGTCTGACTGTTTTTAAATTATGTTTGACTCCCTTCAGAATATGAATTCTTGTTTTTCTGCAGAAGATCCCTATTGAATATAAGAGCACATACACAGTAGGCACAAATGCTGGGCTGAAGTTGAGACTGGTGACCAAAATAATGAGGAACTACTAATCAGTCATGCAAAGAAATAGTGAATGAAGAGTGAACAAGTGCAGCAAAAGTACCATTGCAAAAGGCAATACGTGGATAGAGATATTTGTTGTGGGCACACAATGAGCCAGTCTGTAAAGGAAAATATAAATCTTCAATTTGTGATAATAGGAAGAAAGATTGGCAATTGGGGTGGCCTATGGATAGACAATAGATAATAGACAGTAGGTGCAGGAGTAGGTCATTCGGCCCTTCGAGCCAGCACCACCATTCTGGTGAATCATCCACAATTAGTAACCTGTTCCTGCCTTATCCCCATAACCCTTGATTCCACTATCTTTAAGAGCTCTATCCATCTCTTTCTTGAAAGTATCCAGAGACTTGGCCTCCATTGCCTTCTGGAGCAGAGCATTCCGTATATCCACCACTCTCTGGGTGAAGAAGTTTCTCCTCAACTCTGTTGAGGATAAATAAATGGCCTACCCCTTATTTTTAAACTGTGCCTTTTGGTTCTGGACTCACCCATCAGCAGAAACATGCTTCCTGCCTCCTAAGTGTCCAATCCTTTAATAATCTTATACATTTCAATCAGATCCCCTCTCATTCTTCTAAACTCAAGTGCATACAAGCCCAGTTGCACCAATCTTTCATCATATGATAGTCCACCATTCCGGGAATTGATCTTGTGAACCTACACTGCACTCCCTCAATAGCCAAAATGTCCTTCCTCAAATTTGGAGACCAAAACTGCACATAATACTCCAGGTGCAGTCTCATCAGGGCCCTGTACAGCTACAGAAGGACCTATTTGCTCCTATACTCAATTCCTCTGGTTATGAAGGCCAGCATGCCATTAGCTTTCTTCACTTCCGGCTGTACCTGCATGCTTGCTTTCATTGACTGATGTTCAAGAACACCTAGATCTTGTTATACTTCCCCTTTACCTCCATTTAGATAGTATTCTGCCTTCCTGTTCTTGCCACCAAAGTGGATAACCACACATTTATCCACATTAAACCATGCATCCGTTCACTTACCTAGCCTGTCCAAATCACCCTGTATTTTCATAATATCCTCCTCACATTTCACCCTGCCACCCAGCTTTGTGTCATCAGCAAATTTGCTAATATTATTTTTAATACCTTCATCTATATCATTAATGTATATTGTAAACAGCTGCGGTCCCAGCACCGAACCTTGTGGTACCCCATTGGTCACAGCCTGCCATTCCGAAAGGGACCCATTTATCACTACTCTTTGCTTCCTATCAGTCAGCTAATTTTCAATCCAAGTCAATATTTTGCTCCCAATACCATGTGCTCTATTTTTGCTTACTAGTCTCCTATGTGGGACTTTATAAAAGACTTTCTGAAAGTCCAGGTGCACTACATCCACTGGCTCTTCCTTGTCCATCATCATAGTTACATCCTCAAATAATTCCAGAAGATCAGTCAAGCACAATTTCCCCTTTGTAAATCCATGCTGACTCTAACCTATCCTGTTACTACTAGCCAAATAAGTTGTAATTTCATCTTTTATAATTGACTCCAGCATCTTTCCCACCACTGACAAAGGGCTAACCGATCTATAATTCCCTGTTTTCTCTCTCCCTCCTTTCTTGAAAAGTGGACAACATTAGCCACCCTCCAATCCACAGGAACTGATCCTGAATCTATAGAACATTGGAAAATGATTAGAAATGCATCCACAATTTCTAGAGCCACCTCCTTAAGTACCTTGGGATGGAGGCCATCAGATCCTGGGGACTTATCAGCCTCCAGACCTAACAGTCTGTCCAACACCATTTCCTGTCTAATATAAATTCCCTTCATTTCATCCATTACCCTAGGTCCTTCTTCCTCTTTGGAATGAACTGATCCTGCATCTTCTGCATTATACCCAGAAATACCTGCCATTGTTGTTCCACTGCCATCCCTGCTGGATATTGAACCATTGAACTTTGGTCAGCTCCTCCCTCATAGCTCCATAGTTCCCTTTGTGCAACTGCAATACTGACACTTCTGATTCTCCATTCTCCCTCTCAAATTGCAGACTAAAACTTATCATATTATGGTCACGATCTCTAATGGCTCCTTTACTTCGAGGTCCCTGATCAAATCCGGTTCGATGCACAACACCAGATCCAGAATTGCCATCTCCCTGGTAGGCTCCAGTACAAGCTCTTCTAAGAATCCATTTCGGAGGCATTCCACAAATCCCTTTCTTGGGGTTCAGTACCATCCTGATTCTCCCAGTTGATATGCATGTTTCAATTCCCCATAACAACTGTAGTAATACCTTTGCGACATTCCAGTTTCAACTCCTTATTCAACTCCTTATTCAACTTACACCCTACATCCAGACTACTGTTTGGGAGCCTGTAGATAACTCTTATTAGGGTCTTTCAACCTTTAGAATTTCTCAGCTGTATCCATACTGACACTACATCTCCTGATTTTATGTCCCTCCTTGCAAGGGACTGAATATCATTCCTCACCAACAGGGCCATCTCACCCCCTCTGCACATCAGTCTGTCCTTTTGATAGCAGTCTGTCCTTTTGCTGATGGGCTAAATGGCCGTTTTGTGCTGTATGATTCTAAGTGGAGAGCTGAAGTGTCTGGTCGATATTTGCAAATGGATAGAGACAAAATAAAAACTGCAGATGCTGGAATCCAAATTAGACAGGCAGGAGGCTGGAAGATCACAGCAAGGCAGGCATCACAAGTGGTGGAGAAGTCGACGTTTCTCCCACATCTCCTGATGCTTCCTGGCTTGCTGTGTTCTTCCAGCCTCCTGCTAATATTTGAAAATAACAGGTATTGTAAGAACTGAAAGGCAATGATACAGTAAGTTAGCAGATTTTTAGGGAGCATTATTTCATCATTTTTCACCATTCCATTATACATCTGGCCATCAGAAAAAAAAAAGTTGGTATCTGAAACCAGTGTGCTAAGGGTGAATTAGAATCAGCGTCATCAAGCTGTACAGCACAGAAACAGACCCTTCGGCCCAATTCATCTAGCCGACCACATATCCTACATTAATCTCCGGGTCATTCTGTTATAACGTGTATTTCGTTACCGCAAATTTACTGCAACATAATTGATGAATTGGGGACACCGTATCTACAGCACGACCTTTTAAAATGTGTTGGTTGTAATGTGATTACATTGTCAACACTTCAAGTGCTGTTTCTGAAGCATGATTTTTCTGTAACACGCGTGCACAAGTGCATAAGCATTGAGTTATCGAAGAACTGACTGCATTCCCATTTACCAACACTAAGCAGATATCCCTCTAAACCCTTCTTATTCATATACCCATCCAGGTGCCTTTTAAATGTTGTAATTGTGCCAGCTTCCACCATTTCCTCTGGCAGCTTATTCCATACATGTAGCACCATCTGCCTGAAAACGTTGCCCCTTAGGTCCCTTTTAAAGTTTTCACCTCTCACCTTCAAACAGTGCCTTCAATTTTTGGATTGCCCCATCCTGGAGAAAAGAATTTATTCACACTCTCCATGCCTGTCATGATCTTATGAACTTCTATAAGGTCGCTCCTTAGCTCTGACATTCCAGGGAAAATAGTGCCACCCTATTCAGTCTGCCACGATAGCTCAAACCCTCCAACCCTGGCAACAGCCTTGTAAATCTTTCCTTAACCTTTTCAAGTTTCATAACATCCTTCCTCTAGCTGGGATTCAATGATAACTCAATAATAATATAATCTTGATAATATAATCAGTGGCAATCAAAGCCAACCAGTGGCTATTTTTCTCTAGATTATATATATATATATATTGAGGCCTGAGTTTCATTTCTGTGATTTATTATAGTTGAACTCGAAAAGATCTCATTCTTGATGCTTCCAGTTGATGACTGATGGAATGTTTGATGGTGTGCATAACATATGGAATGCAAGATATAGATTTGTAGCTAGTCTCATCTATTAGAAGGTATGCTTAAACTAGCAAAAATGACTGAAACAAAAGAAGAAATTGTTGGAGATACTCTGCAGGTCTGGCAGCATCTGCGGAGAGCAATTAGAGTCAATGTTTTGGGTCTAGTGACCCTTCATCAGTACTACTGACTGACACTCTTACCTTCTGCCTTCTTGTGACTGGTCTCCACTCAGTCAGCAGGGGTTCATGACTGCACAGTTAGGATCCATGGTTTTGAGGAACTGTGTTTGTGAACTGCAAGCCCCTGTATTTCATTATGTGGTTCATTTGATTAAATGTTATTAACTATTAAATATTTATCATAAAATATATCAAGAATATTAAACATTTATTCAGCAGTATTAAATATTTATCCTACTGCATGATATTAAACATTATTAATTATGCATTGCATCTTGTTTATTATAAAACATTTTAACCAAGTAGGATATTGATATGACCTAAATAGCATTATCTCCATGTGGATCAGGTATAAATTATGTTCAGCATGGTATAAAATTATTTAAATTTTTTGGACCATGAAAAGGCATTGCAGAACAATTCTACTGCCTTCTACTCACAGTCTTCCCTTTGTCTCATTTAAGCAGCCTTTTGAACTGAATTAGCTATATTGTCACTTGTACTCAAATGAATACAGTGAAAGGTTTACAGTTGCTGCACTATAGCGCCATCTTAGGTACAAAGATCCCTTGGTCAGATACTTAAGATCAAATTCTTAGGAAACAACAAAAAAGGAAAAACAAAGAAATAAATAGTCCAACATTATAGGCATAGGAATAAATTAGGATAATAAAGATTTTAAAAATTCAGATTATCAATCTTGCCCACCCAGTCCATGCTGGCAACTAGCCTCAAAGGAAACCTCCACCTTTTCTTCTGAGCATCTCACTTTGTTCTAACCCTCTCTCCTCTCATTTAAAATTCTCCTTTTTGCCTAACCAATCAAGCATCACATCAAATTTTCACACTGAGACACTGTCACTGCTTTCTCCACTTGATTTTGCACCAAACTATTTCCCATCTGTGGTAATTTTGACTTCAATTTCAACTCATCATGCATGGTGTCCATGGGCTTTTGACCTCACCTTAATTCTCTTTCTCCACATAAACTCATCAACATTTGGATGCTCCCTTGAAATTATCCTCTCACACATTATCTCTGCTTCCATTTTATGAAATTACAACTCACATCATTTCAGACCAGTTTCGTGCAAATCTCTTCTCCTATAGCCTCCTTGTGACTCCCAAATCTATTTCCTTCTTGACTGCTCAGACAAATAAAAAACACCATCCCAAATCACTTAGAACTGCACATTTCAGTCATCTTGCTGTCCATTCACCATGAAAAAATGACACCATTTCTTCAGAAACCAGTCATACCTTCGACACTGTAAATACCCATTAAAATGATTACCCTCTTTCATTCCTAGTTATTTTGCCAGATATAGTCACCATCTTCATTCCCTTAAGTCCCAGGGACCAATTTAGTCACTATCCATCAAAATGCTGCAACATATAACAGGTTCAACTCTCCCTTAGTAAAACTGTTCAGTTTTGCAAAGATAACCTGAGCTTCATTTTTCTCCTGCAAATTGTCTTTTTCACCCCTTGTCCCAGCCTCCTCCTCACTCACTTCCATTAAGTGTGTTGATCTCATGAACTTTTCTCCCTTATTTTCCCCCATACCTTGTCCAAGTGCGTCTCATTTGGAAGATCTACGTGGAAGTAGTCGAGGAATTGGAAGGTACTGTCTAAGAAAACTTGTTGAATGTCTGAAACAAAAATAAAATTTGCTGGAAAATCTCACAGACCGAGCAGCATCAGTAGAGAGAAATCAGAGTTCACATTCAGGTCCAGTGGCCCTTCTTCAGAGCCGTTCCAGAGCCTACCTTTTTCTTATGTAAAGGTAAGTGTAAGGTACTGTGGTCCAAATGTAATTTGATTGGTTACAATGCTTTACTTTAAGCAAAACACACACTTTGCTCTGATGCTATAGTTAAAATACAAATAAAAGAAAGAAGAATTGGTCTAACTTTAACTGTATTGGAAAGCCTAACAGAATAATAGATTATTTACCTACTAAACAGAAACTGTTTCAATTTCATAACATCCCATAAACACACCCTTGGCAAAGGCAAATTCAATAAAACAGATAGGCTCAAATACAATTCTGGCAGCAGGAAGAAAACTCAAGCTTTGAGGTGTAATGGAGAGAAAGGTGTAGCAATTCAATAATCAGCTTCAAAACCCAGCAACTATTGAAACCAAAACTAAAACCATGGTTCCAAGCCTGACTCCACTCACTTACACTGCCTCTATTGTTTGAATGTTTTAAACAAATACCCAAGGCCTCATAAGCTGTTAGATTGGAGGAGGTAGCTCTGGACTCATACATGATGAAGAGCTTATACCCAAAATGTCAATTCTCCTGCTCCTCAGATACTGACTCATGACTCATGACTCAAAACCTCTTAAAAAAAGACGAAATACACCTCTTAATGCCATAGTGTCATCAAAGGGCCCACAGTATTTACAGTGTCTTAATCTTCATCTGTTTCTTGATATCACATTGAGTGAATCTAATTGGCCAAATAGTGGCATCTGTTAAGCTGGGGATGTCAGGAGGAGGCTAAGATGGATCATTCACTTTGAATTTCTATTTTAATATAATTCAAAATCATCAGCTTTATCTACTACACTGATGTGCTGGGTCCCCATTATTGAGGATGAAGATATTTGTGGAGCCTCTACTATTATTTGGTTGTCCATCACATTCACGATTGGATGTAGCTGGACAGCAGAGTTTAGATTTGATCCATTGTTTGTGGTATCACTGGACCCATTCCTCATCTAGCACAGCAACAGTGTCCCACAACACGATGCAGGGTATTATCAATGTGATGACGGAAATTTGTCTCCACAAGGATTGTGTGGTGGCTGTTCCATCTGATTCTGTCATGGACGGCTGCATTTGTAATGGGCAGATTTATGGAGATGCACACTCAACCTTGACTGTGCACATCTTTGGATTTGAATCTGGTTCTTGGAACCGAAGAGCTGGGTTTCAGAATTACTAATCCATCAAAAATGCCACTATGCCATCACCTCGCATTATCAATTCCCTTTGATATGGTTGACCCAATCATTCTCCACTGAAGCCAATACTTGGTTGGCTAGGTTCCAACTAGCATGCAATAGGTTCTATTTTTATCATTCCAGACATAGCCAGACAATCATCTGCAATTGCTTGGCTTAGTTTTTTCTCACCAGTTTTGTTTCCATATTATTAGCAGTGACTTTTCCCGAAGGTCTAGCCTTGGCCCTCCCTACTTGTTTCCTGAAGCTAAATGGTGCTCATCAATCAAAACAAGGTGTCTGATTCAACATGTACGATCACACCAATACTCTCTCATCATTAATTCTGTTGACTTCTAAACTGCCATTGAATTATCATACCGCTTGTCAGATATCAAGAGTAGAATGAGGAGAAATTTTCTTCAACTCCAATGATTTGAAAATTGAAGTCATTGTTCTCTGTCCGACTGAAATTGCTGTCCCCCAACCACAAACTCTATTTCCCCTCATGGAACCAATCTCGGGCTGAACTAGACCTTAACAATGGTGTCATATCTGGCTCTGAGATCATCTTCTGAACACAGATTCATCATAACATTAAATTCAACTCTGCAACATCTCCTGACTCTGCCTTCACCTCAGCTCATCTGCTGCTGAGACGCCCTCTTTCATTCCTTGCTTATATATGACTCGATTACTTTTATGCACTCCCAAAGTTTGGCTCCCCATTTTGCACCATTCATAAATTCATATCTATATAAAGCATTGTGACTTGTATCCTGATTTACTCCATGTCACATTACCCATCACCCTTTGGCTCACTCACTAATATTGTCTGCTGTTTAAGCAATACTGTGGTTTTAACTTTCTCAAGCTTCCTTAATGGTATCATCCGTCACTTCCTCCACTTCATGTGACTGTAATCCCCTTCAGCCTCACTGCATTCAGAGCATCTTTAACTCTGATGTCTTGCATATCTCCAATTAGAATTAATTCACCCATTGGTATCCATGCCTTTAGCAGCCTAGGCCCAAGCTCTCAAATTCTCTTTCTAAAAATCTCCATCTTCACCACCTTATTATTTTGCAAAATTGCCAAATTTGTTTGCTTGCAATCCTGTGAAATGTCTTGTAATGTTAAAGGTGCTTCTTAAATGGAGGTCAGTTGTCATTGTCTTCTGAAATGACCTTATCAAGAAGCATTTTAATAATCTTGTGTGAAGTTTACGCATGTCATTGCTTGATTACTTTAAATAATAAAACTGGTTAGCCTGTCCTTTCATTAATCTGTGAACCTGAATATTGTCAATGACCTAAAGTTCAATATAACAATGAATGAAAACAAAAAGAGCTTAATAATGACTTTTTATTTTGTACGACATTTATTTATATCTTTTGCTTGTTAAATGTGTTGAAATTCTAAACATGCTTCCTACAAACCCCAAAATAAATGTAGGAATGTTTAGGTGAAACTGCCTAAATTATAGCTCTGTGTTCTGTACCTATACTTGAATGTAAATTCTCTATCTATACTATGACCAGGGTGAGACGAAATTCATGTAATGTCACACTAGCCTACACAATAGAGAGTGAATTAATGAGGATATTAATTACTGTGGGTCTGTGCTGGAATGCTCCATGAAAATGCAATACAATTATTTACACTGTATCATGCAAACTTGAGCACCATTTGTGAAGATTCTTTGAATCGAAACCACAGTGCTGCAATGCAGTAGAAAATCCTGGTTTCTCAACACAAAAACCCAGAAATGCTTTGTACGTGCATGAAATTCTATACTTAGGAAATATGCTTAACAGTCAGTCCAAAATCTTGATGAGCTTCTGGATTTCTCTCATAAATAACATGAGAAGTTGTTAATTGGTAAATTAACATTGGTGATTGTTCTAGGTGTTTACTGTGGAAGAAAGGGTGCTAAGAAAATATAAATGAAAAGATGTAAAACTAATTTCATTTATTAAAATGCAAAGAACAATAAAGAAGTTATAATGCCATATCATATTATGGTCCATCTATCTTTATCTGTCTACCTGCTCTTGCTTAGGCTCTGTTGGTCTATGTTTCTGTAAGTATTATTCTATTTCTTAACATTTTAGGAAGGTACTGTTCTGTTTTGAATTTGTGTGTTCATACGTTTGCATGACCCTCAAAACCTGAATTATTTAAAGATCAGAAAATGCCTTTTGCTCAAGTTACTTTAATATGGATGCTTAGAGGTGTCCTGTTTCCTAGTATTGGTTTTCTCACTTATGATAATCTAACTCTTTTGTTAAGAAGTTAAACAAGTGAAACAGCAAGTGACAATAGAACAAACAAAAAATGAGATTGATAGTCATTCAGTGCCACTTGGATTTGAGTGTTTTTTGTCATCTCAGTTGTATAAAGGCAAAGATTACTCTGTCAGACATGAAGTACTCTATTACATGGTGTGGCAAAGAATCGTTACTGAAAATGTGTGATATTTATTTATCCCAAGGAAACAAAGCCCTGGGCTTTCTCTGGCATCCTGCAATATGAGGCAGACAAAAAGAATAGCACAAATCTGCACCTTAAAAATATATCCCAGATTATTTTTGTTCTTCAGTTCTACAATCTGCTCTGTTGGTCTGTCACGTATAAATGTCTCTACCTTGTTGTATTACCTGGTTAAGAGTATTATTGGCCACTGAAGGCTGAGAGTAGGGATATTGTCAATGACCACAGGGAAATGGCAGACATGCTGAATGATAATTTGCTTCAGTATTCACAGCAGAAAAGGACGATAATTTGCCAGAAGTCCCAAAGAAATTGACAGAGGATCTGGTACAGGGTCTAAATAAAACTAGCTTAAATTAATCATCAATAATGGAGAAATTAATGGAAGTAAAGAGTGACAAATCTTTCCAACCATGGGCATTAAAGGAGGTAGGAGAGCACATTGCCAATTCCCTAACGACAATCTTTCAGTGCTCCTTGGATTCAGGAGTTGGATCTCTGGTTTGGAAATTTGCTCATGTCACTCTGCTCTTTAAGAAAGGTGACATAAGGAAATCAGGGAATTACAGATCAATCAGTCTGACATCTGTGGTGGGGAAATATTGAGTCTATAATAAAGGATAGGGTAACTGATCATCTATAAAAATTTCAGTCAATCAGGGAGAGTCAGCATGGGTCCATGAAGGGTTGGTCAGAAGTAAACTAATGCATGTTGAATATATGGATTTCCAGATGGCCTTTTTTAATAGATATTTTTAGTGAAAGATAACTTTTTAAAAATAAAATTACAGAATTACAACAATAAACCAACAAAAAACACTACTCTATGTATATAAAACAAAAAAAAACCAAGAAACAACAAAGCAAACAAAACATAGCTATACTCATGTGCAAGATGAACAAATCAGTAAAGGCAATAAATAAAAGAAATAAATAAATAAAACTGCTCCGCACAACGAAACATTAGCTCCTTATTTCTGAAAGCATTGAGTATTACACATGAATTTATTCGAAATTCTTCCTTTAAGGGCAACAAGTTCAATAAATCAGATTGTCATGGCTACACAAAAGCCCTGGTTAAGATGGCAGATAAATCTACATCCAGATAATCCAAAAAGATATTACAAAGATTTTCAGGTTTTCGGTGTACCATATTCATGAGAAAGTCCAAAGGAATATGTGCCATGAGTGGCCTACACTGACCCAACAGACCCAGGGGGTTTTCAGAGACCCAACACATCAAAATAGTTTTCCTCGCACAAAAAAGTGAGAATATTAAATAGTCTTTTCCCTTGCGCGTCTAAAGACGATACACTGATTAGAACCAAGAGAAGAGAGAAATTGGGTCCCTCTTAACTTCGATCCCCAAGACCCTCTCTATTACCCCTGTCACAGCACTCCAATATGTACAGAGCCTGCAGCAAGACCACTGACAATGAGTGAGAGCACCAGCATTTGTTTTATACTTACGATGGAATGATGATACTCCCACCTTACATTTTGCGAGATGGTCTGGGGCCAAATGGGCCCTGTGCAGAATCTGGGTCTTATTACAGATTGAAATCTTTCTCGCATTTTCGCAAATATCTTCCTATGTCTCAGCAGAGATCTCAAACTCTACCTCTTTCTCCCAGACCCCACAAATCTGCTCAACGTCTTCTGAAAGATCACCCCCTAATGCCTGATAAAGAGTATGAGCAGAGAGAGTACTTTTAACATGAAGCACCCTCTTTTCCATGATGAGTCGGTCAAAAGTGTGGTCCCTTTTTGAATAAAATCCCTGACCTGAAAAAACGAAAAAGGTCTCTGCCAGCTAAACCATACTTATGGGTTATTTGGTTGCAGGACATCATCATTTCACCTTCAAATAAATCACCCAAACAGGAGATCGCCTAGCTGCCCAAAGCTTAAATGCGGGGTCCATTATCCTTGGCTGAAAACCCGGCATATCAACTATAGGGATAAGAAAAGACATTTTGGATATGTTACCCTCACTCTGCTGCATTGCCTTCCATGCTTGACAGTATTAATAATCATCACATTACAACAATATTCTGTAACTGTCTTCATTTTATCTAAAAACAACAGGCTAATGAGGGGACATTTTGCCTTGAAGGTCTCAATATCTGGCCATATTGACGCCAGATCCTCACAAGTCCAGTCACTAACAAAAGATAAAAGGGAACTTAGTTGATATCTTTTAATATCTGGGAGGTACACTCAGCCCAACCCATAGGGCAACTGCAATTTAGCCAGCTTAATAAGAGGCTGCCCACGCCACCAGATGAAGGAACTAAAGCAACCATTAAGACTCCAGAATGTTTTCCCAGGAAAAATTAAAGGGAACATTTGTGTTGGGTATAGCAAACAGGGAAAGACATTCATTTTACCAAGATCTACCTGGCCTAGCCAGGATATTGGAAGCGCCTCTCATTGCTGAAGATCTTGCTTAATCCTGTCAAGTAAATGGGCAGAATTGGCCTTAAACAACTGATCAAAGACAGGAATAAAAAAGATGCCTCTTGTCCCCCTTGCTCTGTTAAAGGGACATTAAGGAAAAATCACTTGTTTGGAGGTAACACCTGGAAGATCCAGGTTCTTAAAGAAGGACTCCATCTTAGCCCATCCACTCTCAGAACCTTCAGACTAGTATAGTTCAAAGTAAAATTTCTGAAATGCAGCATTGATCTTTTTAGAATCGCAAGTGATCATCTCAGTCCCATCCCTAATTGAGGTAATGGATTGAGAAGCATTCTTTCTCCTGGCAGGATATGCTAGATACCTGCTCGGCTTGTCACCATACTCGAACAGTCTTTGTTTCGCAAAAGCAAGTTCCTTCCTTGCTGTCTGTGTGAGCATGGATTTCAAGATGGACCGAAGAGCTGTAACCCGCTGCAGCTTAACCATCAATGGCCTTTTAAATTATGCCTTCTCGGCTGTCTTTAGCCACGCCTCAAGCAGGTGTTGCTATTCCCCCTTTTGTTGTTTCCAACTGGCAGAATAGGAAATAATTATCCTCATGGCATAAGCCTTAGCAGTCTCCCAAAGAATAGATGGGTAACTGGCCATATCTGAATTGGTGGCTAAAAAGGCCTTAAATTCATTAAAGGAATATTTGATGAACTTACTGATCTTAAAATAAAAGGGATCCATTCGCCAGTGCTGAGAGCCAATAACATTGCCCTTAACCTCAATCTCTAAATATACTGCAGCGTGGTCAGAATTAGTAATATTTCCAATTGTACAAGATGTTACTGATCCCAGAATAAAGCAAGGGTTAGGAAAAGATCAATCCTTGTATGACACTTGTGCATATTAGAAAAAAAGATAAAGTCCCTATCCTTGGGGTGGAGTCTCCTTCAAACATCCATCAATTTCAATTCCACACGTAAGTCCACTAGCTGTTAAATTGTAAAGAAGGGGTTGAGGGGCCTCTAGACATTCTATCCACCATGGGATCCATAAGGCAATTAAAGTCTCCTCCTATAATAATCTGCCATGGTGCAAGAGTTGTCAGTTTGGAGAATGCAACTATCAAAAATTTAAGGAGATGTGCCAGGCGACAATGAACATTCAAAATACCATACTCTTCTCCATGTACTGAGACTTTAAGAATGACAAAATGCCCATAACTCAGCTTTAATCTGCTCTAGCAACATAAATGGAAGATTCTTCCTAATAAGTATGGCCACTCCCCTATTCCTAGTGTTGAAAGAGGAGAAATACACCCGATCAAATGCACTCTGCAGCAATTTCAGAAGTTCCTATCATCAAGGTGATTCTTCTGCAAAAGGATAATGTCCACGCTCTTCTTTCTGAGACCAGAAAGCAACTTTTTCCTCTTAACTGGCGAATGGCTCCCTCTAATATTCCAGGTACACCATTTGAGGACAACAAGATCTGAATTCCAAAAAGGAAGAGTTCGACTTCGCAATTGCTGGGCATAAACAAAAAAAGACTCATGTAGCCTAAAAGAAACATAACCCAAAACTACTAAAACTAATCTATTAGTAACTACATATACATAAAAAACCAACAAACTAAACCAAATATAAGGCATTTAGTGAAGGGCTCTACCACATATCTCAAAAACACCTTCATAACTCCTTCCAGTTTGAGCCACATCCCAGACCCAAGCCAAAAAAGGAAAGAATAAAAAATGAATTGGAAATCAAATGCAGACACTCTACACATCCCCAAATATACATTAACACCTATTGATATCTGAAAAAAAAAGCAACACTTTCTGTAAGAAAAGGAAAAAGAGAAAAGAAAACCCCCCACTATTTTTCACATCCTTTAAGTCATCCAGTCTATTTTAAAGAGTCCAAAAAGCTTTTAACTTTTTCTGAAGAGTTAAATGAGTGCACAGACCCATCATAAGTGAAACGAAAACCCACCAAATACCTCAAGGAATATTGAACACCAAGGTCTCTCAGTCTTCTCTTGGCTTCATCAAAGGACTTCCTTTTATGAATCACAGCTGCAGAAAAGTCCTGGAAGAACATTATCCTGGAACCTTCGTGAGTTAATGCCTGTGGATCCTTTCCCCTTCATTCTTGAGACTTCCATAACTTCAATTTTGTCTGTGTAAGTGTGGCGTTGCACTAGGACTGCACGATGGTACTGGTCCGAACCGGACTACTCACCGCGACCTGATTGGTCTTCTCATCTTTCACCTGGCCCAATGCAACCTCCAAGCCAAGAATTCACGGCAGCCAGCTCTCAAAGAAACTCACTGGCTTTAGCCTTCTGCTCCCTCCAGCAGCCCTACAGTACGAAGATTCTTTTGTCTACCTGATTTTCGATGCGGTTGACTTATTCTAGTAAACCAAGGACCTGCTTCTCGAGGGCTTGAATCCATTCTTTTGAAGAGTCGATCGTGGTCTCCGAAACTGTGGTCCTTCATTTGACCTCCTCCGTTCAGCATCCAAGGCCTTCCAGCTGCTCCTTGTGCTTGTGGAGTGTGGTTGAGATTGGGTCAAGTCTGCCGCGGAAAATCTCCTCAATCGACAACTCGATCATTTCTCGTAGTTTTGTAAACTCTGCAGCCAGGGCCTGATGAGTGAGTGACTCTGACAGACTCATGGGGGGGCTGCAGCATGTCCGATGTCTCTAGTGAGGGTCCCATGTGTTGGGACTTACTTGAGCCTTTACCTTTTGACATATTCCTTTAATAGAATATACTTTGTAAAAAAAATTGTATAGATTCTATAGCCCTTTAAATGCTGAGTTTCACAAAAATAACAGGTGGGGATGGTGAAAGTGCTACTTTTCATGAACTGAGATGCAGAGCTCAGCAGAGCAGACCTTTCAGCTCACCGCCATCTTGGATTCCCCTTCAGATGGCTTTTGATAAAGTTCCACACAAGAGATTGTTAGCAAACGTGGAAGCCCACAGAATTGAGGGCAAATTACTGACATGGATAGGAAACTGAATAGCAACAACCAGAGAGTTGGAATAATGGGTGAGTATTCAAATCAGCAGGATGTGGTGTCACACATAAATTTGTATTGGGGTTTTAGTAATTCACAATATTTAATAACAACCAGGATAATCACAAAAAAAATCAAATATGTACATTTGCTTATTTCACCAAATTGGGCAGCATCATAGACTGTGATAATGACAGGATAAAATTACAACAGGATATAGATAAATTAGGTAAATGGGCAAAGTTGTGGCAGATGGATTTTATTATAAGCAAGCATGAGGTTATCCATTTCAGATGGAAAAAGTATAGATCATGTTCTGTTTTAGAAGGCAGAAATTTAATATAGTGGATGTCCGATGAGATTTGACAGCTCAGGTACATAGCTGTTTAAAATGCCATGAACAGGTGCAGAAAGTAATCAAGAAGGCTAATGGAATGCTGGTCTTCATACCTAAAGGGCTGGAGTATTAGTATTCAGATGTTATGCTACAGTTATTCAAAACCCTAGTTAGACTCCAGTTAGAGTACTGTGAGCAGATCTAGGCACCACATCTCAAGAAGGATGCTTGGCCCTGGAGAGAATTCAACACAGCTTTACAAAGATGATAGCTCACTTCAGGGGTTATGTTATAATGAAAGATTACAAAACTTTAAGCCTTTGTACTCTAGAATTTAGAAGGTTAAAGGATGTTCTAAATGAGATTTTGGGATATTAACAGGGAAAGGTAGGTAAAGATAAACTATTTCCACTGGTTGTAGATTTTACAATCGGGGACGTTGTCTGAGAATTAGGACCAGACCATTCACCAGAGATGTTAGAAAGCACTTCTACATGCATAGATCAGTGGATATTTGGAACTCACTTCCTCAAATGGTGGCTGATGTTATTTCAATTGTAAAATTTAAACCTGAGATAGATACATTTTTATTAAGCAAGGTATCAAGGGATATGTGTCGAAATTAGGTCACAGATCAACCATCATCTTAATGAATGGTGGAGGGGCTGAATGGCCTACTCCAAGTACCTATGTTCACATATATTAGAGTTAGAGATTAGAGCAATAATGAAACCAGGATTCAGATTCACAAGTTACACAGGGAGATTTAGTATCTAAACTCATTTTTACTGCAAATAATAATGGATCCATACAAGCTAATTGTCATGAGCACACCAGACATGTGCTCAGAGTAGTCTAAAAAATAACACTTTTATAAACTGATATATAGGGCCCATTTAGTGGTTTGTGATTCAATCTGTGATAACCAATAGGAATGCTTTTGTCTTAAACAGGATAACAGTTAATTTATTGCAAAACTACCATGTAGTTATTCATGAAAAAGTGAAAATTTTATTGGTCAAGAATACATATACAAATTTTAAAGTACTAACAATGAAATATTTTAATACAGTGAAAGTAAGAGCAGTCTCTAAGGCTGTTGCAGACCTGCTCCTTCTTGAAGTTTATCTTTCTGAATCAATAGGTGTAGAATTTGAAATTGTATTCAATAGCTGTGGTGGATTCTACAGTTGAATAGTTAGTGGTTGGTTGTATAAGTGGGCCAGCAGCATTTCAGAGAGAGAGAAAAAGTTTCTTGTGTCTCGCTAGTAATGTAGGGATGTGGGATATCTCAGGGAAGGTAAACCATATCCCTGTATTCACAGCAATCAGTTGAAAGGTCCAGAGTCCCAAGCAGTCGCTTTGACAGCTGCTGACAAAGGTAAGTGCAATAGGTTAGGGTGAGTTTAGGGTCCTGGGATAACAGGTGGGTAGGAGTACAGAGCTGAAAATGTGTTGCTGGAACAGCGCAGCAGATCGGGCAGCATCCAGGGAACAGGAGAATCGACGTTTCGGGCATAAGCCCTTCTTCAGGAATCCAGTGCTAGGTGGGAAGGGTGCCAATTGTGTAGTGGGTAAGGTGCCAGTTGGTAGCAGATACAATGCCATGAGTTGGTGTCTAGTTTGTTAGGATGCCACATAAGTAGGGTGCAATGGTACATGGTGGCAGAGGAGCAGGTAAATGATGGAGAGGCATCGGTCCAGTAAAGGAGGGACTATGGGGGGAGTGTTGGGTCCCAGGGAATGGCATGGGGGAATAGTGCAGGGTCTTGGAACAGTGAGCTGTATCAATGTCGGGTCCAGGAGGACAGTAAGGGGCTTGCAGGCCTGCATTGGGAGCAGTGTGGTCTGGTTCAAGGGAAAGGATTTTAGGTTCAAAGCAAGGGGAGGGTGATTATGTCCTTTTAAAAAATGTATTCATGGGATATAGGCATCACTGGCAAGGCCAGCATTTATTACCCATTGTTAATTGCCCAGAGGACTGTTAAATGTCAACCACATTGCTGTGGTTTTGGAGTCACATGTAGGACTCAGCAGGAAGCTCCTGCCTGAAACTTCGATTTTCCTGCTCCTCAGATGCTGCCTGACTTGCTGTGCATTTCCAGCACCACTCTAATCTTGACTCTAACCTCCAGCATCTGCAGTCCTCACTTTTGCCTTTCCTGAGTGGTGCTTCCCAATTCACCAATTTAAATGGAAACTTTCAGAGGGTTCCGGGCATAAGGGAATTGCCAGCAGAATCTTCACCGGACTCTGCTATGACAGGGATTAGAGAGGGGTCCTGACATGCAACTCCCACCAAAACTTTGCAGAAACAAACATCTGGAAAATTTGGATCAACGAGGTTCAGAGTTTGAAAAAGAAACATGCAAACTTGAGAAGAAAACAGAGAAAATTGTAGGCAAATCAAGTATAGAGAGAAGAATAAATAAAGAGACAGAAATATTGTTTCAAAAGAGAAAGAAGAAACAGAAAAGAAATCTTAAGCAAAAGTTAAGTATTTTTCATTCTTATCGTCCACTTGAAAATTTAAATTAGATTGCACCTTCATGGTTCCACAAAGTCTCAAAGCTCCCTACAGCTAATGATGTACATTTGATTTGTAGTTGCTATTGTAATATAGGAAACATCATTGGTTCGGTTTTGGTGGTATTGATTGAGGGATAAATATTGGCTAGGACACTGGGGCCAACTCCTTTGCTATTAGGGCAACACAACCTTTTGTGTCCACTGAGGGAGTAGACTTGTTTTCCAAAAGATTACAGTGGTGCAGCGTTTCCTCAATACTGTACTGGATTTGAGACTTGATGTTTGGTCCCTCTGTGACGAAAGTGGAATTTGTTTGAGATAGAAAAAAGAGGCTACAAATTCAGCCATGGCTTAAATTCTAAATGATGATCATAGGTAACCTTAACCGAAGTAGACATTTCTCTCTGTATATCTGGTTTGTGTTGTAGCTTTATCAGAAATGTGTTCTTTGCAAGAATGGGCTTGTTCTACAGTCTGTCTAGTTCTTTGGCTTACGGCCGAGCAGAGAAATGGCATTTGTTGTGCGTGTATAATATAATTGGCTATGTCCCAAATTTTTCTAGGACTGGAATACCTGTAGGCAAAATCCATTCATATTTCATGGTTAAAGCTCATTAAGCAGGATGAAGGTAGCAACAGCAGTGACTATG
Source organism: Chiloscyllium plagiosum (assembly GCF_004010195.1). NCBI lineage: Eukaryota > Metazoa > Chordata > Chondrichthyes > Orectolobiformes > Hemiscylliidae > Chiloscyllium > Chiloscyllium plagiosum. Next base: position 16,367,049 of record NC_057723.1, on the reverse strand, counting down.
AGAAACTGCACATTCTGTATCTGTCAAAGTTTAAATTATGATATTGCCATGTGATGGATTATTCAAATAGCCATGGAGAGGATCTAATTCAGAGATTAATAAAAGAGTACTAATGCAATGTCTGTTCTAGGTAAAGATAAATGACTGCTTTTCAGCCAGAATATTGGAGTTAGTCACTTGGATCTTCTTTCATGTGTCAAGGCACACTGACTTCATCTTAATAATCAGATCAAAGCATGTCAAGCTCCAATCAAGCAATAAATGTGATGTCATATCCAGCTAAACTGTTATGAGTTCAAACTCATGAGTCGTGAATTGACATAAACAAAGATTGCATTGCCTTCTCTCTGTACAAAGTTTTGATTTAAATACTTCTCAATTTTATTTTTGTTCCAGAGTTTTAATTCCTATTGCAAAATTGTGATGTTTCTCTGGATTTGTCTTTGCTTTATGTTAATATGGTGAGTTGTTTGAATACACAGATGCAGAAATTCCATCTAATTCTCCAACAAGGGGAGAAAATGAATGAGATCCAGTTGTGCAAAATTTGCTCCATTTTCCTGGATTTCCTTCCCACCCATAGAAATGGATCAATATGAATTACTTTATATAATTTGTATGTTGCCAATTTGTTATAGAATGACACTTGACCTATATGGCTCAACTACTCGTTTGTCACTTGTATGATGTCACATGGTTTAGATGAAAATATAGAAAGCGTGGTTAGTATGTTTGTGGAGGACAGAAGGCATTTAGCACACTTGCCTGCACTGCTCAGACCTTTGAGTATGGGAGTTGGGATTTTATGTTGAGATTGTACAAGACGTTGGTGAGGCCTCTTTTGGAGTACAGTGTCCAGTTCTAGTCACCCTGTTATAGGAAGGAAATTATTAAGCTGCAGAAGGTTCAGAAGGGATTTACCAGATTTTGCTGGGAATGGAGGGCTTGAGTTATAAGGAGAAGTGGATAGGATGGGACTTTTTTCACTAGATTATAGGAGATTAAGAGGTGACCTTATAGAGGTTTATACTATCATGAGGGGTATAGATAAGGTGAATGACAGGTGTCTTTTTTCTAAGGTGGGGACTTGTAAGATTAGGAGGCATATTGTTAATTTGAGAGGAGAAATATTTAAAAAAGACATGAGGGACAAGTTTTTTACACAGAGTATGGTTTGTGTGTGGAATGACCTTCCAGAGGAAATAGTGGATGCAGGTACAGTGACAATGTTTAAAAGACATTAAGATGAGTACATGCATAAGAAAGGTTTGGAGGGATATGGGCCAAGCGCAGGCAGGTGGGACTGGTTTAATTTGGGATTATCATGGGCATGGACTGGTTGGATTGAAGGGTCTATTTCCGTGCTGTATGATTCTATGATTATGCTTCATATCTTGACCAATGAATCTCTCAGTAAGGCCCATCTGAAAATACCACCATCTTTCTCCAGTGAATGTTCAACACCATTGCACTCTCCATCAAAACTACAAATGTTGCCTTTGCCACGCAATCTTATTTCACATGATATCCCAGTCCCACATTCCGAACCATGCCCTGAGTTCATCTGCCTTCCCTGTTAGGCCTCTTGCATTGAAATAAACGCAGTTTAGCTTATCAGTTCTACATTGTTACTGCTTTGTCCATGCCTGCCCTGACTGTTTGACTCACTTCTTTTCTCAACTGTACCAGTCTCAGATTGATCTCTTTCCTCCTGGGTCCCACCCCTCACCTTATTAGATATCACAGCAATTACAGAAGCATGAGTCAAGGATGGACAGGACTGGCTGCTTAATGTTCCAGGATACAAATTCAACAGAAAGGACAGAAAGGAAAGCAAGACAGGAGGGGGAGTGGCATTTTTGATAAGGTATATCATTACAGCTGTACTGAGGGAGGATATTCCCAGAAATACATCCAGGAAAGTTATTTGGGTGGAACTGAGAACTAAGACAGGGATGATCACCTTATTGGGATTGTATTATACACCACCTAATAGTCCAGAGGGAAATTGGGAAACAAATTTGTAAGGAGACTTCAGTTATCTGTAAGAATAATAGGGTAATTATGATAGGGGATTTTAACATGGGGACATAGACTGGGACTGCCATAGTGTTAAGGGTTTAGATAGAGATTTTGTTAAGTGTGTTCAAGAACATTTTCTGATTCAGAATGTGGATATACCTAGTAGAGAAGGCGCAAAACTTGACCTACTCTTGGGAAATAAGGCAGGGCAGGTGACTGAGCTGTCAGTGGGGGAGCACTTTGGGGCTGGCGACCATAATTCTATTAGTTTTAAAATAGTGATGGAAAAGGATAGACCAGATCTAAAAGTTCAAGTTCTAAATTGGAGAAAGGCCTATTTTGATGGTATTAGGCAAAAACTTTCAAAAGCTGATTGGGGGCAGATGTTCGCAGGTAAAGGGACAGCTGGAAAATAGGAAGCCTTCAGAAATGAGATAACGAGAGTCCAGAGACAATACATCCCTGTTAGGGTGAAAGAAAATGCTGGTAGGTGGAGGGAATGCTGAATGACTAAAGAAATTGAGGGTTTGGTTAAGGAAAAGAAGGAAGCATATGTAAGGTATAGACAGGATAGATCGAGTGAATCCTCAGAAGAGTATCAAGGCAATAGGTGTATACTGAAGGCAGAAATCAGGAGAGTAAAAAGGGGACATGAGATAGCTTTGGCAAATAGAGTTAAGGAGAATCCAAAGGTCTTTTACAAATATGTTAAGGACAAAAAGGTAACTAGGGAGAGAATAGGGCTCCTCAACGATCAGCAAGGCAGCCTTTGTGTGGAGTTGCAGGAGATGGGGAATTACAAAATGAGTATTTTGCATCAGTGGAAAAGATTATGGAAGATATAGAATGTGGGGGAATAGATGGTGACATCTTGAAAAATGTCCATATTACAGAGGAAGAAGTGCTGGATGTATTGAAACCCATAAAAGTGGATAAATCCCCGCGACCTGATCAGGTGTACCCTAGACCTCTGTGGGAAGTTAGGGAAGTGATTGCTGGGTCTCTTGCTGAGATATTTGTATCATCAATAGTCACAGGTGAGGTGCTGGAAGACTGGAGGTTGGCTAACATGGTGCCATTGTTTAAGAAGGGTGGTAAGGACAAGCCAGGGAACTATAGACCAGTGAGCCTGACGTCAGTGGTGGACAAATTGTTGGAGGGCATCCTGAGGGACAAGATGGAAAGGCAAGGACTGATTAGGGATAGTCAACATGGCTTTGTGTGTGGGAAATCATGTCTCACAAACTTGACTGAGTTTTTTGAAAAAGTAACAAAGAGGATTGATGAGGGCAGAGCGATAGATGTGATCT
>NC_057723.1:16352886-16362491 GCF_004010195.1 Chiloscyllium plagiosum | reverse complement strand
AAAGGCATTTGGATGGGTATATGAATAGGAAGGGTTTGGAGGGATATGGGCCGGGTGCTGGCAGGTGGGATTAGATTGGGTTCGGATATCTGGTCGGTATGGACGAGATGGACCGAAGGATCTATTTCTGTGCTGTACATCTCTCTGACTTTGTGACTCTATGTCTTCACAACACAACTCAGTATTAATCAGGTAAAGCTCCTTCATTGAATGCATTCATTCAATATCTTCCTTGGCCCCAGCTGCAAATAATGTATCTGCTCTCCTTGCCCTTTTCAAATTCTCTACCGAGTTTGACTATAACTGACCAGCTACCCTCCTTCAGCAGGTCTCCTCCACGACTCACCCTCAGGGGATGTTCGCTTGCATTCTGCTATTACCTCTCTATTCAAGCAGATTGACAGCACTGCTTCTTGTCATGACCCTGGCAGTGACCTTGACTGGGTCATTGCAAGCTTGATCTTACACCAAGATAAGAGTGTCCAACATAAGGGAAGTGGCTGGGTTGGGTGATTGCAGAACCAATGCCAGTCAGGATTGGAGAAACCCAGGTACAGCAAGGAAATCTGAAATATTCCCTGCTTAACTCTTCAGGCCTCATCTTAAATGATCTTCATTGGTATCTTTGATGTCCAAATATTTGAATGTTAAATTGAGACACAAGGCTCTGAAAGACCTTGGTTATTTCTTTTAACATCTTAATTAGGCCACTAACCTGCCCATGGAGACATAACTCCAATCTGCCAAATCCTGGCAGTTACAATTGCGGACGACACAAACAAGGAGACATGTGTAGAGACTTTGAACTTTGCTCCCTCTCAGTTGCGTCATTCCTATTGACCACAAGATATAGGAGCAGAATTAGGTAATTTGACCCATTGAGTCTGATCTACCCGTTCATTATGATTGATATGTTTCTCAACCCCAATCTCCTGTCTTCTCCCCTTAACTCCCCTAATCAAGAACCCATCTATCTCTGTCTTAAATACACTCAAGGACTTTGCCTCCATAGCCTTTTGCAGCAAGAAGTTCCACAGATCGACCATCCTCTGACTGAAGAAACACCCCCTCATTTCAGTTCTAAAGGGTTGCCCCTTCATTCTAAGGCTGTGCCCTCAGGTCCTAGTCTCTCCTACTAGAGGAGACATCTCCTCCACACACTCTATCCAGGCCTCAGCATTCTGTAAGTTTCAATGAGATCCTCTTCATCCTTCTAAACTGCATCAAGTGAAGACCCACTCCTCATATGACAAGCTTTTCATTCCTGGGATCATTCTTGTAAACATTCTCTGCACCCCCTCTAAGGCCAGAACATCCTTCCTAAGATGTAGAGTCCAAAACTTCACAATATTCCAAATGTAGACAGACCAGAGCCTTATACAGCATCAGCAGTACATCCCTGCTCCTGTATTCTAGCTCTCTTGAAATTAATGCTAACATTACACTTGCCTTCTTAATTGCCTACTGAGCCGGTATGTTGACCTTAAGAGCATCCTGAACTAGGACTCCCATACCCCTTTGTGCTTCAGATTTGAAATTGGAATTAAAAAACAGGGCTTAAAAATCTTCTAAAACTAACCAGAAACAAGATACACCATTTCAAACAGGATTTCTAAGACACCTTACTCAGAAATACAAAGGCTGAGGTGGGTGGAGGAGCAGAGCTAGAGGTAATTGAGGATAAGAGTGTGGGAGGGACAATAAGAGGTGCATTTTAGAAGAAATTGAAGAAGTTAAGTTTAAGTTTGCTGCTTACCTTACTGTATACGACACTGTCGTGTAAAGCACCTGATTGTACTGGAAGAACACAAGTTACCCTTACTCAGGATCATTGAATGATACAGCCAATTAGCCCATCATGCCCATGCCCCATGATAACCCTCTCAATGAGCTATCAAAACATCACTCTCCCTTAACCCTTCAATGTTTTCCCTTCAAATAGTCACTGCAAATAATGTTAATTTCTGTCGTTGTTGTGAATATTGTTGCTGTTTTTACGACTCATCTTGCGCTTGTTGATATTTTATTTGCCACATTGTAGAACATGTGGAACTGGTATTATTGCCTGCAGATTCTGTGTATGTGTCATAGTTGCTGCCACTCTCATCTATAGGCTCATGAGTTTTGTTTCAAATTTATAAGTTTGATCTGTACTTAGGTAACTTCCACAAAGTTGGGATATAGTTATTTTTCTTCTAAAAATACAATGCATTGAGTAATAAAACCATTTGGCCCATTGTGTGTGTGCTGACAGTATGATAAAGCTACCTAATGAGTCCCTATCTGTTCGCTTTCTTCCCACAACCACACAAATTTGTCATTAAGAAGTACTTAACCAATTTCACACACAAGATCATGAATAAATCTCCATCTTCTACTGTGTTCCAGATCATTGTACAATATGTACAAAAAAACCCCATTTTCTGATGTCCCAGATTTTTTGTCACTTCAGTTGAAACTTATTACAGTAAAATTATGAACAGATAAAAAAAACCGTCACGAACTAATCAATATACTTTCAACTTTTTTTTTCTTTATGAGTTAATCCCTGAGTTTGACATAAATCAGGAGTGTTGCAATACTGTCAATTTCCACTTGGTGGCAGTTTGATCCAGCATTTCAAATCGTTTTGGGAGCTACTTTATAATAATACAACGCCCTAGTGATACAAAAAAAAACATGCACATAATCATGCACAGAACATTGACACATAGGACAAAGCGACACACTTGATTCACACCACATCCACAAACATTCACTTCCTTCACCACTGACACTCAATAGAAGCAGTGTGTAGCTTTTACAAGATAAACTGCAGTAATTCACCAAGCCCTTGAGGCAGCACCTTCCAAACACATAAGCATTAGAAGGACAAGGGCAGCAGATACATGGGAATACCTGCACCTGGAAGTTATCCTCCAAACTGCACACCTTCCTGACTTGGAAATATACTACCGCTGCATCAGTATTGCTAAGTCAAAGTCCTGGAGCCCCCTCGCTAACAGCACCGTGAATGTTCCTACATCAAATGGATGGCAGTGGTTCAGGAAGACAGCTTACCACCTTCCGAAGGATAACTAGTGTCGGGCAATGAATGGATAGTTTTATGAGGAAAGGTTGGGTGGACTAAGCCTATTTTCACTGGGGTTTAAATGACTGAGTTGTGATTTGATTGAACTGTATAGATCCTGACAAGGTGGACATGATACAGATGTGGGTACAGATGATACTCATGTGGGTGAGTCCAGAAATAGGAGACACTGTCGTAAAGTCAAGACTCATTTTTTTAGGGCATGGATGAGGGGATTTTGTTTTCTCTCAGAAATATATGCATCCATTGAAATTCTGCCTCAGAAGGTCAGTGGAAGTGAGGTTGTGGAATATTTTTAAAACAGAGATTGATAGATTCCAATTAGGCAAGGCATAGAGCATTATTAATGTGGATGTGAAGGTGGAATTTGTAGCACCATTCTGGTTTCTGTGATGGTAGAGACCAGAGGACTGCATCCAGTACATGGACCCTTCAATAGTCGTGTTCTGAAATAATCTACGGTTCCAGCCACAATAGAGATGATCATGGAGACCACTCTGCTGAAAATAACTGTAAATGGGAAATGAAGCTGGACAGGTGTTTGAGGTGTCGATGGGGGAGCAGTTTAGTGAAAGCGACCACAAGGTTAAAATCACCCAACATCAGGTTATGGTTCAACAGGTTTATTTGGAAGTACTAGCTTTCAGAGCACTGCTCCTTCATCAGGTAACTGTGGAGCAGCTCCACAGCCACCTGATGAAGGAACAGTGTTCCGAAAGCTATTGTGGTGGTGGTGGTGGTGGTGGGGAAAGGTGTTCAAAAAGGAAGTAGGGGAGAATATAGACCCAAAATGTTCCCTTTTTGCAAAAATGTCAGAGCAACAAGTCCAGAGACCATAGATGTCTAGGAATATTTAGGACTGGATACAAAGGGAAAGAGAAATGTATCATACCTACCAAAAGGTGCAAATCAGCAGAGGCACTACTGGAATATGCAATTTAATGGGATACAAATCAAAATTGAATCAAATCAAAGTGGATAGTGTAATACTTGACAGCATTATATTCCATGCCCATGCTCTTGCCCACGTTCCTAGTTGTTTCTTTCCCCTTGAAGCTCTTTGCACTATTTTCCGACTCACCTTCCCACCAAGTCCTGTATCACCTACAAACTTATACGAGAAATAGCCTCATGCATTAGAACACGCCAGGTCCATTTGCAACTTGGAATTCTGCAGTTGTTGGCTAAGTAAGTAATCATCTGCTGTTTTTATTCTCCATGCCAAAGTGAATGAACATTTTCTCATTGTTCCACGTTATACTCAATTTGGCAGAGTTTTTCCCACTCACATGACTTATCTCTATCCCCGTAATGTCATCTTCACATCACATTTCCCTACCTTTGTTTGTGTCATCTACAAATTCCATCCCCAAGGCTTCATTCCCCTTACCAAAGTCATTAATATTAATTGTGAAAAATTGAGAGACCAGCACAGATCCCTGCAGGATCCCACTTGGCACAGCTTGCCATTCTGAGAAAGACCCATTTATGCACACTGTCTGTTTTCTGCCAGTCAGCCAATCTTCTCTCTGTGCCAGAATATTATTGCCTCCACCATGGGTCCTACTTTGCATAATAATCCTTCATGTGGAATATTGACAAATTATATTTTAAAACTCCAAGCACAGCATGCCAACTGATTCTCCTTTATCCACAGCACGTTATTCCTTCAAAGATTCCAATATTCTGATTAAACAGGATTTCTGTTTCAAGTATTCATGTTCCATGCCAACTCTTCCTAATTACCTTGAAGTTTCCCAAGTAGCTGCTGAGAACCTCCCTAATAATCAAATCTAACAGCTTCCCCAAGCCAACACGCACACAGTTTTCTGTTTTCTGCCTCCTTCCCTTCTTGAATAGAGGCATTACGTTTGCTATTCTTTATTTCTTTATCAAGTTCTTGGTCCTTCACTGCTCAATTCTTAATTCTCCGAATCCTCAGACTTAGAATATTTTGGACAACTTTATAAGCTTCCTCCTTTGATCTAATATTATCTTTAACTTAGCCAAAGATCACGTACTTAACCTGTTGGGTATTTTTGCCTTAAAGGAATGAATATTCTTTGAAAAGAAAAGTATTAATTTTCTATATACTAACCATTGCCTAACTATTATAAGATTTTAAATGTATTTTTCTAATCCATTATTGCTAAGTTCCTCCTCATACCTTTATAATTTCCCTGGTTTGGTTTTAAGACATTTGTCAATAAGGAGGTACACAATTGAGAAGTGGGGGCGTCATCAGTTTATAGGGTGTGTTTTAATAGGTTTTCATGGGATTACAATAGTAACTTCCTGACTTCTGAGTCAGAAAGTGACAGATGGAAACCCTTTTGCAGAGACTTGAGCACATAATTTAGGCTGACACTTCAGTGTACTGCCACAGAAACATTGCACTGCGAGGGTGCTGTCTCTAGTGGACGAAAATAACCACCAGTCATTTTGAAGGTGAACAGAGAAGTTTCTCTGCTCTCATGGTCAACACTTACTTCTCAGTTATTATCACTAAAGCTGACTGATTGTTGATTTATGTCATCATTATTTGTGGCACCCAAAACTGTGCAAACAGGCTTTCCTATCCAAAATGACTTCTATTTTTCAAAGAATCATAGAATCCCTACAGTATGGAAACAGGCCATTTGGCCCAAAAGTCCATACTGACGCTCCAAAGAGAAACCCACCCAGCACCATTCCCCTACCCTATTACTTTACATTTTCTCCTGACTAATGCACCTAACCTACAAATCCCTGAACGCTATGGGCAATGTAGCATGGTCAATTCACCTAACCCACTTTTTAACAATATTCTTTCTCACCTAATCCAGGGCCTTTCAATCTTCATGCTTCCGATGTGTCTGTCTGTTGTCTTAAAAATGTAACAACCCTCCCCCAGCATTGACACAAACATATAACCTTATCTGTATGGTAATTAGTTACAGTTACAAATACAAGTAAACAAGGTGACATTATGATTGTTGGTGAAATAACTCCACTAAAGCCACTATCCCCGCATCAGGTCTCCCTTTATTTACACACACATTGTACTTGACACTAATCGGCTCCCTCAGAGCCAGATTTCAAAGTGAAAAAAACCTCGGGCACTTCTGTTTATATCTGTCAGCCAGGGCTCTCTGATTGAATCAGGTTAACAGCCTCAGTCAGGGAACTCATATTCTGTGAGGTCCACCTAGCTGACCTCATTACAATGACTATTACAATGATATTAGATATTACAATGACTACAGTTGATGTTTTCTTAATGTGGAAGTTGTGGTGCTCAGTGGTTTGGGTCACGTGGTCAAAAACCAGCAACACATTCATACATAGCAAGATCCCACAACAGCGAATCAGATGAATCGACATATATGATACGTGTCTAATTAGCTTCCTCCACAATGCAAAATGTTATATTTTATGTATCAAAAAGATCAAGATCCATGAAAAGTGATCATATCATATCAATGATACCCCTGGAAGTCAGGCCCAGATTAGTGAGCTCCTAGCATTCCTGACAGTGATATCCTGGCATTCCTGACAGTGATGTCTGAGCATTCCTGACAGTGATAGCCTGGCATTCCTGACAGTGAGCTCCTAGTGTTCCTGATATTGAGCTCCTAGAGTTCCTAACAGTGAGATCCTGGCATTCCTGAATGTGAGATCCTAGTGTTCCTGACAATGATATCCTGGCATTCCTGATAGTGAGCTTCTAGCATTCCCGACAGTGACACTGAGCCCCTGGCAGTCACAACAGTGAGATCCTGGCATTCCTGACAGTGAGATGCTAGCATTCCCGACAGTGAGACCCTGGCATTCCTGACAGTGAGCTCTGTGCCTTCCTGAGAGTGAGATCCATGTGTTCCTGACAGTGAGATCCAGGCATTCCTGATAGTGAGATCCTGATGTTCCTGACAGTGAACTCCTAGCATTCCTGACAGTGAGCTTCTGGTGTTCCTGACAGTGAGGTCCTAGCGTTCCTGCCAGTGAGCTCCTGGTGTTCCTGACAGTGAGATCCTAGCTTTCCTGACAGTGGGCTCCTAGTATTTCTGACAGTGAGCTCCGGCGTTCCTGACAGTGAGCACCTAGCATTCCTGACAGTGAGATCCTGGTGTTCCTGACAGTGAGTTCATGGTGTTCCTGACAGTGAGTTCCTGGTGTTCCTGAGAGTGAGCCCCTGGTATTTCTGACAGTGAGCTCCTGGTGTTTGTGACAGTGAGCTCCTGGCATTCCTGATTGTGTGCTCCTGGTGTTCCTGACAGTGAGCTCCTGGCATTCCTGATAGTGAGCTCCTGGTGTTCCTGACAGTGAGCTCCTGGTGTTCCTCACAGTGAGCTCCTTCTGTTCCTGATAGTGAGCTCCTAGTGTTCCTGACAGTGAACTCCTGGTGTTCCTGACAGTGATATCCTGGCATCCCTGCCAGTGATATCCTGGCTTTGCAGACAGTGAGCCCCGAGCATTCTTGACAGTGATATCCTGGCATTCCTGAATGTGAGATCCTAGTGTTCCTGACAATGATATCCTGGCATTCCTGATAGTGAGCTTCTAGCATTCCCGACAGTGACACTGAGCCCCTGGCAGTCACAACAGTGAGATCCTGGCATTCCTGAATGTGAGATCCTAGTGTTCCTGACAATGATATCTCCTGGTGTTTCTGACAGTGAGCTCCTGGTGTTCCTGACAGTGAGCTCCTGGTGTTCCTGAAAGTGAACTCCTGGTGTTTCTGACGGTGAGCTCCTGGTGTTCCTGATAGTGAGCTCCTAGCGTTCCTGACAGTGATAACCTGGCATCCCTGACAGTGATATCCTGGCATTGCAGACAGTGAGCCACTAGCATTCTTGACAGTGATATCCTGGCATTCCAGACAGTGATATCCTGGCATTCCTGATAGTGAGCTCCTAGCATTCCTGACAGTGACACTGAGCCCCTGGCAGTCATGACAGTGAGATCCTGGCATTCCTGACAGTGAGATGCTAGCATTCCCGACAGTGAGATCCTGGCATTCCTGACAGTGAGATGCTAGCATTCCCGACAGTGAGATCCTGGCTGAGCTCCTGGTGTTCCTGACAGTGAGCTCCTAGTGTTCCTGACAGTGAACTCCTGGTGTTCCTGACAATGAGCTCCTAGCGTTCCTGACAGTGATATCCTGGCATTGCAGACAGTGAGCCCCTAGTATTCTTGACAGTGATATCCTGGCATTCCTGAATGTGAGATCCTAGTGTTCCTGACAATGATATCCTGGCATTCCTGATAGTGAGCTCCTAGCATTACTGACAATGACACTGAGCCCCTGGCAGTCATGACAGTGAGATCCTGGCATTCCTGATAGTGAGATGCTAGCATTCCCGACAGTGAGATCCTGGCATTCCTGACAGTGAGCTCTGAGCCTTCCTGACAGTGAGATCCAGGCATTCCTGAAAGTGAGCTCCTGGCATTCCTGACAGGGAGATCCTGGCATTCCTGACAGTGAGGTCCTGGTATTCCTGAAAGTGGGTTCCTGGTGTTCCTGAGAGCGAGCTCCTGGTGTTTCTGACAGTGAGCTCCCAGCATTCCTGACAGTGAGGACCTGGTGTTCCTGACAGTGAGCTCCTAGCATTCCTGATAGCGAGCTCCAGGTGTTCCTGACAGTGAGCTCCGGGTGTTCCTGACTGTGAGCTCCTGGTGTTCCAGATAGTGAGATCCTGGCGTTCCTGGAAGTGAGCTCCTGGTGTTCGAGACAGTGAGCTCCTGGTGTTCCTGACATTGAGCTCCTGATGTTCCTGACACTGAGCTCCTGGTGTTCCTGACAGTGAGCTCCTGGTGTTCCTGACAGTGAGATCCTGGTGTTTCCGACAGTGAGCTCCGAGCGTTCCTGACAGTGAGCTCCTGGTGTTCCTGACAGTGAGATCCTGGTGTTTCCGACAGTGAGCTCCTAGTGTTCCTGACAGTGAGATCCTGGTGTTTCCAACAGTGAGCTCCTGGTGTTCCGAACAGTGAGCTCCTGGTGTTCGTGACAGTGAGCTCCTAGCATTCCTGATAGTGAGCTCCTGGTGTTTCTGAGAGTGAGCTCCTGTTGTTCGTGACAGTGAGCTCCTAGCATTCCTGATAGAGAGCTCCTGGTGTTTCTGACAGTGAGCTCCTGGAATTCCTGATAGTGAGCTCCTGGTGTTTCTGACAGTGAGCTCCTGGTATTCCTGACAATGAGCTCCTGGTGTTCTGAACAGTGAGCTACCAGCATTCCTGACAGTGAGCTCCTGGTGTTCCTGACAGTGAGCTCCTAGCATTCCTGATAGAGAGCTCCTGGCATTCCTGACAGTGAGCTCCTGGTATTCCTGACAGTGAGCTCCTAGCATTCCTGACAGAGAGCTCCTGGTGTTCCTGACAGAGAGCTCCGGGTGTTCCTGATAGTGAGTTCCTGGTGTTCCAGACAGTGAGCTCCTGGTGTTCCTGACAGTGAGCTCCGAGTGTTCCAGACCGTGATCTCCTGGCGTTCCTGGCAGTGAGCTCCTGGTGTTCCAGACAGTGAGCTCCTGGTGTTCCT
>NC_057723.1:16311591-16352386 GCF_004010195.1 Chiloscyllium plagiosum | reverse complement strand
GAGGACACTGTATGAAGTCTGTTGCACTGTAACCACAGCAGGCTGAGCTGACTAAGAGACTCTCTCTCTCTTACTACCTGCCATAGGCATATTTGTACAATGTACAAGTTGATAATCAACATTGACCACATGGTCATAATTGGTACTGCACTTCCCTGTTGCCATCAGGTCTGGAAGGTGAAGCAGGAGCTTCGTGCTCAGACCTTCATGCTCAGAGCTGTGACTTTAACATTTTTGTGGGTACATTAATAATTTTAAAGTTTTTAAATTAAAAATTCATGGTATGTGTACAGGATGTAGGCATGCTAACATTTGTCGGCCATCTTTAAATAGTCTTGAAAATTATTGGCCCACTTAGAGGACAACCACATTAGTCTGGAGTCACATATAGACAGGTCCGATAAGGCTGGCAGCCTAATAAAACAGTTGGGTTTTTAAGACAGTTTAATTGATTACAGTTTCATGGTCACCAGTATTGACAATTAATCAACTGAATTTAAATTCCACCAGCAGCCCTGGTGAGATTTAAACTGGTGTACCAGGATATTAGTCAAGATTTTCATTAAACTAGCCTATTGTCACTGCTATCACCTTTTCCCTTACCTCTCCTTAAGAATTTTACAGCCATGTAAAAATCACTGCTACAACACTATCGTTAAAGAATAAATTACTCAAAATTAAAACATTTACAGCAGTTAGCCTATCATACTTGCAAAAATAATCAGTGAAAAATCATTTAAATTGTTCCCTCATTCCTTCATCCTGCTTTGTGTTTTAAATATTAAAACATTTTTATTTCTGCTTTTGCATTGCTGCTGCTGATCAATCCTCTTAAGTGCTATTTAAAAAATTTGGCACATTTTTATTCATCTTTTTCATCCTCATAGTACGTAAGGTCTCCATGAAATATGCTTTTATTCTTCACTGTTTGTCTGAAAAGAACCTTATGTCTTCACAACCATTGCCTCACATCTGTCTGGAGAATCTCTCCAATCTTGATCATTTCACCAATTTCAGGAGCTCTATAATCTGAGATACGATCCAAAAACTTCAGATCTCTTCATGAATAACATTTCATCAGCACATAATTTGAGGTTGATTTTTGTGTTGATTCCAAATGACTTTTCTGAAGTGAACACAGATGATTCCTGTAAAAGGCAAGGTAAGTGGTATAGGTGACTGAGGTATCTCTATTTCTTAACGCAGACAAAAACAAAGCTGTTGCTATTGTTAATGGTTTCTATTGAAAACTCAGTAAACCAACAAATATCTATGCTGGAAAGGATTGTATAATAAAATCTATTATAGATAGATCAGATCCTAAACCCTTACTTTATTGTCACATACACTCACACGAGTACAGTGAAAAGTTTACAAGTTGCCACTTGTGGCACCATCTTGGGTACCAAGATACCTAGGTACAGATTCTTAAGTACAAATTCTTAGGGAAAAAATAGAAAATTAAGGAAAGGAAAAGTCCAGTAATAAATTATAAAAATTGAAAAATGAGAGTTCACAACAACAGTCCTTCCAATCCAGACCGCATTTATCTCGAGGCCAGGACTGCTGGGAATTGAGCCCGTGCTGAGGCCGGGAGTCCGAGTCCACGTTGAGGCCTGGGGATCAGGTACATGCTGAGACCTGGAGTTCGAGTCCACGCTGAGGCCAGGGGATCGAGTCCATGCTGAGGCCTGGGGTTCGAGTCCATGCTGAGACCTGGGGTTCGAGTTCATGCTGAGGCCTGGGGATCGAGTCCATGCTGAGGCCGGGAGACTGTGCTGGCATTCACCCCAGAAATTGCAAAAAGAGAGAGAAAGAAAGAAAAGAAACATACAAAGTGGTTGAGCTTTTCCAGAGAGTGAGTTTTTTTCCGGGCAGCTGATATTTGTTGTATAATATTACTGATACAAGCTTTCACATTTTATTAAGTTGCATTTACATTTCTTCCAGCTGCAATGGTAGGAATTGAAGCCACATCCTCAGAGAATTGTGTAAATGCTAAAGACTGTGGATGCCACAAACCTGAAACAAGCACAGGGAGTGCTGGAGAAACTCAGCATGGCATCTGCGGCAAAAAATTGAATTAATCTTTCAAGTCCGCTTTCAAGAAGCAGCATTCCAGGCTTGAACTGTTAACTCTGTTTCTCTTTCTACAGATACAGCCAGATCTGTTGTGTTTCTCCAGTATTCTCTGTGATTGTGCCCAGGTGATTAGCCTGTATCCTTGGATTATTAGTTCAGTGACATTACCAATACACCAGAATTCCTCCCTATATATTCCGAGCAGGAATTCGCTGGGACAGTCTTGGAAGAAAGTCAAGCTTCCACTTGAACCGAACTGTACCCCGCCCTAGGATGCAAGAGCCAACATCACTTAACAATGTCACTGAGTATTCCAGCTTTTTAAAATTTAGTTTTTGCTAAAATAAAATCTCATAGGCCAAAACTTTTAAATTTGCACTCATCCGCATGTTTTGAAGAATACCAATGTAAAGGAAAATCACATTTCATGAAGGTACAAACATACACGTCAGAAACTGAATAGGCCTTTCAAGCTTGCGCCACTATTCAGTAAAAACGTAGCTGCTTTGTTTGTGTGCAGAGCACTACTTTATACCTAACCATTTTATTCAGCATGTGAAGTGAGTGCTGATTGATTGGTAAATGGATTGGTAGGGCTGTTGTCGTGGTGAATGCACCAGTTAAATGGTGAATGGAGTTAGCTACCAGAATTATTTATGTTTTGAATCAGGTAGGTTGATTCTGATTGGTCTGAATGCGTTGCCCTGAGAACTGAATCAGTGAATGACTGTCACCTATTTGTTGAGCTGAAATTGTTGCAGCGAAGGTGCATCTTCTTTCTGCCTGCAACAATGCAGGGCACTGTGTGCCATACTGTGAGCCTGATTGAGAATCTTAACTTGGTTAGCAGGGTAATTCTTCATACACTTGGTGTTATTTATTAAAAGCACTGAATAACATCCACAGTTGGACCTCCATGTTGAGTTTTGCAAGCGCTGGTTTATTTTTGTCAATGCCTTGTTTTTTTTGTGACGAGCCAGAAGGACATGCTGTCTGATAGAATTGCCAAGAGTGTGGTTCTGGAAACGCACAGCAGGTCAGGCAGCATTCGAGGAGCAGGAAAATCACCCTCATCTCCATCCACCTATAGCACTCTCAGCTACCTTCCCCCCAGCCCCAACCCCTCCACTCTTCCCATTTATCTCTCCACCCCTGAGGCTCCCAGCCTCGTTCCTAATGAAGGTCTTTCCTGCTCCTCAGATGCTGCCTGACCTGCTGTGCTTTTCAAGTACCACACTCTTGACTCTCATCTCCAGCATCTGCAGTCCTCACTTTCACCTCGCTGATACAATTGCCAGCCTCTGGATGTTAGAGTTAACCATTCAAGTCTGGAATGATGCCTCTTCAGAACTTAAAACAGACTCGAAACATTAGTTCAATTTTTTGCCATCATGCCCTGAACTTCGCATTCCAAATCTTCCAATGGTGTGATAGGTAGGACTGTGTTGTAGCAGTTTACTATTCAATGGGCTGAAGGGCCTTTTTTTTTGCACTGCAGACCTTTAGGACTCTATAACGCTCTAACAGCTAGCTCCGCCTATTGTTCAAACTTTTGCGATCTGATAGGTGATTAGTGATTCACCAATCCAGCCTTGGAATTATATCACAATTTCTTCATTATGGTCAGGTCAAAATCCTGGAACCCCTGCCTTCACAACGCTGTGGACGTAGCTGCACCACAGACTGCAGCAGTTTAATGAGGCAGCTCACCACAATCCTCTCAAGGGCAAATGGAGATTGGAAATAAACGGGGGCCCAGGCAGTAACACTGATGAAATTACTCATTGGATGCCGATATCCCATCACCAAGTCATCATTTATTTACATGTGCACAGCACATCCACTCTGACCAACCAGCTTAGAGCCAGTCCATTAGAGTGAGGAGAATCCCTCAGACTGCTGTTTATTTATTTAATTAAACAGTACACAGTTTACAAACAGTTAACATTAACAGCTGAACACAGAGAAACAGCAATTTACAAGGAATAGGAGCAGCAAAGCCAAACCCCCAACCCCACCGTCCTACCAGTTTTCAAGGAAATGAGGTCAAACCTCAAATCCCTCTTTCAGTCATCACAAAACAGTAACAAATACATACAAGACCTTGCAATTAAATAACAAACAGAGCATAGAGTACAGACCTCCCCAGCAACCCAGCGAGCCTCCCGTCCCTCCCATTTCTGGCTGCTCTAAGGCAGCCTGCCTCCATGCACCTTCTGGCTCTCGGTCTGCCCTGACACACCTTCTGACCACCCCTAGGACAGCCCATCCTGTTTCACTCCCCCTTCCCCCACCCCCTCCCAAGGATGACAGCAGTAAGGGAGGCCTACCCACCTTCTGGCTTCCCTAACCGCCCTTCGCACTTTCCAGCCACTTCTAGGATGGTCCGCCCTGGTACCTGTCCAGGGTGACAGCGCTGAGGATGGCTTACTCGCCTTCTGGCTCTCAGTCTACCCCTTCATACCATCTCGCCGACCCTGATGCACCATCCGGCCTGTGGACTGCCCTGACACACATTCCGGCCACCTCTAGGCCAGCCCGTCCCCTTTCCTTGGATGACAGCATGCAGGGAAGGCCACAAGCCTTCCAGATCTCGGCCTGCCCCTACGCACTTTCTGGCTCTCGGCCACTCTGACACACCTTCCAACCATCTCTAGGACAGCCCATCGCACTTACTCCTTCTCAGGATAACAGCGCTCAGAATGGCCTACTCACCCTCTGGCTCTTGGGGCGACCGGCATTGGGGTGGCCTACCAACCCTCTGGCTTTTGGGACAGCCTATCCACCTTCAGGTTCACAGGATGGCCTACCCACCCTTTGGCTCTCTTGGTGACAACTTTTGGGATGACCTATGAGCCTGGCTCACAACAAGTTCTGCCAGACCCGGGGACACACAAGACAGTGCAGGTCATAAATCCAACAAGCAACGAGACAGTCAATTATCAACAAACAGAGTCCCTTCTGATACAGACTTCATTACCATAAACAGTTCTCTTCAAAATGTAGAGTCCATTCCCAAAAGGGTCCACTCCAATGTACAAAGTATATTGTCAGAACTAAAGTCCACTCCAAACTGAAGAGTCCATTGCCAAAAACAGAGTCCACAGCCAATCAGAGTCCACTCCTGAAGGCAGCAAAGGCACACCCCACAGCACACACATAGGTGTTCAGTCTCCATAGAGGCCTGGCCCAGCCAAAGAGAACCAGGCCCAGCAACACAGTACACTTTAAATGTACAGTTAACTCACAGGGGTTTTGGTCCACTCCCGAAGGCAGGGTCCACTCCTGAAGGCCAGGATGGAACAAATGCTCACCTCCCAGCACACACAGGTGCTCAGTCTTTACAGAGGCCTAGTCCACTGACAAAGGGCCAGGTCTTCCCATAGGAACAGCTCATCTGGAAAGGTGCATTTCCTCACAAAGATTCAGTCCAAAAACCAAGAGAAGTGAAAACATGCAAAAAAAAAACTAGAGTGCAGAGGTTAAGCCCTGCCACAAAATCAGCATAGTTCTTTTCTCAAAGTAAAAAAGAAAAGAGTAACACACAAGCTGTAACCAGCCAGTGAAACAACAGTTCCCTAATGAGAACAGAAACATACCTGAAACACATTGACTGTGTAGATCAAGCAGTTTAAAAATCAGTCCGCAATAAAAAGAATACCAGTTAACAAACTGGCTATATATTTCAGGCAGTTCAGGAATCAGGTTCCCCAAAAAGCAGAAACCAACAGTAGCAATAACACACCAACTATGACCCAGCCAGCATAGAGTCAGTCCCCTAAACTGAGGAGATTCTGAATCTCCTGTTTAGTTGTGTGTGTGTGTGTAAGTGTGAGACACTGTGAAAGACACAAGGTGAACAAATTTTTATTCAATTTCCACCACCAGGAAGAAAGGAAACACCCAAGTGGCCAGTGGCAAGCAGTGTCCTTGAATCTCCTGTTTATCTTTTTTTTCCTCTTTTTTTCCTTTTTGTCAATTTTTCTTTTTTTTGTTTATTTTAAAACCCCCATACTACCGTCTAACTGCGGTAGTGCTTATTTTTCCCTAGCAACCATGTTTTGTGTGTGCAAGTGTGAGACACAGTGAAAGACACAAATCTTTATTCGATTTCCCCCACCAGGAAGAAAGAAAACACCCAGGTGGCCAGTGACAAGCGGTGCCCTTGAATCTCCTGTTTATATCTGTCAGTCAGGACTCCCTGATTGGCCCAGGTTAACAGCCCCAGTCAGGGATCTCATACTCAATGAGATCCACCTGGTTGACCCCTTTCCAATCACTGCAGTGATGTCCTATAAAAATCACCAATTTAATCATTGGTATTTTCTGGACAATTCTAGTGGCCGGCGCTGGGATAAAAAGGATATGTTCATCACCCAAACCATGCAGGATGCAAACAACTCCTTGTTGGATCATATGTTCCACCAGAAGAATATGGTTGACAGCCAAAAAAGGAAAATCCCCTAAGGAGCACAGGAGAAAGTGTAATATGTAGATTCTCCAGGATCTAAAATGCCTATGAAATTTTTCTTCCCATTTTGTTCTTACAGGCTTAAATATGGAAACCAAATCTACAATCCAGAAGGTATGTACTCAGACAATTTGGTTTGAATCTTGCAAGCACCAAGGCTGGTTGGTGATAATCTTAAAGAAACATGATTCAATACATCCTTGCCAGCAATCTACAATGTGATAAGCACTAAGATCCACTCACCTCTTTGCCTGTAATCAATCCACCCTTCGCTGCTCCATTATAATTCTATCATTGGCAGGGGATGGTACTAATTGGCCTACCCGACCATGGGTCAACTGTGACCTACATATTTAGCCTGCTATAGGAGAGGCCCCCATCAAAGGTACAGTCCAGTGGCATTCCCTGCACAGTGGTGTGTCTTTCTTTAAGATCCATCAATGGGCAACCCTTCCAAAGGCCTACTTACGCTCAGGCTCTGAAGAAATCACATTGAAGAGTTATACTGAACTCAACACGATAACTTTGTTTCTCTCTCCACAAATGCTGCCATATCTCCTGCGTTTCTCCAGCATTTTCTGTTTCTATTACTTTCACACTCTCCCCATTACCCCATCCAATCTATCTACCTCAGCCTCCCAATGCCCCCTTGTTCCCTTTGCCTGGCCTCCCCTGTTGGCTGCAGCATGGTCCCCAGACTTATCTCTGATGCTGGCTTCAGTGCAGCTTGCCCTTCTTTCAGCTTTGCTGCAGTACCAGCTGCGGCCACTGCTCCCAATGGCGCTGCTAGCATTGCATTGCATAGCTTAATGTTTTTGATTGGTGGTCAGCTCTCTGATTCAGGGCAACAATTGTTGAAGGGTGGAAGTTCCAGACAATCAATGAATGGCTGCTGTCTGCAAGACAACCCCTGGGCTTGAGGGTGACTAATTGCTCTCGCCCCTTCCCCCACCTTAAAAGAGAAACTTTCCACAAAACACTGCACTGAAACCATATTGGCAACTATAACACAGTTTTCATGGAGTGGTATGTTTTGCACATTTGCACAAAATCATGCTTTTTTTCTGAAAGAGAAAGTTGTTCATAACAGAACTTGTTAATTGTGGCTTTGGGGGATTCAGTGGGATCTGTAACAAAAAGAAAATTTACCGTTTCTTAGCAATTTGCAAGGCTCTGCTGATTTCAGGCAATTCATGCCTTCAAGCAGATTCAATTGTATTTGGAGCACGATTACTATAATCATGAGATTCTCGACAAAATTACTGGCAATTAGGAGAGGCAGTCTAGTGGAGATTTCCCATCCCAAACACATTTTGTTGGTCAATTATCGTTTTGGTTTAACCAGCCACTTTGTAAAGTGGGCAGACCATGCTAATGTTAATACGTGCATTATTTCGGGAAGGCTTCATAACAGTATGGAGAAAATGAGGACTGCAGATGCTGGAGATCAGAGTCGAGAGTGTGGTGCTGGAAAAGCACAGCAGGTCAGGCAGAATCAAAGGACCAGGAGAATCGATGTTTCAGGTATAAGCCCTTCATCAGGAATCTCTATAACAGTGTGGGTCCAACCTGCAAAGGCTGAGGTTACCATGAGGGATAGTTCTTCTCAGTCACTCGCTTAAACTGAGGCACGCTGACACTCCAGTTAAAGAACCAATAGTTGTCCCTCTCTAATGAATACAGTCCTAAGGCCCTCCGAGACTATGTACACTTTAACATTATGTTTGCAAAAATGGAGGAAGTGAAAATAATGTTTGGTGTCATATTTCCTTACTTTTATTCTGGCTTTCATGTGGCAGTGCAATGTTTTTGCAATGTTTTCTAACATATTAATTTTAATGAAGTCAGTCGATGCTCTCATTTTTTGATCTTTTTTGTTAAATTCAACATGAAAAACACTAACAGAATTCCCTAATGAGAAGCTCATAGCTGTTCATATTTTAAGTTGAGAAATGTCACTGTCAATTAAAAAATTGTTACTCATTCGGGTTACAACACTTTAAGACAGAAATATTCAATGCTTCATCTATTTATCTAAATATTAGAGGTTTGGCATTGCCTTGTCTGATGCACTGTTGCTTATCTCAGAGACAGAGAGCATTTTGTACAGAAACACTGCTGTTAGAGAATTGCAGGTGATGAAACAATACTTATACTATATTATACAAAGTATAAACAGTCCAGAATAATGTACCAGGCTTTTGCTCAATTTATCCTCATAAAGCATGATGAATATAGAGGATATATTTTAATTAAATTAAATTCCCTACAGTATGGAAACAGGCCCTTCAGCCCAACAAGTGCATACCAACCTTCTGAAGAATAACCCACCCGGACCCATTCCCTAGCTTATATTTACCCCTGATTAATGCAACTATGGGCAATTTAGCATGGCCAATTTACCTGACCTGCATACCTTTGGATTGTGGGAGGAAACAAGAGCACCCGGAGGAAACCCATGCAGACACGGGGAGAATGTGCAAACTCCATACAGACAGTTGCCCGAGGTAGGAACTGAACCCGGGTCCCTGGTGCTGTGAGGCAGCAGCGTCCCTTGAATGGCATGGTGGGAAATGGCAGTGGTTGCAAAATTGATATTTTTCTTAGTTTTTCTTAACTGAGATTCAGTGGCAAACTGGGTTATTTACTTATATATTTGACTAATCAAAGTAATTTGTGCAGAATCTTATGTTCTTGGGATAGTTACGTATGTTGCGCACTGTTTCCAGGTCTTGATCCTGCTCTTGTCTTCATGTCAGTCCACTTGAGCATCACAGCAGCCATAGAGAAATGGGCCAACAAGAATGCCAAATCCTGAACAGTTCAGTCAGCAAATGAGGTGTTAGTATTACTGCCTTGACAAAGTGATCCATTGAAAGCATGGTTCAATGGCCTATACTGGGTAGACACAAGGATTGGTAAGGTAAATTATCTAATTTTTGGAAAAGATTGTCAGAATGCTGGAAAAGAAAGTGTCAGCTGTGACGCATCAATAAGTTGAAACATCACCACCAACTTGCGGAGGATAGGCAAGTAAAGATGGAGAAGCGGCAGTGGGTGGGGGTGGGGTGTGGGGGTGGTGTGGAAGGGATAGTGTGGATGATATGGAAGGAGAATTAGACAATTCCAAAATGGAACCAGCTACTATCTAGTTAGCTGACACTGAACTGTTCGAGAGGTTAGACACCATGCTTTTACTTTTAGAGGCATAAGAAATAAGAGACATAACAATGTTACTCGGTGAATTTAAAAGAGTCTGTAGAGACAAATCATTCCAAATAAAGTCAGTCACACATAATGTGAATAAAGGAGAATTCTCTCCTCTAAAGTGCCATTGTTTCTTTAGGTCATTTTTTGACATTTCATTTTTATAAGGGTAGAAATGTTATAAAATGTTTTATATTTAATATTGTTTGGAAATCGTATGTTTCAAACAATTTGAGAAAAGATCATTTGTTTCAATTTTTTTGGATATACAGTGGAAATTTCTTTAAAAGATATCATTGTAAGCTACCATTCTTTTTCTTCTACTGTGGCTTCCTAAAAAAGCACATGACTGGTGAAAGTTGCTTGTCATGATGTAAACACTTGTGGAGTTGTTTTTGAACAGTAACTAGCTTGGAGAGGTCCTTATTTTATTTAGCTGAGTTAGAGGAAAGCCTGCTAAGAACCAGCTGATTTGGAAGAAAGCTGGCTATTAATGAGCAGTCTACTGATCTCTTCCATTTCTGAAGAGTAAACCCCCCTGCATCAGCTCAGGGAGAAACCTATCCTTTTGAAAGATTAACTGAAACAACTTCGCAAGGAAGTTATGTCAGCAAAACTTCAGAGATAACCATGTAAAATTTGTGTCTTAACAAAAAAAGCCTTTTGTCTTCAAGAATAACCCATTGGCCAAGTTAGATGTTTTTCAGAAAGTCAAGCTCTGCAGAGAAATCAGTTTGTATTTTCTTTTTGAATTTATGTGCATGTTTGTTTTGGGAATATTTATAGAGAAAAGCATTAATACTGCCATGTGTGTTATCTTAGAAGGACCTGAATGTTGTTGGCTTCCCAATTGTTCCTATCCTAATAGGCTCTGACTTAAGGTAGTCTGTGTCCTCTTCAATTCATTGCTCTTCTCTGCTTCCCTACTTGCAGTTCCAGAAATGTCCACTATTAAATTCTAGCACGGTTAGAGCTGCTAGATTGACTGTTAGCTCTCAAGAGATGGTCCTCCCTCCTTTGAAGGGTGAAAGTGTGACCCTAATCCACTTAAAGATATGCACAGCATATTATTGCGGCAAGGTGACCTTGTTGAGTATGGGCCAATGTGACATTGTGCAATAATCACCCCATCCCCATCAAGTAAAATTCACTCCAATTCATTCTGAAATATGCCTAAATCAGAGTGGTTTCCATAGACTATGATTGACTGAACAGTACCAATTACAGATTTTTCATCAAGTTCACATGTGAGTTTTATATTACATCAGATTCCAGCTTATGTTTAGTCTATTTAACTTTTTAATAGTAGATAAGTCACGCAGGTTGTCATTTATAAAGGTATAGATTACTCGTTCATTGGAAAAGTTATATTAAATTTTATCTACATGATACAAGTTCAGTGCACTTATCCTCTTCTGCAGTTACGGATACTAGAATATGGAATCTTTAAATAATAAATCAACTATCAAGTAGATACTCAACTACATATTAATAAAAGTCATAGTAAGCCAGATTGACTACAGCATACAAGCAAAATTTATTTCTGATGAATGGTCCCTGATTTTAACCTAAACCTTTCTAGCTGCAGCTCTTGTTTGACCACATGACGGTTATGGAGCTGCAGATGGACTCACTATGGAGCAACTGCGATGCTGAGGTGGTCATGGATAGCATGTTTAGTGAACTGGTCAGACTGCAGATTAGGATTGTTGAGGGACACAGTGAATGGGTGACCAAAGCGCAGAGAAAGAGTAGGAAGGCAGTGCAGGTGTCCCCTGCGGTGGTCTCCCTCCAAAACAGATATACCATTTTGGATACTGTTGGGGGAGATGGCTCACCAGGGGAGGGCAGCAGTTGCCAGAATCATGGCACCGTGGCGGGCACTGCTGGTTAGAAGGGCGGGAAATAGACTGGTAGGGCCATAATCATAAGAGATTCTCTTGTAAGGGGAGAAGATAGGCGGTTCTGTGGCCTAAAACAGGACTCCCAGATGGTATGTTGCCTCCCAAGTGCTCGGGTCAGGGATGTCACCGATTGGCTGCAGAGCATTCTAAAAGGGGAGGGTGAACAGCCAGTTGTCATGGTGCATATAGGCGCCATGGGCGGCACGGTGGCACAGTGGTTAGCACTGCTGCCTCACAGCGCCAGAGACCCGGGTTCAATTCCCGCCTCTGGCGACTAACTGTGTGGAGTTTGCTCGTTCTCCCCGTGTCTGCGTGGGTTTTCTCCCACAGTCCAAAGATGTGCAGGTCAGGTGAATTGGCCATGCTAAATTGCCTGTAGTGTTAGGTAAGGGGTAAATGTAGGGGCGGGTCGGTGTGGACTTGTTGGCCTGAAGGGCCTGTTTCCACACTGTAATGTAATCTAATCTAATCTTCCACTTGGAACTAAGTTACTAGGTTAAAACTGATTTACCAGTTACAGGAAATATAAGATCAGCACTGCTTGTAACTTCCTCATCATGAGCATCCTCCAGGCTACCCCTGAGAAGCTCACCTGCCATCTTTCAGTCTGCAGTATATAGCTGCCTCAAAGATAGGTCTCCACACTGTTCTTGTTAAATTTAAATCACTTCATTACCTTCCCAATGCTTATCAACAGACATAGCGTGAAATTTCTTAAATTTGGAACTGGGGTCCACCTCCCTTCATAACCATGATAAGCCACATTGGTGCAACTTTCAAGAAGATGTACCAGGAGACTTTGTCAACAGGATGAGTTTTCTCTCTGTCACTGTTTGCAATGTGTGTGATTATAGTCCCCACAACAGACTGCAGAGTGCTCTGGCTGTTCCAGATGGTTTCACATCAACTCAACGCAGAATGCTCCCCAGTTGCAGCAGTGTTGATAAAATTCTTTGGCAGGATCCTGAGGTCAAGAGGACTGTTCTCAACAGAGCTGGAAGAAAATTTCTATCTGTTGAATGATCTGTTTCTATTGTTGTTAGTATCAGTACCTGCTGCAATAGTGTTGGTCTACCTCTACTAATGTTGTGTCGAGTTCTGATTACTGATCACCTTGAGTCTGTGGCTTATT
Source organism: Chiloscyllium plagiosum (assembly GCF_004010195.1). Taxonomy (NCBI): domain Eukaryota; kingdom Metazoa; phylum Chordata; class Chondrichthyes; order Orectolobiformes; family Hemiscylliidae; genus Chiloscyllium; species Chiloscyllium plagiosum. The sequence goes on along the minus strand of NC_057723.1, from coordinate 16,339,590 downwards.
GTTATCAATCCTACTGACATTATATCAATTAGAAGAAAACCTGTGATAAAGCCAGGATGCTAATCTCTGTGCGGGCCCTTGGGAACATTGGAACAGCTCGTGATGCCATAAGAGAAGGATATTCTCCATCTGAGGTGTCTTATTCGACAGGCTGAATCTGCTGAGGAGCATCTAGAGTAAAGGGACAAGAATAATAATGATGGCACTCGCAGGCTCAAGTGTAGCAGATGACAGGGACCATCTTGGACTGCAATCTTTCTAAGATAAAATCATATTCAGAGATGAAAGCAAAATCCTGTGGAATGCTGGAAATCTGTAACAAAACAATCTGGAAATGGAATAAACAATGTGTTGGATAATAGCAAATTTCAGGTGAGTATTAATGACCTGATGAAATAGGCAGATATCTGACATAAAAAATTTGATGTGTAGAAATTTGAAATATTGCATTTTGGATGGAAAGGTGAGTAGAGGCAGCACAAACAAAATGTCATCATTTTAAAAGGGGGCCAGGAGCAGAGAGTTAGATGTTCACGAGCCCAAATCTTTGACAGCAGCATGAGAAATTGTTAAGGATATAAAAGAAAATCAAATAGGAAACTTGGCTTCATACATTTCAACACTGAGTATAAAACCAGGGAAGTTACGGCAAACCACTGCTTCCGTGTTCCATTCTTGGTCCTGTCTTTTGAAAGGATTTCAAAGACTCGGAGAGAGTGCAGAAAGAATTGATATCAGAGTTGAGAGAATTCTGTTGTGTGAAGAGATGAAAGAAACTAGGACTGTCCTCTTGAGAGAGGAGGTTGAATAGAGGTATTCATAATCTGAGGAGCATCGATGGAGTGGTTCGAGAAAAACTGCTTTCACTGGCACAAGAATGATTTCTGTAATTATGGGCGAATTATCAACTCTCCTCACAACTCATCCTTGTAAAACCTACCTGGAATTAAAATCAAAGCTTAGCTCATCAGGCACATTGGATTATCAAAACACAGGAGGAGCTGGAAAAGATATATTCTTTGTGGCTTTCTGTGTGCTCTTTGAACTTATAGTATCTTAAGGCCAGTTGCTGGATAATGCATAACCTGAGTATTACTGAACAAACAGCAATACCATTGAAGGTTTCCACCTAGATCTCATTAGAGAGTCACAGGAATACCACAAAAAGCGAAAGAACCATGGATCCTGAATATCAGAAATAGAAAAATAACTTGCTGGAAAAATTCAGCAGATTTGGCAGTACCTGTAGAGAGAAAGCAGGATTAATGTTTCAGATCCAGTGACCCTTCTTCAGAACTAATGGTAGCTAGGAAAGATTTGGTATGTATGCAGAAGACGTGGTGGGGGAAGGGGGAGGAGTAAATGATAGGTGGAGAAGGCGCCCAAAGAGAGAGAAGCACAGTTGGGTAGACAAAGAAATGGGTATAGGTCAGTCTGGGGGAATGATTAGCTGCTAATGGGGACTATTAGTGGCTGAAAATGGCTTGTGTGTGGTAGCAGCTTGTGTGATGACAAGCCTGAAGTGTGGAGACAGGAGTAAGGACATGGTCTCAAGCCTTAAAATTGTTGAACTCGACTTTGAGTCCAGAAGGCGGTAGAGTTCCTAGGTAGAAAATGATGTGCTATTCTTCCAGTTTGTGCTGTGTGTCACTGGAGCACTGTAGCAAGCCTGAGATAGAGATGTTAGGAATACCAAATCTTGGTATCTCAATCAATCAATCAATTCACTTTTCCCATGCAGTCTCATTTGCTGTTACCTTGAAGACTTGGTATTCTGCTATCTGACCTGCTGAGTACACGATGGATAACTTTGTCAGCATGTTTCTGTTCAGCAGTCATAAGTCTAGTTCTCTTGCTCGTTAATAGCAGTGAATAAATTCAGTTTGGACCAAGAGCTTTGAATAACCTCGAGAAGGGGAAGTGGAGCTTCACCCAAGAAAAGGAGAGCTCAGTGTATTACCTGCTCCCCACCTCACTCACTGACAAAACATGATCAGATAAACGTCACAAGCAATTTTGTGCAAGGTTAACTCTGATTTAGGCACTTACTTTAATATTGTTCAATCCTGCAACATTGAAACACATATTGGCAACAAGTATGGTTGTTATTGTGGTTGACTTTTCTGCATCATTGAATGAAGAAGTGATTCGACCGGTCAGTGTATCTGCTTGGTAGAGCTTATTGCATGCCTAACAGCTGATGGCATACCACTGCAATGACCTTTCCTAGAGACGGGCGGCACGGTGGCACAGTGGTTAGCACTGCTGCCTCACAGCGCCAGAGACCCGGGTTCAGTTCCCGCCTCAGGCGACTGACTGTGTGGAGTTTGCACGTTCTCCCCGTGTCTGCATGGGTTTCCTCCGGGTGCTTCGGTTTCCTCCCACAATCCAAAGATGTGCAGGTCAGGTGAATTGGCCATGCTAAATTGCCCGTAGTGTTAGGTAAGGGGTAAATGTAGGGGTATGGGTGGGTTGCGCTTCGGCGGGGCAGTGTGGACTTGTTGGGCCGAAGGGCCTGTTTCCACACTGTAAGTAATCTAATCTAGACAATTCGATTTGGTAATTGGCAGATGGTCTGGCTAATACTAGAGACCACAAATCTCTGAGACCTAAACACCAATCCCCCTACCCTGCTGCAGGCTGCATCCACTCCTCCCCTCCCCTGCCTCTTTTGGGTGACAATAAGATTGATAACTATAGATGTAATTGGATCTCTAGGTGACATGAGGGAAACATTTTTATGCAAATAGTGATTGGACACTGTATGCATTACCTGATAGAGTGATACTTACAGGCATGTAGCCTTCAAGAGGGAATTACAAGTGTAGGAAGAGTCAGGGATTGAGACTAATCAGTTCTTCAAAAGAGTTGGTACAGACTCAAAGTGCTAAATGATCTCTTTCTTGTACAGGAGTGTTTAACCCTAACTCAAATTCTGTCATTGCCAGGTTGGTGAGTTGCCTAAATGCATACTGTTGATGATATTCACTGCAGCCACAGTATCTCAGAAATAGAGGAGATGGATATTATGCCTGGAGACAGGAGTGCCAATTAAGTGACCTGCTCTGTCCTAGATACATCATTGTAGCTGAAAAGGCACTTCACTGTTGATAAAGCGTGGTGCTGGAAAAGGCACAGCAAATCAGGCAACATCCGAGGGGCAAGACATTTCGGGCAGGACCCTTTTTCAGGACTGGGGAGAGGGAAGGGTGCTGAGAGATAAATGAGAGGAATGGGGGGGTGGGGCTTGAAGAAAGGTAGGTGATAATTGGCTAAAGGTAGAAGATGATAGAGATAGATTGATAGAACGTGTGGAATGAATAGCTGGGAAGGAAGATCGACAGGTAAGTCAGTTCAACAGGGCGGATTTGAGTCGGAGGGTTGGATCTGGGATGGATTGGAGGGAGGGGAATTTTGGAAATTGGTGAATTCAATGTTCATGCCGTGTGGTTGTAGGAACAGGCACTAACTGATCATATTAGGTCAATTAGGCGTGGGCAAGGAATGCTGGCCCAGCCAGTGATACTCTCATCTGATGAACAAATACATAAAAAAAACACACACTAAGCAATTATATTTCCAAATCACATTTAACTTCTATTAAATTTCAACTGTGTCATTATTGTCACTTTATCTATAAATTGTTCATTTCTTGCTTCAGAATTATTATATATTGAAAGACGTTTGATTAATCCACAATGCAAACTCAGAGCAAACTTGACTGATATATAAATGACTAGCCTGAGAATTTAGAAATTAGGTTTGCTCTTTGCATGCATGTCGCGGTAAAGCTGAAAGATCTGATTCCTGTTTCACAGGCAGCACAAACACATCCCGGTACCTACAAGATAAATGGACCAATCCCAAGCTCTGTACTACAAGGGAATAATGATTAGGGCAAGTGTTTTGGTGCAGTATGACATTACACAACTGTACATTTCTACACTTCCTGTACATTGTGCATTTCACTCTCAGAATCTTACAGCTTTTAACATTAAGAAACCTCACAGGTTGCAGAGATGCTGGCTCATGAGCTGTTCTGTGTGAGAACAAATAACCTGCTCCTTCTAAGTGTTCTTAAGAATGATACAAATCCAAATCTAGGCACAAGAATTTTGCAGACCTACCAGCAGAAACAGATTAACCCTGACTAGAAAAAAAAACAAACCTCTCTCCGGTTGGAGTACTGAGTCAGATGGATAAATGAATGCTTTGCTATGAGAAATGGATGAAATTTATTTTACATGCATAGGATTTCACAGTAAATACGGCACAGAAGCAGACTATTCAGCCTAATCACTCCATTCCAGCATTTGTGTTACCCTCAAGCTTCCTCCCATCTTTCCTTATTTAAACATTTACTATCATAGCTCCTCATTCCCTTCTCAGTCAGGTGCTTGTCTGACTTCACTTTAGAATGCTTCGATGTTATTTACCTCAGCAAGTTTCACATTCTCAGTGCTCTTTGAGAATTTCTTTCTAAATTTTCCATTGCAATTTTTAGTTACTAGCTTTTTTGGAGTCTTCTAATTATGCTGTTCCTCATAAGTGGATATCCTTTCTATAATAATTTGTTTAAAAACTAAATTTCATAATTTTAAAGAACCCTCAGACTTTTTCTTCAAGAGTGAAAGCATGAAGCTACTCAATCCCTTCTTGATATATATATGCCACCACAATTCTGGTATGATCCTTGTAAATCTTCTCTGCACTCTCTCCAGTATTTCATATTTTATTTTCATGATGTGGCCAATGGAACACTTAAACATTCCTCCTCCCTTCTGCAGCACTACAAATTTTGAACTTTTCATATTTACAGAACCCACTACAGAACGATCAAATTAAATATAGAAATAAGGAAATCAAAAAAAGGGCATTGAAAAATATTAGCAAACTAGCTAAAGGAAACCTGGAAGATGTTTTATCAGTATATAAAGAGCAAAAGGATAGTTAAGGAAAACATCAGAGATGAAGAAGAGAATTTGTATGAAGATGCAAAGGATATGGGAAGAACTTGAAATGGATTTTTCATCTCTGCGCTCATAATGGAAGGGGATGATATGCATGCAGTAATCCAAGAGGTGCAGTGTGAAATATTGGATTAAACAATCATTTTGAGAGAGGAATTGGAATCCTTGAACGTGGATAAGTCGTCAGGGTTGGATGGATAAGTTCCCATGGATGTTTGAGGAGGTCACAGAGGAAATAACAGATGCTCTGAGGATTATTTTCCAAATTCCACTTGACGCAGATGAGGAAGTGACAAGGAGGACCGATAAGGATAGTGCAGTGGATGTTGGCTACATTGATTTTAGTAAGGCAGTTGATAAGGTCCCGCATGGCAGGCTGGTGAGGAAAAAGCCCATGGACTACAGGGCAATGTGTTGAATTGAATGCAAAGTTAGCTTAGTAGCAGGAAACAAAGGGTTATTGTCGATGGTTGCTGTTGTGAATGGAAAGCTGGTTCAAGTGGGGTTCCACAGGGCTCAATGTTGGGACCCCTGCTGTTTGTTTTGTACCCTAAAGATTTGGACTTGAATATAAGGAACACAATGACGAGATTTGCAGATGACCCAAAAATCGGCTGTGTAGTGGATAGTGTGAGGATAGCTGTAAGCTCCAAAATGATATAGATGGGTTGTTGGAGTGGGCAGGAAAGTGGCAAATGGAGTTTAACATTGATAATTGTGAGGCAATGCATTTAGGGAGGTCGAACAGTAAAAGGGAATATACAATACACACGAATATACTGAAAAGGGAGATGAAGTGAGAGGTCTTGGTGTATATGATTGTAAAGAAGACATTTGGCATACTCTCACTGGTAGAGGTATAGAATATGTAAGTACGGATATATTGATGCAATATATTGGACTATTGTGTGCAGTTCTAATCACCACATTACAGGAAGGACATAATTTCTATGGAGAGAGTGCAGAGAGATTTACTAGAATATTGCCAGAGGTGGAGAACTGTAGCTGCTAGGAGAGGTTGGAGAGGTTGGGCTTGTTTTCTTGGGAACAGGGAAAGCTGAGGGCTGATACAATTTAGATATACAAAATTATGAGGGGTAAAGGTGGAGCAGATAGAAGGAATCAGTATATCTTGGCAAAGAGTTCAAAAACCAGGAGTCATAGATTCAAATTAAGTGGCAAAAGGATTAGAGGGGACAGAGTGTGGTGGATGTCTGGAATTTGTTGCCTGAACCGATGGTTGAAACAAAGACCCTAAACTATTTCAATAAGTACCTGGATCTGCATCTTAAATATTGTAATCTGCAGGGCTATGGGCTGTGAGCAGGAAGATGGGATAGAAAGAGCACTTGGATATCTTTGGGTCAACATGGACAAAGTGGGCCAAGTGGCCCCTTCTATGCTGTATGGTTGTATGTTGTCCCTCACTCCTTGAAATCTGCTATCTTTACGCCTCTTCCCAGTAACCCAACCTTTGATTCTTTATTTGTTTTCTCCTGCCCATCACCAACCTTCCATTTTGCCCAGAGCCCTTGAATTGTTGTTAGCTCGCACAATCATTCCCATCTTGCCTGAAAGTTTGAATCTTTATAATTGGGGTTCTGTTCTTACCACAGCAGCAGAATGGCTCGTATCAAAGTGGCAAAAGATATCTCATATTATTGTGACATTGGTAAACATTTTCTCCTCATCCTTCTTAAATATCTGTAGCCACTGACACATTTGATTAATTAATGATGATTTATTGTCACTTGTACTCCATATGAACAACATGGTAAATATAGTGAAAAGCTTCAACTGTCACCACAATTTGGAGCCATTCGAATACTTCAAGAATAAAATGACAAAGCTGAAAGAAAGTCTGTCTTTACTCTGCCAACTCCATCATGAGTCCTGACCCCTGTGTCAGCCGACCAATGATACCTGCACTGCCATCTGTGTTGGACTCACCAATGTTGGAACCTGATTTCTTTGGCAAAGAGTTTAAAAACCAGGGGCACCATCTGATTGTCACCGGACCCACCTTGTCGACAGGCTGCCAATGCCAGGTCCCACGCTAGATCCAAACTAGCAATGCAACCAGGAGCTCCCAGCTCCGTGCCACTAACACCACACCAACAACTAGGAGACCCCAGCTCTGTGCCTACCACAACGAGGAGCTGCTATCACCACAATATCGAAAACCAGGAGACCCTGACTCTGGGCCTACTACAACCAGGAGCTGCTATCACCACAACATTGACATCAGGAGACCCTGACTCTGGGCCCACTACAACCAGGAGCTGCTATCACCACAACATTGACATCAGGAGACCCTGACTCTGGGCCCTCTACAACCAGGAGCTGCTATCACCACAACATTGATATCAGGAGACCCTGACTCTGGGCCCTATACAATGAAGCTGCAGCCTCGCTGACACTTGGAGTTCCCACTCCCAGCCTGCCACAACCAGGACACCTTGGCTCCGCGACCAGGCCAGACCGCCATCTTGCCAAGAGTCCTTCTCTGCCCACTCCCCTCTGCAATGTCATCTCCTCCGCCAGTGATGACAGGAACAAGATGAAGAAAAATAAAAATGAAGAAGACAAAAGAAGTAAGAAACGAAGGGAAGAAGTGGCTGCCTGGAGCGGACATGCCCAGGAGTCTGAACACTGCCTATCTTGCTGGCACTGCCAGCTTGGAGATGCACACCCAATCCTCATCTAATGCCTTAGCATTGTCACTAAATTGGGTGGGACTGCTCTCACCCTGTTCCATACTAATCCAGCTAATAAAATCTGTTTTCTTTATTCATACATGGGGTGTAGGCATTGCTGACTAGGCCAGCATTTATTGCCATCCTTAATTGCTCAGAGAGCCATTACTGTGGGTCTGGAGTCACACTTAGGCAAGATGGCTATTGCCTTCCTTCAAGAATATTCATGAACCAGATGGGTTTTTTTTTTCTCCTGATAATCGACAATAGCCATCACTGGACTCTTAATTTCAGATTTTTCTTGAATTCAAATCCATTGCGGTGGATTCGAACCTGAGTGCTCAGAACTTTACCTGTCTCTGGATTAACAGTCCAGCCATAATAGCACTAGGCCATTGCCTCCTCGTAAGAGGAATTCCATGAAATTCCATCTCTTCTTATATAAGAACATAAGAACTAGGAGCAGCAGTAGGCCATCTGGCCCACCGAGCCTGCTCCACCATTCAATAAGATCATGGCTGATCTTTTCATGGACTCAGCTCGACTTTTCCACCTGCTCACCATAACCTTTAAATCCTTTACTGCTCAAACATCTATTTTCTTTGCCTTATAAACATTCTTGCTCTTGCACTTTTGCCTTTGATGTCCAGCAAGGATCTATCCTTGGCCTCCTACTATTCTCACCCCAAAAGCCTGACATCAGTTCTCACAGGTCTGCTGATGACGCCAAGCTCTACATCAGAACCATCTCCCTTGACCTGTGCACTCTAGCTGAATGATCAACTCTTTTATCTGATATCCATTATTGGATGACCAGAAATCTTCCCTGATTAAATATTGGGATTCCTGAAACCATTGTTTGTGATCCATTCCCTAGTTACCAACTCTATTCCATGGTAAGAATGTGAGATTAAGCTGCTCTGTTTGCAATGTCAGTTTCATGATTGTCCAGAGGTGAGCTTCTGACCTCATTCATGCCAGCATTAAGCCTACTTATTCAACTGCCTCATCTTCTGAAACCTTAATTTGTTCCTTTATTGTTGCGAGGAAGTCAGTTAGCTCAGTTGTGTGGACAGTTGGCTTGTGATGCAGTCTAAAAACAACAGAGTGGGCTCAATTCCTGTACTGCCTGAGGAAGAAGCGGAGGCTCTGAAAGCTGACAGTTTCAAATAAAACTGTTGGAGTATAACCCGGTGTCTTGTGATTTTTGACTTTGAGGCCACTATGAAGGAGCCTTCTCAACCTTGGCCTTTGCTTGAGACATGGTGACCTTCAGGTTAAATTCACCATCAGTCGTCACTCTCTAATGAGAGAGCAACTTTTGAATCTTTGATGCCTTTATCTTTTAACGCTGAACCAAACAATTTCAATTCATTCCTCTACCAATCATTCCCCACCACCTCCCTCTCCCCATAAACTTGAGGTCATTGAAAACTCAACAGCAAAGGAGTTAGCTCACACCAAGATCCATTCCCTGATTATGCCTTTGCTTATTGACCTGTATTTGGTGTCAAACATTACAGAACATAGAACATAGAACAATACAGCACAGAACAGGCCCTTCGGCCCACGATGTTGTGCCGAACATTTGTCCTAGCTTAAGCACCCATCCATGTACCTATCCAATTGCCGCTTAAAGTTCGCCATTGATTCTGACTCTGCCACTCCCACAGGCAGCGCATTCCATGCCCCCACCACTCTCTGGGTAAAGAACCCACCCCTGACATCTCCCCTATACCTTTCACCCTTCACCTTAAATTTATGTCCCCTTGTAACACTCTGTTGTACCCGGGGAAAAAGTTTCTGACTGTCTACTCTATCTATTCCTCTGATCATCTTATAAACCTCTATCAAGTCACCCCTCATCCTTCGCCGTTCCAATGAGAAAAGTCCTAGCACTCTCAACCTATCATCGTACGACCTATTCTCCATTCCAGGCAACATCCTGGTAAATCTTCTCTGCACCCTCTCCAAAGCTTCCACATCTTTCCTAAAGTGAGGCAACCAGAACTGCACACAGGACTCCAAATGTGGCCTAACCAAGATTTTGTAATGCTCCAATGAAGTGCCCTGTGACAGTTTGTTATGGTAAAGGCGCGACATCAATGTAAATCATTGTTGCAGTTTCCTTCTGAGCAGGTGAAGCTGATATACCTCTTTTCTAATGGAGAAAACATCTAGAATCTGTGTTTTCACACAGTGTCATTGAAAAGTCATCTCTGGATGCTTTCTGCCTACTTTGATTTTTGAATAATTCCTTGACTTTCCCAATTAAAATCTACTGTTCAGTTTTACAAGTGGTGAGGTCATGCAAAGAAGATGCTGTGGAAACAGATGGGAAAGTGACAGAGAAATAGTTGCAAATGAGTCTGCATTGAGCAAAGCAACAAAGAGATTCATTAAGTAATTATGGTTTTCTGTTCCTAGGCTGTATTCCAATCCCTAAAGATGTGATTAATTGAAACATTCTGTGTAATCAGCACAGGGGGAATATATCTGAAATATTGATTTGCTTCTGCCCTTTGCAAGCATTCATTGTCCTTATCATAATTTCAATATTGTACAATTATGGCATTCATTATACATGACCATGGTATTTGTCCTTTAACCCAGGAATCTGTGTCATCAAACCTGCAGGTGTCATTATATAAGATCCACTTGAAGGAGTCTGTGGTGCAGTGGTATTGTCCTTACCTCTGAACATGTATCCTGACTAAAACAAACCCATGAAGTTACAGCTTCTAGACCTGGAGTTACATAATGAAGATGGAATGACTCTCAAGATTACAGAAGTGTTACAAATATCACAACAACAAAAAGAATGTGAGTTGTTTAAGAATGTATAGGTCACCCAGGATCGACAAAGCTCACTCTTGAGTATGGATATATATTTTGTTCTCAACATCCTGCAATTCAATGATGTCTTTCAAGAGCTTCAAAAGAAGACTATCATTGTCCAACCTAGGATAAGAAAACCAGTGGAAGTCTTCTTAGACTCCAAGAATAATGGCTGAAAGTAAAAGAACTCTAAGCATGCAGATAACTGAAAAAAAAACTATGGGTGCCAGAGATATGAAACAAAGCCAGAAATTGGTGGTGAAACTCAGTATATCTGGCAGCATCTATGAGAAGAAAGCAGAGTTAACATTTCAAGTATAATGACTCTCCAATAGAACTGTTAGCAGCTAGGAAAAAGTCTGCAGACAGTTACAATCAATGGGCATCGCTCATATCACAATCTGAGACTTATTCCATAATATCAGCATGCAAAAAGCCCTGGATTTCATAGGGCTGCTGGAAATGTTTCCATTCCTGATACTATTGAAGAATCCTCAGGGGATAACTATCAGCAAGATTGAGGCTACAGCTAAATATTGCTGCTAAACTTTACAATACAGTCCACTAGATATCATTGATGAACTTTTAATCAAACAAACACTGACAGCACAGAAGTCTGCTCAGCATTATGCATAGAACAGTTCAGTCAATTCCACTCAAGACATTAATGCTGAGGAAATCTACGAACCCAGGGGCCACACAGCATTATGGAATGTGCTGAAAATGTCCAAACTCTTGTGAAAGATCCCACAGGTTCAATGCATGCTGTTAAGAAATAAACTACTTCTTAAAACATCACAATTATCTCCCATGAAGAAGGCCTCCATAGGAGTGGGAGAATGAGGGAGTGGGTGGGCACTGGTAACGTTCTTTATACCACTGTATAATAGATTATCCAAGGTAAACAAAAACTGGGGTGAAGATGTTGTATAATGTATCAAGTATGAAAGGGTTCATTTGAGTTAAGCTGAAGCTCCTTCTGCTCTTATATTTAATGCAAACAACAGGGTGAGCATCTGCAGTGTTAAACAGATCTGGGAAATTATAGTTGAAAATAGTCATGTTTCTCATGCCTCATTTACTATCACTACAAAGTTATCTGTGTATAGTCACTAACATGTAATAAATCCTACCTTGTTAGTGAGTACCCCCTTTGCTGAGATTTATTCATGATTCGTCCTTGACCATAATCTACTAAAAGCCCCCAGCCCAATATAGGAAGAAATGTTGGGCACTACATTCAACCTAAGGCACTTCGATCTTATCACTGCTTTTATTAGAAGAAGTATCTTGAATCATGGAGTCATAGAGCTTCACAGCATGGAAACAGACCCTTCAGTTCAGCTTGTCCATGCCGACACGATATCGTAAATTAATCTAGTCAGAATTGCCAATATTTAGCCTATATCCCTCTGAACCCTTTCTATTCATATACATAATTCGGAGATGCCGGTGTTGGACTGGGGTGTACAAAGTTAAAAATCGCACAACACCAGGTTATAGTCCAACAGGTTTAATTGGAAGCACACTAGCTTTCGGAGCGACGCAATCACCTGATGAAGGAGCGTCGCTCCGAAAGCTAGTGTGCTTCCAATTAAACCTGTTGGACTATAACCTGGTGTTGTGTGATTTTTAACTTTATTCATATACAGGTATTCCCTGCTATCCAAAAGTGGAGTATTCCGATGAAACCTTTTGGAAGCTGAAATGGCGTAAAGCAAAGAAGCATTAACTTATATGGGAAAAATTTTGCCTTTTTGGTAAAAGTGAAAATCCTCTTTGGATTTCATTTGGTGAGCAAAAACAGGTATGAATGAGGGTCTTTCGTAAAAGAGTAGTGGCGTAAAGCGAACTTTCGAAAAATGGGGGATGCCCGTACCAATCCAGATGCCTTTCAAATGTTCTAAATGTACCAGCCTCCACCACATCCTTCGGCAGCTCATTTCATACATGCACTACCCTCTGTGTGAAAAAGTTGCCTCTTAGGTCCCTTTTGTAACTTTCCCCTCTCACCTTAAACTTATGCCTGTTAGTTTTGGACTCCCCCACCCCAGGGAAAAGACTTTGTTGATTCACCCTATCCATGTCCCTCATGATTTTATAAACTTCTATAAGGTCACCTATCAGCCTCCGATGCTCCAGAGAAAACTGCCCTAGCTGATTCAGCCTCTCCCTATAGCTCAAATCCTCTAAACCTGGAGATGCTGAATCAGCTGGGGCTGTTTTCCTTGGCATATTGGAGGCTGAGGGGTGACCTTATAGAAGTTTATAAAATCATGAGGGACATGGATAGGGTGAATAGACAGGGTCTTTGCTAATCCTTTCTGAATCCTTTCAAGTTTGATAATATCCTTCCTATAGCAAGGAGACCAGAATTGAATACAATATTCCATTAGTGGCCTAACCAATGTCCTGCACAGCTGCAACATGACCTCCCAACTTCTATAGTCAATGCACCGGTCAATAGAGGCAAGCTTATCAAACACCTTCTTCATGACTCTGTCTACCTGCAGCTCCACTTTCAGGGAACTATGAACCTGCATTCCAAGGTCCCTTTGTTGAGCAACACTCTCCAGGGCCCTACCATTAAGTGCACAATTACTGTTCTGATTTGCCATTCCAATATGCAGTACCTCACATTGATTTAAATTAAACTCCATCTGTCACTCCTTGGCCCACTGACCCATCTGATCAAGACCTTGCATTGAACCTCTCCAAGAATTGCAGAATTTGCATGGTAAATATAAATTAATCTCACCCCAGAATTTTCCAGGACTTCAACTTGCATTGTGAGAGTCTGTTTTTGCATAATAAAAAACGTCACGGTGCATTATCAAACAAAACACGTGAAACCAAAGTTACTGGGATAGATAACCGAAACTTAGCTAAGCAAGTAAGTTTAAAGAGAATCTTAAAAGCGAGAAAGGATAGCAAGGGAATTCTAAAGTGTAAGGCCTGGACATCTGATAACATGGCTATCATTAGAGAATTATTAAAATTAAGGTTCTGTGAAAGACTTGAATTTGCAGATCAACCTCTAGATCTCAGAAGAATGTTGGGTTGATTAAAGTCACAGAAATAAAGCAGGGTGAGACCATGAAGAAAGTTCAAAATAATTAAGGTTTTGAAATTGAGGTGCTGCCAGACCAGAAGCAACGTCAGCTAGTAAGCACAGAGTTGATAAATGAGGAAATGTGGATGGAATTTAGTTGTAGCAATGGAAACCACATCTACCAGCATTGCCTTTCAACAGCATCTTTGGTAAAATTACCAAGTAAGCACACACTTTCCTGGATAGAGTCAGGCCTCTTGTTTGATTTAGTGTCTTGTAGGGTGGAAACCCTACCTTTAAGAACTGTTAACCTATTGGAAACCAGCAGCTCCCCAATGAAGCCCGTGTCACTGTAAAAGGTGACCATGAAGACCTTCGCTATGATCATTGCTGGATCCCCAGAAAGAGGTAAGTGGGGCAATACGGGATCATGAGACGGCATTGTGGGGGTGATGGGAATTAGTTAGAGGTTCAACCTGAGAGGTGTCTTTCAGTTGACCCATCGCTGGATTCCTTAGTTGGGAAGTGAGTGCCTGTAAATGAGAGACCATGTAGGTTACTGGCAAAAATAACAAAGTTTGCTGGGTGGTGTTCTGGATGCATGAAGGACCTGTGCAATTCTCATTTCATCTATGAGCCACTATTGAATCCCGGTGAGTTCAGGGGTACTTGGATTAAAGTGGATCATTAACCAGCCAAATTGACTACCTGCCAAGTTTTCTGCTTTGGCCCCTTGCTGCAGCTCGGCTATTGCACTCAGTCAGTTTTCCCACTCCAAGGAATCAGACATACAGCCACCTGCATGATTCTTCAGGCCCGACTGCCATTTATCCTGCTCCAGCAAGCTCCACTAAGTTCCATCCTCGGTGTGAGTTAGATAGAGAGCTGCAGAGCTTTGCAAGACTTCAAACTTATGGACTAAGGAAAGCACTCAAGAGAAGATGGAACCTGGCTGTAACTGAGAGGAAGGAGAAAGGGTGCACAGCAGGTGAGCTTAGACAGAAATGGAGGTGAGCAATGCCATGGAACTGTATTTCATATTACAAGTGCCCTGTTAAAAAAAGATTAATGGTCCTAATGTAAAAGTCAATCACTTATGCATCAGAAAGGAGATAAATGCAACAGTGGAAGCTTCCTCCTGCAAATTTTTCCAGTTTAGTTTTTAGAATGTATCGTAAATGTCATTTGAATGCATCTCCTTTTTCTCTTTATCTTTGTCCAACTTTTCTTTCCCTGTCTTCATTTCATTTCCCGTAGCAAATTTTGCCCAAGTTCATTCCCCTTCATTTTCTCAGTTTTCACCTTAATCCTTAAATTTCATTTGACTGAATGTCTGGAAAACGGAGTTATCTGTTGACAATGTCATGACCACAGATCATTTTTGGAAACATTGAATTTTTAGTTGTAACTTTTTTTTTAGAAGAGCAATGTTTAGCAAAAATATGACTGCGGATATAATTGCTGTGGCTGTAGAGAAGAACCTAGAATGTCACACTAGAAGATTTCAAGCAAACCGCAA
The DNA here is from genome assembly GCF_004010195.1 of Chiloscyllium plagiosum. NCBI lineage: Eukaryota > Metazoa > Chordata > Chondrichthyes > Orectolobiformes > Hemiscylliidae > Chiloscyllium > Chiloscyllium plagiosum. The sequence continues at coordinate 16,324,515 of NC_057723.1, read as the reverse complement.
ATGGAGAAATGCACTACAATGTGAATAGCAATCTCCTGTGAGTGTATACCAGATTGTGAACATGAAACAGATACAGTGTCTAGGCAAGAGACATGAGTGTGTTTTCCTTTTCCAAGAATATACAAGGTAAGAGTTGTACAAATGTTTTGCAACTCTGTTCTGTGTGTCCGAGTGGGTTGAAGAGCTTATGTATCCTAATGTGCTGAGGTGCTCATGTGCAGTAGCCTAAGTTCAAGCACTAGCATGTTGTGAAAATCCCAGTCAAAGAATCAGCCGCTAGTCACCTCTGAATTATGGGTAGAGGGACTTCTTCTTTGAATACTGAAAGCCAGTTCACAGGTCAGTTCAAAATAATTTCAGCTAACCTGTAAAGTCAATAATCACTAAATGGATTGCTCGAAATCAATGTTTTGCTATACTGCTTTTCAGAAATGACCAGAGACTTTTTTTTAACTTTTATCTCTTTTTAGACTCCTTTCTCATTTCTAATCTGTGTGTGTGTTGTGTTATTATTTCATTGCACATTTATTAACTAATAACCTCACTCCTTTTGATAATTCAAGAAAGTCTGATAATATTGGCCTATTATTTAATTATAGTTTGTGAAAGGGTCAGGGAGGGGATCTTTTTTAATTAATCCTGTTGTAACCAACCAAGAGGAAGGAAAGCTAATACAACCCTCCTCACTCAGGCGCTTGACAATTTCAGGTATCTCACTGTTTCAGGCAACAGCCTGACTCCTGATGAAAGGCTTTTGCCCGAAATTTCGATTCTCCTGCTCCTCAGATGCTGTCTGACTCTCTGTGCTTTTCTAGCACCACACTCTAAAGGACATTTACCATAACATGCAGGGCTAATTCAGTGAAATGTGGACATTTAATTGTACAATGAAGGGTTTATATTAACTAAAGAGTTAAAGCAAGCACACTCTCCGTGTAGGTAGAGCTTTATTTGTTTCTGTAATTGCGTTAATATCCAAGTTTCTTGGTTCAAAAGCCAAATAAGCATACAGCTCTTAGATGACACAATTCCTCTTAATTCACACAGACCTTTTACTGCTAGCTCTTCATTGTAATAGGGGGACAAGTAGCACAAAATGGGCAGAGCTCCATCCACTGTGAAGAGTGGGATTGAGCACATTCAGCAAGCAGACACTTCACTTGGAGAGTTATTTATGAAGTGTGTCTTATCAGTGCAGCCAAGTGCCCTGTTGTGCATGTGCAGAGTGCTGATTTGCCTGTGCCAGGATCAATTTGTGCATTCTTATATTACTCCTGCTGATACCTAGTTAAGGGCAGGAAGAGTCTGAATGTCATTTTATGGAACAGCTGCAGCCAAGAATAGGCATTCAGCCTGTTGTGAACTATAGTTTGAATGAGAAAAACCTTCTGAAAGATAACTTCAAATGTCTTACGCCTGCCAAATCATGACACCCATCTACAAACTATGCCCCCCCAATGCCAATTCATTTCTCCTGACCCACCCCTAATAGTCTTTCATACCTTCTCAATGGTATCTTAAACTCATGTCCCTCCACCAATTTCCTGTGTTGCCTCATACTCTCCAAGTCCATACCATGTCCATGCCAATTTACAAAGTATACATTTTAGAACATAGAACAATACAGCGCAGAACAGGCCCTTCGGCCCTCGATGTTGCGCCAATCTGTAAAATATTCTCAGCTCATCCCCCTATACTATCCCATCATCAATATACATTTTCCACAGAACCAATGAATCTTACAGTAATAATGAAATGTGTGAAATTGCTTAAAAGAACCTTTCATAACTTCCTTTAAAATAAACTTCATCACAACTACCCTTTAATGTTGTTGATCAAACAAACCGCTAAAATGCCAAAAGCAGAAATTATAAGCACTTCTTTACACCTCTTTATTTTTTGTGAGTAAATGAAGAGCCATTGGCAAAATAAATGTTTAAAAGCTCAATCAAGGAATGTTTTCCCTTGTGTACAGCTGCTTCATCAAAATAAATGAAATCTTAATTCTCAGGCAAGCCTTATTATGCATGCTATCTAACCTTCGCTCCTCACACCCATCATCTCCACATCCCCACACGCCCCTGTCACCCTGTGTCCCCTCATACATACTGTGACACCTCCACCCCTATTCATCCATTATCCATTATTGATTGACAGACATCAATGGTTGGGTTCTGAGGAAGGGTCACTCGAGCTGAATTATTAACTCTGATTTCTCCCACAGAAGCTGCCAGAGCTTTTCCAGCAACTTCTGTTTTTAATTCATCAACAGTCATGCAGAAATGAGAAAAAAAAATTCTAACAATTTTACATAATGTTCACTCCTGCACAATTGATAATGAAACAACTCATATTCATAAAATCCATGCAGACCTTTTAAATCTCCTCAAGTAATTAGTTTGTTAGAAAAAGAAAACGTCCAATCCATCCTATATATCAATCAAAGAATGCTGATCCCTTAATAACCTATTTAAGCTGTCAATCATATTATAAACTAAACCCCCTGTTGAGGTCATCAATACACATTCTTTACAGAACCAATAAATCTTACAGTAATAACGATATGTGTGAAATTGCTTAAAATTTCTAACTCAGTCAAGCATTCGTAATGAAATAATGATTGTTCTTATGAAAATGCCTATGAAGAACTCAATTGAAGCTTTATGACCAAATGCTACTTTCTTCTCCTAGCTTTTACCATCAATTAAAGCAATCCAGTAGCATTATTTCTTAAAAAAAGAAAGCAATAACTCAGCAGGTGTGACATCATTTGTGGGGGAAAGCAGAGTTAACATTTCAAGTCTGGTGACTCTTCATCGGGACTCAGAACTGCCAGACCTGCTGAGTTTCTCCAACAATTTCTGCTTTTGTTTCGGATTTCCAACATCCACAGTTCTTTGTTTCATTTTAATGCTTATGTTTAACTCTCACTCACAGCAGCAACCTCTTCTTTTGAGCTTAAAGAGTGAGGCATTTAAAAAAAAAACTTCAGATGTTAAGTCATATAAACTTTACTCCCCACCCCTTCTTGAAAATTTAAGTTTGTTCCATCAGGTTCTGACACGGAATCTGAAGGTTAAGGCCATTGGACCAGCCACAATGAAGTCTGTTTGAACTCAACACTGAGTTGTAATGGCTATGCTGAGTTTGAGCTTCCAGCATGTGATTTACACCCCACTCCCATCTCCTAGCCAGCAAAAACCAGATTATTAAGAAATGAGGTAGGATTTCTTGATCCCACTCTACATTTTAAAGATCTGCAGGGTCTGCCTAGTTCCATGAAAATCTGGCCATTATAGTTTGATGGCACAGATGGGAGCCATTCTCTCCACCAAGCTGGTTCTTCCCTGAGACATCCAACCAGTTCCATTTCCCAACTCAGTCTTGTGGTTTTTTTAGTTTTTCTAGTGCAAGTGCTCACTCAATTTTCTTTTAAAACCATTGATTATTTCCACTTTCACCACCATTGTGGTTAATGACTTCCAGGGTCATCATAACAGAAAGCATTAAAACACTTTTCCTCATGTTCCCTCTAGAGCTCTTATCCAAAATTCATCATCTGTGTCCCTCCATCCTTGTAAAATCCACATCTGTCTACTATATTGTGTGTTGAATGTGCACAAAACCAACCAGAATTGTGGCTATTGATAACATAACCATGAAGAATTTGGTATATGGAAATTATTTAGTACACATTTTCTGGATTGTACCTGAGACCAAACCCAACTCTACTAAAAGTCAGGAATCCTTGTTACTCTGCCCATTGTGTAAGCTATTTATGATATTGCCTTAAACTGGAGAATTCTGTCCATAAAACTCTCTCCTCCATTAATATGCTCCTTAAAACTTACTTCTTTGGTCGAGCTTTTAGTTATTCTCCATAATATCACCTTATGTGTCTTGGTATCAAAATTTGTTTGGCCATGCTGCAGTGAACAGCTTTGAGATATTTTACTACGTTAATGGTCACAGTAAATCCTCAATTAAAGTTATGGTTAGAACATAGAACATAGAACATAGAAGAATACAGCGCAGTACAGGCCCTTCGGCCCTCGATGTTGCGCCGATCCAAGCCCACCTAACCTACACTAGCCCACTATCCTCCATATGCCTATCCAATGCCCGCTTAAATGCCCATAATGAGGGAGAGTCCACCACTGCTACTGGCAGGGCATTCCATGAACTCACGACTCGCTGAGTGAAGAACCTACCCCTAACATCTGTCCTATACCTACCACCCCTTAATTTAAAGCTATGCCCCCAGGGTTGTACTCCTGAAACTGAAAGTTTAAGTGAAAAGACTTTAAGCAATCATAGATTTCTCGAGGAATAAAGATTAACGTCGGGGCAAGCTGCCTTTGGACATTTTAGCTTTAAAGAAACGTTACAAATTAAAATACTGCACAGTATGTTCCTATCTGAAATAATGTGCAAACTAGAATGCATCAGTGAATATGAAAGAAATCTGAACAAGGCAGTGATAACCCTTGTACATTTAAAAATTTTGTTTTAATACACTCACCTGTATTATCACATTGATCAGATTCCATCTATCAGCATTTATATTGTCTGTGCAAGGAATTAAGGGATCCCTACACTGTCCAATGACTGATACAAGTGGGACCATTCAGTCGGAGTTCAGAACAGCAACCAAGACAAGGGAGCAGCCTCAATGATGGAGGATATGGCTCAAGACAATAATAGAGAGTGGGATTCAAGTTCAGGTATGAGGACAGAAGGAAGCAAGGTCATGGAGATGTGGGGAAGCCAAGCCAGGAGATGGGGGAGGGAGGAAGGGTGAAGGCAAACTAGGAAGCGTTGCCAGAGGAAACAAAAGGTGTGGAGGAAGTAAGCACACTGGGTGTAGTTACTCCAGCAAGCAATGTTGGTTATGGAGGAAAATAAGAACTTTAAACCAAAAATGTCAATGCAACTTGAGGAAATGGATCTTAAGAATAAAACAATGTTAAAACCAAGTGGCCCAACTTGAAGTGAGGACATATGATACAAGTATGTGTTGTTGCTTTGGGGGCATGCAGAATTATCAAATTATACATCACCAGATTAAGACATTCTTTTCTGTGTCATTTATGCTTGAGAATGGAAAATCTTCCCTACTTGCTTTCCTACTTTTTTCGTTGTCAAAGTTATTCAATGATCAGAATGTGATGGTGCCTCAGTAAACATAATTAATTCACTCCCTCTTCTTCAGTCCTCTAAGGAACATATTTAACCAGTGAGGTAAAAATACTGTTCTTCATTAGTTACTCATGGATCTCCCAGCCAATTTCTTCAAATCATCACATCACAAATGAAGTATAAAAGATAAAGGAAATGATATAAAATACTATATAAACTTTTTAAAACAGCTAGGCTAAAAAGGCATGTTGATTTTAACCATATTAAATGAACCACATTCCTTTGCTTGCACAAAGTACTCAAAGGAATAAAATATCAAGCAGAATGGATTACGTGGCTATAACAGCATCTGTTCAATAGTCAATCTGTTTTATACTGTGTTTTAAACTAACACTGTGACCTATTTATCAAGTATTACTTTGGGGTAATTCTGAATTGTATATAAACTATCCCTGAGACTCCTTACCCTTGAAGTATGGTTCTTCAACTCATTACGTACTGGAACATTCCTTTCCTTAGATCTGTGTATAGTAGGTTCTCAAATACAGCTTTCGAATCTAGTGTCGAAGATCTTTTTCTTCACATACTAAGTCTCCCCATTATGGGGAGCTGACTCCCAGACTGGAGGCTGTCACGGGCAGGCGAGTCCCAGGCTGCAGGGCTACTGCAGGGAGGCAAGGCCTTGAGTTTTGAAGCCTGACGTGGTTTGGAGACCTGGCCTGGTGCTGCCTGAAGCCAGGTTCTGGCAAGCACTACAGTCAAAGAACTGTAAATTAGTACTTAAAAAAAAATCCTTCTTATTCTTATGCTGGACTTTTTATTTATTATATTTTCTACTTTATACCAAATACTTAAGTATCTGTACCTACGTATCTTGTGCCTAAGATGGCTCCGTAAGTGGTGCTCCTTGGAGTGCACATGACAATAAAGCTAATTCTAAATCTGGACTGATACCTTCTCTCTTACTGATATCAACGTAATGTGATCAATTACAGCATCACTACATACAGGAATCTCGGTTTGGAGATGCCAATGTTGGACTAGGTTGTACAAAGTTAAAAATCACACACCACCTGATGAAGGAGCAGCGCTCTGAAAGCTAGTGCTTCCAATTAAACCTGTTGGACTATAATCTGGTGTTGTGTGATTTTTAGCTTTGTAAAGGAATTTCATTATACCACACAATCCACAAACAATGAATCCTCCCCATCAAACATTCCTCTTTGTATTTCATCCAGGTCGGCGTTCTTGAAATACAGTCCCACCCATTCCCGAACTATGCCATAACTGGTTAAATAAAAATAACTGATTCATCTAGATGTAGAAGAGAACTATCTCCCACTGCATCCTATTATTTTGACCAAACTTTAAATGCTTCTTCATGACACTTCTCCAAACTGTTCGTATTCCAACTCAATAATCCTTAGTTCGTGACCCAACTTCTTTCATTGCATTGATCTAAGAGACAATGTTTCTGAAAGAGTTAATATTCAGGTTACATTTTGTCTCACCAAGTGTGATGATGTCACACAGTCTTTGGTTGGAGATATTGAGCTCTGCACAAGAATCCAAGGGGAGAAGGTAAGGCCAAAAGAAAGGATTAGAGAGAGAGAGAGAGAGAAAGAGAGAGAGGCAACTGGTGATGTTTTTACCTGAAGTCACCACAGCTCAGGAAAGCGGGGAAGTTGAGAAGGAGAATCCTTGATGGTAACTTCAGCTACCTGCAGGAATTAAAGCCACACTATTAGCATTGCAAAGCATCTGTTCAGCCAAATGAGCAAACATACACAGAGACATTTCATTAATGGAGCATGGTCTTAAATTGGTTGGAAACTAATGCATTCACTACTTCGTCAACTATTTACTTCCAATAATATTTTATACAGAATGTAACTTTTTATAATTCATTCTTTCACAGGATGTGCATGATTGGCTAGGGCATTTGTTTCTCACCTCTAACTGTGCTTGAGGAGGTAGTGGTGAACCACTCTTTTGAATTACATGTGAGATTTGTACGTCCATAGCTCTGTTAGAAAGGAATTCCAAGATTTTGGTCCAATATCAGTGAAGGGACAACAATATATTTCCAAATCAGAATGGTGTGTGGCATGATGGGGAACTTGAGGTGGTAATGTTCCCATGCATCTGTTACCCTTGTCTTTCTAGATGGTCAATGTTGGGGTTTTGGAGGTCCTATCAAAGAAGGCCTCCCATTTTGTTTATGGTACACACAACTGTCACTATATGCCTGTGATGGTTGATTTCTTTTTCATGATAGTGGTGAAATATGAACCATTGATTTCCAAATCCCAACATCTGGTTTTAATACCTTGGGCTTTGTGCGCTGAAAGAGTTTTGAAAAGTAAAAAGCTTAAAATGACTTAAAATGGAACAGCAATCAGCTGACTGCACAAGCTAGCCAATCATTGTGAAACTAGCAAAGAATAAAGAAAATTACCTGAACTGAAAGTAACATTTTATCAAAAGATACTGAAATGACTACACCAGGTCAGGCATGAAAAACCTCTTATCTCCCATTTTGTTGTCCAGTAAGTTTCACTTATTGGAGAAGAAAGGCATCACCTCCAATTATCAACAGACTCAGACTATGAAGTATACCAACCAACTATACTTCAAGGAGTTGATGCCACGTATAGAGGGATTGGCTTATGAGGAGAACTGGAGTAGATTAGAACTAAACTCGTTGGAATATAGAAGAATGAGAGGTGACTTTATTGAAACATGCAAGATTCTTAGGGATTTCACAGTGCAGATGAGGAAAGGTTGTTTGCCATTGTGCGAGAGTCGAAGACAAGAGCATACAATCTCAGAATCAATGGTTACACATTTAAGACAGAGATGACGATGAATTTCTTCTCTGAGGATTTTGAACCTGTAGAATTCTTTACCACAGAGGGCTACTGAGAGTGGATTAGTATATTGTGTATATTCAAGACTGAGATAGAGAGATTTTAAATCAGTAATGGGGAAAAGGCAGGAAAGTAGAGTTGAGGATGATCAGATCAGGCATGTAGAGCAGACTTGATGGGCTGTGTGACTTATTTCTGCTCTTCCATCATATAGTTTTAAAAAGTGTTGCTTTTGGTTCACATTTAATGTTGCATATCATGGAATTTAGATTCAGTGAAGAAAGCTAAGCCAAACATATTTCCCTGGGCATTATACAAATCAAAATGAATGATTTACAATCAGTTTTTCATTGAATATAGTCTGTTACTGATACACAAAAAACTGAGAGAGGTCCCCCCTGAGACTTCATTAAATAATAAGTTAATATACTTAAGCCCGATTTTTTAAATGAAAAATGTCATTGTTCTGATGAGCAGTGCCATAACTCAAAGAGCAAGATGAAACAACAATGAAAGTAGAAGCAATTTTATTTCTTCTGCCAATACGAAACACAGCAGATGCCAGAATTCTGAAATAAAAACAGGAAGTGCTGAAAATACAGTGCAGCTCAGAAAATGAAAGTTTTGCTACCAAACTTAATGGCTTATCTTTAACCTTGGACTATGATGCTATCGGGCAAATTAACTTTGAAAATGCAAGTTAAGTGTATGTTTCAGACTTCCACTACCATCAGGATTGTCATCCATTAGAAAAGCATTGGGGGGTGGGGGGGGGGGGGGGGGGGGGGGTTGTGGAGACAATCGCTGATTTTAATCATTTCATTTGCTGTCCCCAGTGACAGAAAAAAAATTGTATAAATATTGTACAAAATAATGCAGCTAATACTTTGGAATCATTCTTGAAATCAATTTTGCGAGAGCATTTGGCTGAAGCCTATTACCAATGGAGGAATGTGAATTTTAAAGCTGCATGAATCAGGTCTGAGCAATCCTGTTATTTTTAGCCCCGTAAAACCTTTGCTGCAGTCTAAATTGTTGACAGTGGCTTAGGATGTCTTCAGACTCTTCGAAGGGATTGTAAGAACCCAAAGACACCCCTGGAGGGGACACACTTTGTAATTTAAGTTCATTTTGTTTTAATGAGCTTCAAGGTGGTAATATTTTTAAATACATTCTATGATGTGGGTACCTGCCTTTACCTTTATTTCCATAGCATTCCATCAGCCAGGTCTATGTGCCTGAAGACCGTCCTGCACTCAACGCAAATTACTGTTGTAAATGTGCCTATGCCTCAGCAAAATCTAGCCACAGAGACGTCTTAATTTACACTTGCAAATATTTGTTTTGTCGATCTGTTCATGTTGGCGTGTGAGTGCTCCATTTTCTCACCTATTGTCAGGACAAAATACATTTAAAAAAGTCATCCCACATCTGATAGAAAGTAAAGCTCCATCTGCCCGACCTCAGAAGCATGTTCTTGTATCAACCTCAGAAAGACAATTGCAATTTGATTAATAGCAGCATTTTTTCGTCTTTCAAAAGAGTTTTGATCTCACTCCAATATTGTATGAAGAGAAAATTGTATGATGATGTGTTACTTTTAGTTTCAAGATGTTTATAATAATAATATGTAGAATTTCTATTTTTAAAACATGGTTAATACAATTTTCTTTTAATGAGAAGGAATAGAAATGCTTGCTCTATTACCAAGTGTATTGATTAGATATTAATTCGCCATAGGATTCATCTGCAGTAACCATCTTTTAGCATGATTCAACTACCTTAAAAACCAAAATAACATTCTGAAGAAGAGACATTGGACCCGAAATGTTTATTCTGCTTGCGCTCCACACTTGCTGCCAAACCTGCTGAGTTTTTCTAGCAGTTTCTACTTTTGTTTCTGATTTCTGCAGTTCCTTGCTTGCTTTCGAAAAATCTAATTAATCAATAAAACAAAAGCTTGAGATATGAATTCTGCTCTAGAGGCCGGGAAACAGGGAAGTTAGGAATTCTATAAACCAATACAAAACTTTACCTAAGCAACTCTCTACATATTCCGTCTTCTCCAACCATCAATATAAAGTTTGAATAAAGATGCATCACGCAAAGCGAGATCATTCCTTTCCAACAGGACCTCGGTTTCACGTGTTACCTGCTTGTTAAGATGCCACATTAAAGATTAATGCAGAAAATGAAAGCTCATGGAGTGGAAGGTAACATATATTGTGAGAACCTGTGTTGATTCTTCATTATTTTTAGTTTAATATTTTTTGTTTGAAATTGTGAGGTGAAGGTTTGGACTGTTGTTGCAGCTTGTGTTAAAAAAAAGGGTAACAGAACAAACAAACTATTATTTGCTTGTGAGGCCAGGCCTGGAAGTTAATTGCACATTGGTTCTTGATCAAAAGGCTCAACAGATTCTTTGACACCAGCCAAGGACCATATGTTTAAACAGATAGTAGATGTTTGGCCATAAGTGATGTCAATACCAGGGAATTGATTCCACCAAGTCCGGGAGAGATCTTATGCCCAAGCAGATGACAGATATTGAATGGTAATTGGGACCTTGCTGGGAAATGGTCAGTCTGACAGGGCGAGGCCAGAGTTCAAACTGATTTTCGGACTGTGTTTTCTTTGAAAAGGCATTTAGCTGTTGATGCACAGCATGAACATTTGAAACCTCCCATGCTCAGCTATTAGATATTCGGTGAACAGAAACTAAGTTAAAAGCATCACAGACTTCTTCAGAGTAAGCTGAAAAAGAGGCCCTGATTGACTTTTTGAGAGAATTAGCCAAGAAACAATAACTTCTCCCTGTGGAAAAAAGCATCATGGAAAACCTCATAACTAATCCAGCTAAATTGTCTTTTATTTATCCCTGAACTGTGCTTGTTCATCTTTCTGTATGAATGGTGGTGAAAACAAATCTTATTGGGTTTAAATTATAGAGTCAGTTACATTATTTCACTCTGCTATAGTTGCTGTGCTGTTAATAAATTGCTAACTGTTTAGCTTAAGCTATAAACTAAACTTAATTATTTGCAGAGTTTGGGATTGGTTACTCATGAAGTCTGGTTGGGAACCATTTGGGTCAATTTTAAGGTCTTTAAAGTTTTTAATTTTGCTGTGTTGCAAATAGAGCTACAAAAGCTGATTTGGCTTGGCTGTTTGTGTCATAACAGCATTGGCAGGGATCGAAAATTGTCCGGCTAACAGAAAACAGGGAGTAGGCATATATAGGTCTTTTCCAGATTGGCAGGATGTACTAAGTGGTGTGTGAGTAGTGTGTCACAAGGATCAGTGCTAGAACCTTAGTTGTTTACAATTTATATGAATGATTTTGATGAATGTACAGAAGGTGTGACTATGAAATATGTTGGTAACATGAAGATAGCTGGGAAAGTAAGTTGTGAAGAGGACATAAAGAAGTGACAAAAAATATAGATAGGTTACATGAATGGGCAAAGATGTTGCAAAGGGAGTACAGTATGGGAAAATGTGAAATTGTCTATTTTGTCAGGAAGAATAACAAATAAGCAGATTACTTAAATGGTGAGAGATTGCAGAACCCTGAGAGGCAGTGATATTTATGTGTCCTAGTGCATGAATTGCAAAATGTTAGTATGCAGCAGCAGCAAGATATTTTATTCATTTATGGGATTTATGGCCCATTGCCATTGAGATGATAGTGAGCTGCCTTCTTGAACTGCTACAGCCCATTTTTCTGTAAATCAACTGATAGTGCTATTAAGAGTGGGTGTTCCAGGATTTTCACTCAATACATTGAAGGAGTGGAAATGTATTTCCAAGTCATGATGGTGAGTAGAATGGAAGGGAACTTGCAGGTGATGATATCCCATGTAAATGTTGCCCTTGTCCTTTTGGATGGTCGTGGTTCATACTTTCAAAAGGTTATTTCAACCCTATCTACCCTCCTGTGTCTTCATGTGCAGTTTATTATAGAGACTTGCCTCTATTTCCTCTGTCCGACTTGGATCCTGGTAATCAAATGTGTGTCTGACATTCAGGGATTTTTTAAAAGCCTTATAATCCCATCCTAAAATAGATTCCAATGCATCCTCCTCTCTCAAGGCTCATCTCCATTACAATTTGAATCATATGGACTTTGTATCCAGGTTAAAATGTTGGTTAGCTATCTATGATGAAACTTTATTGCTGGAACAGCACAGCAGGTCAGGCAGCATCCAGGGAACAGGAGATTCGACGTTTCGGGCACAGGCCCTTCTTCAGGAATGAGCAGAGAGTGTTCAGCAGGAGAAGATAAAAGGTAGGGAGGAGGGACTTGGAGGAGGGGAGTTGGAAATGTGATAGGTGGAAAGAGGTCAAGGTGAGGGTGATAGGTCGGAGTAGGATGGAGGCGGAGAGGACAAGAAGAAGACTGCAGGACAGGAAGGCGGTGCCGGGCGGGAGGGACCCGGCGGAGACAAGGTGGGGGGAGGGGGGAAGAAGAAACTGGTGAAGTCCAAGTTCATCCCCTGTGGTTGGAGGGCTCCCAGTCGGAAGATAAGACGCTCCTCCTCCGACCGTCGCGTTGTTGTGGTTTGGCGGTGGATGAGTCCAATGACCTGCATATCCTCGGTGGAGTGGGAGGGGGAGTTGAAATGCTGTGCTACAGGGTGATTGGGTTGGCCTTCCTGACCTGCAGTCTTCTTCTCGACCTCTCCGCCTCCATCCTACTCCAACCTATCACCCTCACCTTGACCTCTCTCCACCTATCACATTTCCAACGCCCCTCCTCCAAGTCCCTCCTCCCTACCTTTTATCTTCTCCTGCTGAACACTCTCTGCTCATTCCTGAAGAAGGGCCTGTGCCCGAAACGTCGAATCTCCTGTTCCCTGGATGCTGCCTGACCTGCTGTGCTGTTCCAGCAATAAAGTTTCAACTTTGATCTCCA
>NC_057723.1:16259046-16310932 GCF_004010195.1 Chiloscyllium plagiosum | reverse complement strand
ACCTATCACCCTCACCTTGACCTCTTTCCACCTATCACATTTCCAACGCCCCTCCTCCAAGTCCCTCCTTCCTACCTTTTATCTTCTCCTGCTGAACACTCTCTGCTCATTCCTGAAGAAGGGCCTGTGCCCGGAACGTCGAATCTCCTGGATTCCTGGATCCCTGGATGCTGCCTGACCTGCTCTGCTGTTCCAGCAATAAAGTTTCAACTTTGATCTCCAGCATCTGCAGACCTCACTTTCTCCTAGCTATCTATGATACCTTGGACTAAAATGAAGAGTTTGAAGTCTGCCATTTTCAGTATCTTTCTGAGAATTTGAAGACTAAAAGGCTACCCACGCGTTTCTGCTATTGTCTACAGTTTGAGCACCTTGTTCTGTGATGCCAGTAAAATGGGTCTTCCTTTAATCATTTTAGAAATGTCATGAAGGCATGTTGCCAGATAAAATTCAGGACAGGACACATTATTCCATTCATTTTAATTTAAATACATAGTCGTAAAATACAAGTCTAAGTACTTTGATTTGTAACAAAGTGTTGATTTTAAAAAATAGCAGTAGGTGACTCAGCAATGACAGACACAGTCATGTTGATATAGACAGGGGGAAGTCTGGTAATTGATTTAAACAATGGAACAATTGGCAAATGCTGCACACAATTTACACATATCTCATATCTTTAATATAGTGAAATACCATGCTCCACATGAAGGGAGGTTTGAACACCGACAGAAATCAAAGGAGATTTGCAGCATAATCTCAGAAGTGAGCTGGATCAGATTCTAATGACAAAGAATTCATAGCACTAAATGTAGGTGAGATTCAAATAATACATTATGGATAACATGATCTTGTGGTTTTTGTTGCTTTAATGAGATGGAGAGGAATTTCTTAATGTTTTCTGCCTAACTTGCCACGGTTTGCTCACCTGTTTTTATTTTGTGTCTCACTGTAGGTTCAGGACTGCTCACTGATGCTGAGTTGCTTAAGGCATTGTAATTGTATGAAGGAACTGGTCATTTCTTGTTCACCATTTTTGTACGTTTGTAACAATAAAAAATGCCAACAGACACACAAGTAAGTTTAAAAAACATAGTAATTAGTAAGAAATAATATTGCTTCTCATTACTGGTGATGGCTTGACTCACAATGCAAAAAGAATAAAGTAGTTGACATTTTATTACCAGCAGACAATTCTCTATCAGGCTTATGCATTAAGTTATGCATGAGGATGAGTCAATAACAGTGAAGGCATTTCAAGAAAATCCAATGGATGTAAATGCTTTCTGAAGATGGGAGATGGCACTGTGTAAGTACTGATACTTGCAGTTCTTCACACTAGTATTAGCTACTGAGTGTTTCACTCAGAGTAAATGCAGCCAGTGCAGGTAGAAATGCTGACCCATTTGTATAAATCCAAGCATGTGATTTCTGCTTTCCCGTTATTATGCTGTTCCCAATATTCCGTGATTATATTTTCGACATAAAAGAAGTATAACATTTGTGCGTCATAAGTATGTACCTAACAGCAGGAAATCTGAACTCAAATCCTACATTCAATATCGCATGAGCATTAAAGAGCATTGCAAACTAAGATAAAGCAGATCAAAGAGGAAGCGGTGTCACACTGAGAGCCGTGTCAGCAAATATACTTCATTTCAGATGCATAGCTACAAACTGCAGCACATCCTCATTCAATGTTAATACAAAATATTATGACATGAAAGGCATTAATAGTCATCCAGTCATTACTCTAGAGTCCTTTTTGCAGGCTTATAGCACTTAATGTCGATTTATTTGGGTGTGCGGAGGATGTCCTTTGAGGAATTACCGCAGAAAGATTGAAAGATTATTATTTTGAAGAAGAAGTGCAAGGTGGCTGATAATGTCATGACTGATACTGGTAAGGCAGATGCAGCATGCAGCAGTAATAAGCCCAATTTAGGAACTTTATGTAAGTGAATGGGTTGGAGTTAGTTAAAATATTGCCCATTCTCTTTAACATGGCTATCTTGGGCCAATGTATAATCAGAGCATTATCATCTCTTAACACAATCAGAAAGATACTAATGTTGAGGTACTTAATCTAACTTGATCTAATCTAGTTTAATCACAAAATATGATTAAATTCTCTCTTGATTCAGTAAGAGACTATTTAAATAGAGCTGCAGAATTCAAAATAGGGTTTGACTGATAAGCTTAATGTGCTACACCCTCTATTTTTGTAAATATTACAAATTACAACTTGCAAGTCAGGTAGATTTTAACATTTTCTTGCGGATGCTTTGATTGTAGTTTATAGATGAAGGTACCTGACCCTTTATTGCCACAACACAGCTCCTAACAGGTGTGTCTTATCAAAGGAAGAGATACCAAACAGGTAGCTTCCCTTAACACCAACACTGACAAGGCCTGTTTCAGATCACATGCTATCCCAACATCGAACCATATCACCACACCTGCATCGTGTTAGATTTTGGGGACTGGTGAGCGCAGTTACCCAACACAGGTTTTCAGACACTTGTAAGCAATTTTCAGCAAGTTTGCTGAGTTTGTTAAGATGCAGCAGTTTAGGAACAGTGTACTATTCACTTAGACAAAGAATGGAAATATATGACCTGCGACAGATGAGAACACTGATCCTTTTAGAGTTCACAAAATCTCCACACTGTGGAAGCAGGCCATTCAGCCCATCAAGTCCATGCTGACCCTCCAATGACTGCACTCTCCATCATTCCTGTAATCCTGCATTTCCCATGGCCAATCCACCTAACCTGTACATCTTTGCACTGTGGGAGGCAACCAGAGCACCCGGAGGAAACGCACACAGACACGGGGGAGAATGTTCAAACTCTACACAGTCACCCAAGGGTGGAATTGAAACCAAGTCCCTGGTGCTGTGAGGCAGCAATACTAACCACTGTGCTGCCATCCTGAGGCCACTCTGTAGAATCGAGGTGCAGAGGCAGCAGTTTTGGAATGTTGTAGTATTCAACCCGGATGTTTGCACTCTTTTGGTAGTAACAGTCTTTGTTTGTCTCTTGGATTGATTGAGGGGCACTCCTGTTCTTCTCCCAAGAAAGTGGTGTTTCTTTCCCTTGAGTCTTCTCTCTCCCTCTCACTTCTTTTCTATCATTTGCAGACGTCTCCTATTTTGACATTGGTAATCTATACAATCTGAAACCTTATGACCAATATCTATTGCCAGTTACTCATGAGGTCAGGAAAATCATTGTCCCCATTGCTCACTTTCATTGAAATGTTAGTTATTCCTTCTCAGAAAAGATCTTGTCTATTTATCCTATCATGCCCCTCATGATTTTATAAACCTCTATAAGGTCACCCCTCAGCCTCTGACACTCCAGAGAAAATAGTCCCGGCCTATTCAGCCTCTCCTGATAGTTCAAACGCTCCAACCCTGACAAAACCTTTGTAATTTTTTTCCTGAACTCTTTCAAGTTTCACAGCTTCTTTCCTGTAGCAGGGAGACCAGAATTGCACACAACATTCCAAAAGTGGCCTAACCAATGCCCTGTACAGCCACAATATGACCTGCCAACTCCTATACTCAATGCACTGACCAATAAAGGCAAGTATACCAAATGCCCTCTTCGCTACCATGTCTACCTGCGACTCCAAGAGGGATGCTAACAGTTCAGGAAGGTGGTCTATTACATGACCACTGAGCAATCACATGATCACATGAAGGCAGCCACTTGGTATGCGGACACATGGACATCTGATATCAGAAGCACGACCACACGCGGAGGTTCACCTGACAGAAAGAAAATTCACCAGCAGTGTAGTCCACATAACCCTCTCAAGGGAAATTAAGGATCTGCAATAAATGCTGGCCTCGTTCTGCAATGCATACATCCCAGGAATGAATAGAAAGTTCCAATAGCTGTATATGCAAGGCAAAGCAATTATGCTGTCCCAGAAGATCTGCACATGGAGCCTATTAATCATGAAAGAAGCTGCAACAAAACATATGTCTTGCTACAGCAATTTTCAAACCTACTTCTTTGAGAAAAGTAATAGTTTGTCCGTGGATTTCCTTGAGTTTTTTTGCCACTGTACATTTTTTTAATGTATAGCAGCTGTAGATATCTGTCAAATGTCATAGTAATACCAAGCATATGACAGATGCATTGCCCAGGCCAGCCAATATCATTAACTTGCTTATCAAAATCAGTGAACTGTAAGAACAAACCCCTGGTTTGTTCAAGATACAGATCATTGTTGATAACACAAATTTGGCTAAATACAGGGTTTTAGCCCAAGATTACCTATTTCCTGAAGAGAGAGATTTTCCATTTCAAGACTCTTAGATTATTTTTAATTCATTCATGAGTTGTGGTGATTTCTGGCTGGGCCAGCACTTACTGCCCATCATTAATTGCCCTTAAGAAGATGGCTATGTATTGCTTTCTTGAACTATTGCCATCTAAGTAGTGCAGAGACATTTACAATGCTGTTAGGAAGGAAATTTCAGGTTTTTGACCTAATGATAGTGAAGGAAAAGAAAATATCATTAGTAAATCATTAGTAAAGCGATGGAGGCGTCATCAGTAGTGCTGTCAAGCAGCACCTGCTAAGCAATAACCTGCTCAGTGACACCCAGTTTTGGTTCCACCAGGACCACTCAGCTACTGACCTCATTACAGCCTTGGCTCAAACATGGACAAAAGAGCCTGATGTCAGCAGTGAGGTGAGACTGATAGCCCTTAACATCAAGGCCATATTTGAGTGACTATGACATCAAGGAGCCCTAGCAAAACTAGGATCAATGGATGTCAGGGGGCAAAATCTTTGCTGATTGGAGTCATGCCTGAACATAGGAAGTTGGTTGTGGTTGTTGGAGGTCAGTCATCTCAGCTCCAGGACATCTCTGCAGGAGTTTCTCAGGCACAACTGTCTTCAGCTGCTTCACCAATGACCTACCCTCCATCGCAAAGTCAGAAGTGGGGATGTTCATTGATGACTGCACAATGTTCAGCAGCATTCATAACTCCTCAGATACTGAAACAGTCCATGATCAAATGCAATAAGATCAGGACAATATCCAGGCTTGGGGGCTGACAAGTGACAAGTAAAATTCATGCCACAAAAATACCAAGCAATGACCACCTCCAATAAGGGACCACCTAACTACCACCTCTTGACATTCAATGGTGTTACCATCACTGAATCTCCCACTGTCAACGTCATTGGGGTTACCATTGATGAGAAATTCAACTTCACTCACCACATTAACACAGTGGCTACAAGAACAAGGCAGAGGCTAGGAACGCTGCAGCAAGTATCTCACCTCCTGACTCCCCGAAGCTCAACCAGTATGTACAAGGCACAAGTCAGAAGTGTGATGGAATAACCCCACTTGCCTGAATGGATGCAGCTCCAACAATGCTCAGGAAGCTTGACACCATCAGGACAAAGCAACTCCAAACATCCCCTTCCTTCACCATCAACGTTCAGTAGCAGCTGTGTGTACTATCTACAAAATGCACTGCAGAAATTCACCTAAGATCCTTAGTCTGCAGCTTCCAAACCTACAATCACTTCCATCCAGAAGAACATGGGCAGCAGATAAATGGGAACACCACCACCTGCAAATTCCCCTCCAAGTTACTCACCATCCTAACTTGGAAATATATCACTGTTCCTTCATTGCTGCTGGTTCAAAATCCTGGAATTCCCTCCCTAAGGACATGTTGACTGCAGTGGTTCAAGAAGTCAGCTCACCGTTACTCTCTCAAGGGGAACTAGGACAGACAGTTAAAAAAAAGTACTGGCCAGCCAGTGATGTCCACTTCCACAACCTTGCATGATTTGGAGGTGCTGGTGTTGGACTGGGGGGTACAAAGTTAAAAATCACACAACACCAGGTTATAGTCCAACAGGTTTATCTGGAAGCACTAGCTTTCAGAGCTAGCTTTCAACCGCCTGATGAAGAAGCAGCGCTCAAAAAGCTAGTGCTTCCAGATAAACCTGTTGGACTATAACCTGGTGTTGTGTGATTTTTAACTTTGCACAACCTTGCATGGTGTTTCTTTTTAAATAATCATCAGATGTCCTCTTGCATGACTCAATTGAACTTGCCTCAATCACATTTTGAGGCAATGTAGTTAATGACTTGTGCACATATGTGCTTGTCACCATAGTCAGACCAGACCATATGGCTATTCTCTCATTAGAGAGAAATGAGTGGTGTTGATTTAACCTGAGGGCCACCATACCTCAAGTGAAGGGAGAGGTTGAGAAGGAGAGTCCCTTATTGTAACATCAGCTGGTGAGGGGAATTAAACCCACATTGATGGTATCACACTGCTCTACAAGCAACCTTCCAGCAAACTGAGTTAAACTGATCCCTTTGCACATAGTCACCCAGATGTCTCGACAACTGTATACCTTTTAGAAAGTACCCATGATGTTGTATTGTTTCTCTGTGTTCTTTGTACCCAAATGTGTCAGTTCACACCTTTTCATGTAGAACGTCATCCATCACCTAATTGCCCACTCTACCAACTTGTCTCTGTCCACATTAAGTTCTATACTGTCCTTCCATGTGCATGAATCGATGACTCACAGTTTTGTATCATCTGCACACCAAGATCTAATTTGTATCAGAATAAACAAGGGTCCCAATACTGACCCTTGGGAAAACGCACAACAAATTTTAAACCCTTCTAATGATCAGCCCTGATCTCACTGAATCAATGACCTGAATCCCAGATTTCTGCTCTTGCACCTAATAGCCCTGGACTAATTTTCATCCTCTATCATTGGGCCAAGGCAGCACTTGTGCCATTTGTAAATATAGATGCAAAATATTTATTTAACATCTCTGCCATGTTCTTGCCTTCAACATGTAAATTCCCTTTTGGTCCTCAGCATGACCTTACTCCTCCTTTTAGCATCCTTTTGCTACTGACATCCTTTAGAAAACGTTCAGATTAGCCCATCATGGTAGCTTCTAGTCTCCTTTACATAATCCCTCTTTGCATATCTTATTTGCTTTTTTAACCTTCTTCTTGACACTTCTGTATTCAGGTTTGTTCTCAATAGTATTTACTATCTGGCCCCAGTCAGAAACACATTTTTCCTTCTCTAGCTTAGTTTCTATCTCCATCAGCCAGAGAGTTCTGGATTTGTTCAGCCTGCTTTTCCCTTTTGAAGAAATATACCGTGACAGTATCTGATTGATCTCATATTTGAATGTTGCCCACTGCTCATTTTATGCTTCCCTCCTCCCATGCCCCCAATAATTGGTCCCAATTTATTCCCAGCTCCATTCCTGCATCTTATGGTTTTATGATTTTATGGAATGAAAAGGCTGCAATTACATTGTTCAGTGTAATCCATAGGCCAACCACTCATGGGAAGAATATAAAGGAAGTCAGCTCCCTGTCACTTTACATAGTCGTCCTAAGCCTGATGGTACAATTATCACTGTTGCCAAAATATTCCCCACTGACACTTGGTTTACTTGGCTCACTTTATTTGTAAACATATCTTTTCTTGTTGGACTGGACACATACTGTTTTATGGGGGTCTAGATTAGAGTGGTGCTGGAAAAGCACAGCAGGTCAGGCAGTATCCGAGGAGCAGGAAAATTGACATTTTGGGCAAAAGCTGTTCATTAGGAATAGAGGCAGGGTGCCTGCAGAGTGGAGAGAAAAATGAGAGGGGGCGTGGGAGTGGGGAGAAAGTAGCATAGAGTAAAATAGGTGAGTGGGGGTGGGGATGGAGGTGATAGGTCACAGAGGAGGGTGGGGGAAGGTAGCAAAGAGTACAATGGGTGAATGGGGGTGGGGATGAAGGTGATAGGTCAGAGAGGAGGGTGGAGTGGATAGGTGGGAAGGAAGATAGGCAGGTAGGACTGGTCATGAGGGTGGTGCTGAGCTGGAAGGTTGGAACTGGGGTGAGGTGGGATAGGGGAAATGAGGAAACTGGTGAAATCCACATTGATGCCATACTGTTCTACAAATATCCCTGAACATATTATAAGAACACTTGTGCCTCATTGTCCATTACACTATCACTATTCCAATTTATTTTTGGGTAATTAGAGCCCCCCAGTTATCACTATGCTATGCCATGTGCACTTATCTATAATTTTCTTGCCATTTTTTCCTTTATATTCTTCCCACAAGTGGTTGGACTATGGATTACACTGAACAGCATAATTGCACTCTTTTCATTCCATAAAATTGTAAACCCATTAAATGCAGGAACAAAAGTAGGGCATTGAGCCCCTTGAGTCTGCCCCACGCTTCAATAAGACCATGGCTGATCTGATATTCTCCAACTCCAGTTTCCTTTCTTATGCCCATAGCCCTTGGTTTCCTTCATGGTTAGGAATCTGTCTATCTCACCTTGAATACACGTAATGACCCAGCCTCTATAGCTTCTCCAGTAAAGAATTCCACAGATTCATTACCTTCTGAAAGAAAAAAAAGCTGATTCCTTAGCTCCAGCCAAATCAATTCTGCCCTTGAACCCTCTGGAGTATCATCATTCTCCAGTGCTGCAGACCATCATTTAACTAAAAACACCCACTCTTCCTGCTCTTTTCCCCCTTCCTTTCATTTTTGACTGATGGAGCCAGGAATATTTAACTCCCAGTCATGTCTTTTCTAGAGCCAAGTCTCTGGTATTGTGACAACATCAGAATCCCACATGGCAATCTGCATCTATAACTCCCCAATCTTGTTAACTATACTCATTGCAAACACACTGCCTCACCCTGATTTAGACTGACTTTGTCTCTTACTTCAACTCTATCTGTTAGCTTACTAATCCTTATTCCAGTACAATTTCCCTCTCCCAAAATTTTGAGCACTCTGCCATTACTTTTGAATTTTCTTTCCTGGTTTCCACTCTCATGCTGAGTTAATTAAAATCTTGCCACCAGCATTCATTTCCCATTCTCAAGGAACTGAGTTCGAGCTATTTTCAGGTGTAACAGACAGGAAGTGTATCTTTAGGACAGTTAGATGACATCCTGACTTAGGACACAACAGTGTAAAGGTGTTCACTATTATGTAGAATTATTATTACAGCAGTAAAGCAACAGTTTGCTTTCAGTTAATATATGTTTACTATATGTAATCAATAAGCATCATATTTAGAATATATGTAAGTGTGAGATTTTATAGGAATGTAAATAGTTAGCATGGTTAGTAAACTTCAAGATACCTGTCTCAACAAGAAAGGTCAATGGACTCGAAACATTAACTCAGTTTTCTTTCCACAGATGCTGACAGATCTGTTGCATTTCTCCAGCAATTTCTGTTTTTAGCTCAGATTTCCAGATCCACAGTTCCAAGTTTTATTGAAGGTGCAGCTTCTGTACTTTCATTTACAAGAGCTAACCTATAGTCGCACACAGACCATATCCTACTGGCACTGGTGTTTCACTGAGAAACCATAGCTATGTGCTGCAGCTATTGTTATTATAATGAATGTACTTCCAAAGTAATTCTTTGGCTGAAAAGTATTTTGAGATATCCTGCGGTTATAAAATACAAATGCAAACTCTTCCTTTTCTCATTTCTTTGTGCATGTGACAGCCCTGTAAAGGGAAAAAAACAGAATTGTAAATCACTAGAAAGGTAATGACAAAAAAGAAAAAGCAATGGCACTTAACTGTTAGATTGAAAAGATTTCCATCATCCCCACATCCACAAATTCTATTTTCTCTGTGCCCAGAATTGCCTGCTTAAAAGGAGTTAGTGTGGATTAGATGATTGCTTTGCCTTCATGTCATATTGCTCAGTGACAGAACAGTTTTATTGATGACTAATACCTCCTTGGCCAGCTTTGATGTCAAATTTAAGTATCCGCATTCCCCAACAACATGAGGTTGGGATTTTAAGCTCAGCTCAAAACTAGCACCTCAATTTACTCCTTTGGGAAGGTTGCATTGCCAAAGATGTCATTACTTGGATGACATGTTAAACCAAGATTCCTTCAGTTCATTTTGATGGATGTTAAAGAGTTCCTGGTTTTATTTGGAGAGGATCATGGAAGTTCTGCTCAGGTATGGTGGCAACATCTATCTTCCAATCAATATCGAAAACTGATAATCACATCACTGCTGTTTCCAAATGGGCAGCTTTGGTCCTGACATTACAACAGTGACTATATTTCTAGATACTTTATTGGTTGTTACCTTCTTTAGATCTTGCTGAGGTTTTGAAAGATGCTTCCTTACTCACTAGATATAACAGATACTTTGACCTCCATTTGTTATGCTCAATGTAAAGGGAGAGTTGGAATGTCATAGCACCTGTTCAGCTGTGGGTGTGAACCATTTTCAAAACAGCAGATACATTGCCTAAATATCTCCATGATATGTTTCTCCTTTGCTGAGATCCATTTATGTATTTAAGATTTAAGGTTTTCTCCCATAAATCATGTGTGGATATATAAATGGAACAAAAAAATGTACCATGAAATGGTGATTTGATAATCTTTGGGCGATAAGGAAGCCAAGCTGCTATCCCGACATTTTCCTTTTTTTTTTGCGGAATGTGTGGGCAGTATGTCTGAGAGCATATCCCCTGTAACCATTCATTGCCCATAATGGATATGTGATCATTTAAAGACATTAACTTGGGCAGGAACTTTCAGGGTCTGCATGGTTTGGAGGGACCTTTTTCCCTGGCACAAGTTTCTGGTCAAGGTTATGTTCCTGTGCCCCAAGTCTTGAAATTTCCCATTATTATTATGCCTTTAACATGCCCCTCATTCTTTAGAGGTGATTATATTTCTTAATAAGACAGAGATTGCAGTTTGAAGTTTTTCTGAAATGTTTAGGGTGTAGTGGAATACTCCCATTTGCCTGGATAAGTACAGCTCCAACAACGCTAAAGAAATTTGACACCAGTCCAAGACAAAACAACCTGCTTGATTGCCACTATATCCCCAATTGCTACTAAACATCCACTCCTTCCACCGCCAATGTTCAATTGTAGCAAGATAAGGTGCTCTTCAGGAATTCCAGGTAACCCCAGGATATTGGGTGTGGGGGGGAGAAGCAAAGATTCAGTGATAGTAACACAACCAAATGTTAAGGGATGGTGGTTAGATTGGTTCTAATTTAAAATGGTCATTACCTGGCATTTGAATATTATTTGCCACTTCTCAGCTCATGTTGATTGAGTTTTCACTTTTTAAAATTAATTGAAATGACATAGACATCAGTGGCAAGGTTATACCCAACTGACCTTCATAAAATGGTGGTGAATCACTTGCTTAAATGTAAGCTGACTGGCTTGCCTAGCAGTTTAGAGTCAATCACTATTCTCTGGGTCTGGAGGCACATATAGACCAGTCAATATTGTCCATAAAGGGCATCAATGATCCAGATAGGTTCTTATAACAACACTCCAGCAGCTGGTTGGTGACCATTTCTGATCATTAGTTTTAATAGTGGATTTTTAAAAATTTAATTAACTGAATGAAAATTTTGAGATGACATGGTAGGGTTTGAACTCACATCTCCAAACAATTGTTCAAGGCCTCTTATTTAAGAGTCCAGAATCATAACCATGAGTTTTTATTTTGATAAAGATGATAGTTCTCACCTTTAACTTCTTCGGGTGCACTTCTAGAAGTATGTAAAAGGATAAAACTCTGCTATCTTAAATAATGGGGGGGGTGGCACAGTGGCTCAGTGGTTAGCACTGTTGCCTCATAGCACCAGGATCCCAGGTTTGATCCAGCCTCGGGTGACTGTCTGTGTGGAGTTTGCACATTTTCCCCGTGTCTGCGTGGGTTTTCCCTGGGTGCTCCGGTTTCCTCCCACAGTCCAAAGATGTGCAGGCCAGGTGAATTGGACATGCTAAATTGCCCATAGTGTTAGGTGCATTAGTCAGAGGGAAATTGGACTGGGTGGGTTACTCTTCGGAGGGTCAGTGTGGACTTGTTGGGCTGAAGGGCCTGTTTCCACACTGTAAGGAATCTAATCTAAATAACGATCAGAATTTAGCATTTTGCTTTTCCTTGTCTTTCAGTCAGCCTTTAGTTGGAGAAACCAATTTCTTCATTTCTTAAGATTGCCCTAAAAATGAATGTAAATTATTTAGATCCCTCTCTCTCCTACATTCACAGAAAGTGAGGAAGGGATTGCTAATTGTATTAAATGAGGTTAAGTACATACAAACAGAGTGCATTGATTTGATGGTCAACTGAGGACATGTGAAGAGATCAAACAGCAGAGTGGAGCAGGAGATACAGGTCTGTAATGTTTCAAGCTGTGAATATGTCTATTCCGGGTTAAGAGAGGCGTTGTTTTCTTTCTTCACCAACTGGTTATCAGGAAACTATTGGCATGTCAGGGCAGTTTCTGTCTTGATCACAGATTGTCTCTGTATCTGTCATTTCAGATGCCTACTTGTATAACACTCTAGTACTTTTTATTTCAGATATGATTTTTAAAAACATTTTAATCTCATACTCATCAGGACAATTTACAAGAATATCAATGTAAAGGAAAAACTATTTGGAAAGAGAGTACTGACTGGTTGACAGTTATTGCTATGGAGAATGCACCAGTTAGATAACAACTCACAGTTAACTGCCAAACTCTGTTTATTTATTTTTTTCTCTAAAGGCAATGCTGTGTGATCAGACACTCCTTTTATTTTCTTTTTGTTTTCTTTTTCTTTTCTAACGCCCACACTACCGCCTAACTGCGGTAGTGCTTATTTTTTCCCCAGCACCCATGGTGTGTGTGTGCGCAGGTGTGAAACACAGTGAAAGACACAAAGTGCACGAATCTTTATTCAATTTCCACCACCAGGAAGATAGGAAAACACCTGAGTGGCCAGTGACAAGCAGTGCCCTTCACATCAAGGGGCAATGCTGCGTGATCAAACAGTGAAGGGGAGGGCAGGGATTAAATCAAAATAGAGTTGGAGGGGGAAATAATGCACTTCACTCCCTGCGGCACCCACCTCCCAAACTCTTTTTACATTTAAAATAGGTTGATTCTGATTGGTCATGGAATTGCTCTGAGAAATGAATAGCTGTCACCTGACTTTCTGAGATGACACAGGCATAATGTGTGTGCATCTTCTTTCTGTCCACAAATAACAGGACCCTGTGCATTAATATATGTAGCTTCCAACCTATGCAAGTATGCCACACTGTAAACAAACTGCGAACCTTGAATTAATTGTCAGTGCAATTCTTAGCACACTCAGAATTATGTAGCAAATGTTCAATTATAGAATTATGAGTTGGTATTTGGAAATTTGCAAGCACTGGCTGATGATACAATCAGAACCTTTCCTGTTGTGAATTGCAAAAGAGATATGCCGTTTGATATGATCTACGACTTTATGGAACACATTTCTCCACTTATCTGGCATCACATTGGCACTGGAATTTCAGATCACAGTAGAATAGAGCTCAACCTTTAGAGGAACAGATGAAGCCTATTTCCAACAATTCCCATTCTTCAGTAACAATTATAAGTGATGTTTACCATTAGCAGGATACTGATACTAAGCCAAAAAGAGGTTATGCCTATCTCACAAATATGTGATGTAGCACATATGCAGTTGGTATATATATAACTTCAAATAACTCTTTTTGTTCAGTATACAAGATTGCTTTCTCTTTAAATTAATATTGTTTTGATGAATGCAATACAAAACCTTTGACAAAAAAGCATCATTTTAAAAGCAATGCTCAACTTCGTTATCGCCAAACAAATATTTTCTATTTCACCATCATGCATATGGCAAAATCTTTTCATGTTGCCTTTAAGAAGTTTACTTTTGACATAGTTTGTATCTGCAAACACTTTGGAGTTATTTCAATACATATTTATTGAATTAGTGTACAGTATTTTATTACTTTGCTTTGGATTAGAACACATATTAAAGCCCCTCCTAAATATTAATACTGCATAAATGTTTGATTTCTTTGCTGATGAATAATTTATAGTAAAGGTAGTGAGTTGTGTTGGCAATGGGATTTTAACACAAACCTTTACAATAAACAGCAGAACAGAATAGTTTTCTGGGGAGTAATTTGATTGTGTATTCCTCCTGTGGAATGTGTTTCATATTGATGTGCTTGCTCCTATGCAGAAAGCAATAATATTTGATTAAATAAGGGCCTCAGATGCTGAACACTGAAATTTGTTTCTGTTTGGTTTTATTAGCAGAGTCTGAGTTCTCAGTTAATGAATTGCCTCCAACGGTTGATAAAAAATGTGAATCACAGAATGGTTATGAAATACCTCCACAGAGGCCACTATCCCATAACCAAGTCACCCTTTATTTGCATGTGGAGAGTCCTTGACACTAATCCAGCTCCCTCAGAACCAGCTCTCAGAGTGAACAGAATCCATGACATGCCTGTTTATATCTGTCAGGCAAGGCTCCCTGACTGGACCAGATTAGGAGCCTCAATCAGGGAACTCCTATTCTATGAGGTCCATCTGTTTGGCCTTGTTTCCATCACTACATCCCTTCCACTATGAGCCCAAGGACATCGGCCGGTTCCTTTTCTGGCACCTCCTCCTGTGGAGTTTTAGCTCTGAGTCAGGTTCCTCCAGCTGATAGAGGCAGCCTGTAACGAACAAAAGCTCACCTCTTGCACCCAGAGGATCGCTGAAGAAATTCATTCTCTTCTTCAGGTGGCAAAGGCAACAATGCTGCAACATCCACCATGTCCATCTTACATTCCGAGGCAACTGTAACAATCGATGGAAAAGGAGAACCCAATGATTCCAGAACAGTCAGAGAGGCAGTCGAGAAGCCAGGCACATTTTGTTACTACATCATTGGTGAGTTTGCAGTTTTCATATGGTCCACATGTTTGTTCAGGACCATCGCACCTACCCAAATTTGAAACGACCTGACCTCATGTCGACCATGCCTCTTAGCCATGCAGGGCCATTCCTGTAGTTTCTACACCAAACCTCATCCCCTGAAGTAAGCTGTCTCTTTCACTTAGCAGAGTCTTGTGTTCAGCATTGGCATTCCTAATGCCATTTCACCCTGCCCTCCAGGTCAGGGAAGATCAGAGTTAATCTGGCGCAGAGACTTCTCTCCGTTAGCAACTCTGCTGGAACTATCCCTGTCATTGTATGAGGTGTGGTCCAATAATCAAATCAGAACTGGGACAGTTTGGTATCCAGAGAAGCTGAAGGCTGTCTCTTTCAGGCTGCCTTCTAAGTTTGGCCTGTTCTTTCTGCCAGACCATTGGATAATGGATGATATGGAGTTGGCCTTATATGAGAAAAAACACTTGACTTTAGGAACTGCTCAAATTCTCTGCTGGTAAATGATGGCCCATTTTCTGTGACCAACACTTCTGAGAGTCCATGAATTGCAAAAGATGCGCGTGGTTTTTACATCATCGTCCCTGTGTTTGATGAATTAAATTATTGCAGCCATTTTGAATGGGCGCCTACAATGTCTGAAAACAGTGAGCCCATAAAAAGACCCACATAATCAATGTGTAACTGAGTCCAGGGTTTACCTGTCTATTCCCATGAATGTGGGGAAGCTGCTGGTGATAATTTTTGTTCTTGTTGGGACTCTAGGCACTGCCCTACCAATGTAGCTATGTCTGCATCCAGTCCTGGCCACCAGACATAACATCTTGCCAACATCTTTACTTTGGAAACTCCTGGATGACCCTGGTGGAGTTCAGCCAGTATCTGGCAGCAACCTTTTCTCTGGATAACCACTGTTGTTTCCCATAATAATATGCCATCTGCTACTGTGATCGGGTCTCTCCAGGTCCAAAAAGGTTTCAATTCTGGTTGTGATAGCCCTTTGGTTACCCCAGCTGTTTTGGCTTTGACAGGACTGGATCTTTCTGTGTATCCAGAAAATTTAAAATCATTATGAATTCTTCCAGTGGCTGTACCAATGGTGGTGTATCTGCCAATGATCTCAATGCATCAGCATTTGTTACTTGACCTCCCAGATGAGGTGTTCCAACTTGTAATTATACTCACTTAGTATTCAAACCCACTGAATTTGGCCTGAAATGATGGGCACCACTGCATTGTCCTCTTTTAGTAGATCTAGTAGGTGTTTGTGGTCCGTAATTATTACAAATTTACATCTGTAAATGTATTGGTGGAATTTCCTGACTCCAGGAAATTTGTTTAAAATCTCCACAGAGGTGAACAGACCTGTTGGGCTTCACAATTGGTCTGACTGGTGCTGCCCGTTCTGCAAACTGTACAGATTTGATGCTTCCTTCACTTTTGCACCTAAGGCAAATGGCACTGTGTTGGGTGGGGCGGGGGGACCTTGAAGAATCATGGAATTGCTTCATGGTCAACGTGCAAAGTGGCATAGTATCATTTGGTAATCCCTCAACCTTCCTGAAAAGCATGGAATAGGACTTCACTCAGACAGCCATTTTATAATCAAAGAAATGTTGAGCCAATCAAGATGAATCTTTCTCAACCAATTTCACTCCCTCAGGTTTGAGCCCAAGCCTTTTACTATTATTAGTGTTAACTGAACCAGCTGCTTCTCATAAGAGACTGGAACTGAAGCTGTACTCTTAGTCTGCAAAGGGTTCCTGCGTATGGGTTCTCAGTCTACCCAAGGTCTTGAGCAAACTTCAGGATGGGTGTCCAGAGCAAATTTTGTTAATGACTGGCTCTGTAATCACTGAAACAGCCATCTGGTATCGACTGCATTAGAACAGACTGACCCTTTAACCAGAATGTTTTTTGATTGGTTTTGATTTGGATATTCCTAAGCAATTTAACTGTTCCAAACCAAATGCAGGTTGACTTTCCAGGGTGTGCACTGTCCTGGATACGGGTCTATGAGCTGTCTTACTCAAATTAGTTCTAGTAAGACTCTTTTGCTATCTTGAATCCGCATGCTGGCAGCAACTACAATGACTTGCTGGCTCCCATCCGAAAGAGGGCTGACCCAGAGACCATCTGTTCAGGATGTGTCCTGAGTGAAACAATGCAATTGCCTTCACTCAAGTGGTGTTCTCCAAGCTTTGTCAGACTAGGGAGGGTGTTAACTTCCATCAGAATACGCTGCAACTCCAATGCTCCACTCACCACATACTCTAACAATAAAGCCAGTTGTAGCGCCTGTTTGAAGTCCAGTTAGTCTTTGCTAGGAGGCACTTTTGCGTGGTTACATCATTAATCCAACACACCAAATGGTCTCTCAGCATCTCATTAAGGATTGAACTAAAATCACATGCCTCTGCCAGTTGTCTTAACCCAGTTAAAAATCCCAATAAGGATTCACCCAATTCTTAAATTCCGAGTGAAACCCATAGCATTTCAGAATTAGAAGAGGCTTGGATTTGTAACATTCCTTAACTAAATCTGTAAACACTTGAAAGGTTTTAGTATGTGATGCCTCAGGGGAAGTTAGGCTTCCAATAACTAAAAAATCTGTGGTTGCATAAGGTTTCAGGAGAATTATTCATTGTTTTTCATCTGTCCCAATGCAATTTACCTGGAAAAAAATAACACATTCTTTCCACAAACTGGGCCCAGTCTTCGACTGCAGGATTGAACAAGTCAAGCTTCCCAAATAACGGCATGATGCCAGAAATGCTTACCCCAACTCAAAGATAGCTATTGTGAGTGAATTTCTTCAGGAGCAAGCTTTTCTCTCATTGCCATCAAATAACTCCACAGAGGCCCCACCATTCCAGCACCAAGTCATTCTGTATTTACACGTGGAAAGTCCTTGACACTGATCCAGTTCCAAGTGAACAGAACCTCTGAATCTCCTGTCTATATCTGTCATCTCGACCTCCTTGATTGGACCAGATTAACAGCCCCAATCAGGGAACTCATATTCTATGAGGTTCACCTGACTGACCTTGTTACGATCACTGCAGGTCATAATACTTTCGGCCCATCATGAAGGCCGGCTTGGCAAAAGAATGATTCACCAAAATCCACTTTCTCACCTTTCCCCCATAGCCCTATATATGCTCCCTTTTCAGATAATCATTGAATTCCTTTTCAAATGCCTCAGGTGAACCTGCCTCAACCACAATCTCTACCTGCGTAGATCAGATCCTAGCCAAATAAGTGAAAAGGTTTCTTATTTCTTCGTTTGGCCAATTACTTTAATTCTGTGGACTGTCATGCTTAATTTTTCCATGAATAGGAAATGTCACTTAGCTAATGTGCAGGAAACCAGTTAGTGGGGTTCAGGGCTTCTTTTTCAGGATGACAGCCTGTGACCAGTGGACTTCCACTGGGATCAGTGCTGGGATGCAACTGCTTACAATATGTATGGGAAGAAAGAAGTGACTGTACTGTTTCCAAATCTGCAGATAATAGGTGGAAAGACAGGTTAAGAGAGGAATACAAATAGTTTACAGATTGATATTGATAGGTTAAGTAAGTGGACAAAAAGTTGCCAACAGAGTATATTGTAAGAAAATGTGAAGTTATTAATTTTGAAAGAGATCAAAATAACAGAATATTATTTATATGTAGAATAAATGCAGATAGACCTTCAACTTGCAGATCATATCAAACAATATATTCGTTTTGCAATTTACAAGGGACATGAAGGTGCTTGTGTATGAAACACAGGAAGCTAGCTTGCAGCTGCAGCAGGTAATCAGGACGGCTAATGGAAGATTGGCCCTTATTTCAAGGGGGTTGGAATATAAGAGTAAGGAAGTCTTACTTCAATTGTGGTTGAGACCATATCTGGAGTACTGAGAGTAGTTTGGCTCCCCATATTTAAGGAAAGATGTCATTTGATTGGAGGCAGTCCTGAGAAGGTTCATGAGGATGAACCCATGTATGGAGGGAGTGTCTTAAGAGCATAGGTTTAAAATAATGAGAGGTGAGCTCATTGAAATATAGAAGATTCTTAAGAGACTTGACAGAGTACATGTTTAGAGGATGTTTCCTCTCATCGACTAGACAGCATCTTCTCAGAACAAAAGGGCACCAATTTGAGATTGAGATAAGGAGGAATTTCTTCTCTCAGAGGGTTGTGAGTCTTTGTAACTCCTTGCCACAGAGAGCTGGAGGGGCAGAGTCCTTGTGTATATTTAAGGCTGAGATGAACAGATTCTTGATCAGTAGGTGAATTAAGGGTTACGAGGAAAACACAAATGTATATGAAGAATGTTGGATCATCCATGATCCTATTGACTAACAAAGCAGGTTTGAGGCCACTGAATGGCATATTCTTGTTCCTAGTTCTTAGCACCTTATGGACCCCTATTTTGCTCAGCTCTCTCATAATTTTGAATACATCCACCAAGTCTCATGTCTGTCTTCTCTTCTCCAAGGCAAACAATACCAATTTCTCCAATCTCCTTGTGCAATTGAAGTTCCTCATCCCTGACATCATTTTCATGAATATTTTCTGTGTTCTCTCTAGTGCATTCATAAACATCCAAAGATTTGGTGTCCAAACCTATTATGATGTTGGAAGCACAGCAGTCAATTTGTGCACAGCAAACACCCAAAAATAAACAATGGGACAATGATTAAGTAATCTGCTTTTCTGTCCTGTTGCTAGTTGAAGGACAGATTGGTGAGGCAGCCAATGGAAAATTCCGATCATCTTCAAAATAGTGCCATGTGATCACTCATCTATCTATCCTTAGGAGGGGAGATGGAGCCTTATTTTACTATCTCATCCAAAATGTAACACTTAGTGTCACGTTCTCTCTGAAATATTAGCATGGATTTTATGCTCAAGTTTAACGAGTTGAATTTGGACCCTTTTCATTGTACTGTGTCCATATTGAAGTATTTTTTTTAAGTGATAACATTATACTCTTTGAATTGTGAATATTGATCCTATAGAATAGTATATATATATATATATATGTCAAACAGTCAGCTCTCTTATTAACACTTTCAGACACGTGCAGAATAGTTTCATTCATTCGAGTTATGAACCACTGCTTTTAATTTTGTGTTGCTATGGAAGCATGGTGAGAGGGGGCTTGTTGTAAAACAGTGACCTGGTTAATTGTGGGAAACCCAGGAAAAAAATGCAACATGTTTGACAGTGGCTGTTAAACCCATCCATACCTCAGTACAATTTTTTTAATGGAGTTTCTCATTTAATCAGTGTGACATGGATCTACATGGTTCGACCACCCATTCAGGAACCAGAACAAACACCAGATTCAGGTTGAAGGAGTGTGGAGTTAGGAAAAAGATGATCAAGTAGCAGAATGGCGATGCCACAATAAGACTGTGCCTTGTTTAAATGACTCCTCTCTAGGAGTGATGCTAGACAGTGAGAAACACAGCAGAGACTGAGGATTCAATTTGACAAGGCAACATGCCTCCCATGCCCAGCAAAACCCTCACCCTTAACCAGCTAAAATATCAGTGGCAAACCCACACATTGTTCTGCAAGCTGCTTTGAAGCAATTTAATGCAGGGGATAGTATTGATTGCTTTAAGGTGAGATTTTATTTGCCAAATCTGGGGAGATATTCCACATTTTGAGAGCTGCCAGTCAATCAAATGACTGCCAGCTCTCGACAGTCCAAGCAGTGATACTGGGAGTTACCAGCAATTGCTGGAATGCTTTTTAGTTATGAGTTCACAAGTGCAAACATCACTGGTTAGACCAGCAATGTTTTTCAATAATATACTTTATTCATAAATTATCTACAAGTAAATACAAAAAGTACAAAACACTTCCTTGCAGACTTTATGGAAAATACAGTAGAATTTTGACATTTCAATTCAGTTGCTATCCATGCCTAATCACCCATGGAAAGATAATGGCAAGCCACTTTCTTGAATGTATGCAGTCATTGTGGTGATTAGGGAGAGTATGTCAATATACATTAGCAATTATGGAAATTGACAATTAACCTCACTCATGAAAGACTTGTCACATATAATGTAAGGCTCTGGATTCAAATGTGGAATACAACATATTAGAACTAACTGATGCTCTCTCCACATTGCTCTGATGAATCATCTAGATTTAAAACATTAGCTTGCTTTCTCTCCATGGATGCTGCCTGACCTTCTATGATCTCCAGCAGTTTTTGTTTTCAGTACAGATTCCAGCATCTGCTGTAATTTGCTCCTATCTCTGTCCACATTATTGGTTTCAACATCTCCCTCACCCACTCCTCAATCCACAAGCACCAGAAAATTAACCTTCAGCCAATATGCTGTGACTGTTCCATGCTATATGAATAGCACATTCCAGTATGTATTTCTCAAGTCAGTGAGTCTGACAATTCATGGAAACAGATCTTTCCGGATGTTTTGTGCCTTGTAGCTCTTCAATCTACAAACAGGTTGGCTTTGTACTGAATTCTTGGCCAGTTTTCGACTAAGTTCTTGCTGTGTGCTCTGCACTCCCCCAGCCCACAGGAAGTTGGATATGACTCAAATTAATTTAACAGAGGGTCATTCCTGGTATGAAAGAAATGGTTTTTACATCTTGTCATCAATTCTCGGCCTTTCCAACTGATTCTAATTTCACTTTTGCTGTGGAAATTATACAAGTGATCTGAAAAACAACAAGCAAACCAAGAATCAATAGGACCTTGACAATTCTGTCAACTCTACGAATACAATAAAAATAACGTGAAATTAAGCCCTAATGTACTTCCCAATTGGATCAAGTTGAGAGAAATGCAATTTTTTTTGGCTTTGAGGGTTTTTTTATGCTATGGAGTGGGGGATGTGGGTGGAGGAGCTGCTGAAACAAACTTAACTGAAAATCATGAGTCAGAAATTTCTGGAAATTCTTAAAGCAAATGCTATGAATTGGCTGGCCCTGGTGGCTCAGTATCTGACACTTCTGCCTCACAGCACCAGAGACCAGGGTTCAATTCCACCCTCAGACAACTGTTTGTGTGGAGTTTGCACATTCTCCCCATGTCTGCATGGGTTTCCTGCAGGTGCTCTGCTTTTCTCCCACAATCCAAAGATGAGCAGGTGAGGTGGACACTAAATTACCTATAAGTATCCAGGAATATTCAGGATAGGAGGATTAGCCATAGGAAATGCAGGGTTATAGGGATGGGGGTGATGTGGGTCCGGATGGGATGCTCTTTGGAGGCTCAGTGCGACTCAATGGACTGAATGACCTGCTTCCATGCTTGAGGGATTCTATGGTTATTTTCTTCAATCATCAGCTTGTGCTATTTTAGTCTGCAAATTTCTGGAACTCTGAAATGTTGGAATTATGATACCATTTTTTTCAACCGGTCCTCAGGTGGAGTTCCCCAATTTTCCCAAGCTCCTCAAATGCTGCCTGACCTGCTGTGCTTTTCCAGCACCACACTCTCAACTCTAAACTGATAAATTTTCTGTCAGGTGATGTAAAGGATAATCTCTTTCAGGAACCATATAAAAGTCCTGAAAACTTGATTGATCTCTGCATTAGGCATTTTGAATATGTACCACGCTTTCAGTAAAACCATGTGGTCTTCACTGTCCAGCTGCATCATCAATCACAGAATTTGTCTGTTTTGTTACACACTTTAAATGGAGGTGTTCCAGCACTACCCACACAGAAATGCTTCTTAATCTTAATGTCATCACCCTAACTTTTCTCACTGCCAGTAATGGACTTGCAATCACTGACAACTTCAGAGTTGGTTTAAAACATTCTCAAAAAATGTGCCAAAATTTGTTGGGAGACAGAGGTAGAATTTGTCATCTGTGTTGCCAGGGTTGAGTTATAGGAAGAGGCTGAATAGGCTGGGGTTGTTTTCCCTGGAGTGCCAGAGGCTGAGGGGTAACCTTATAAAGGTTTATAAATCATAAGGGCATGGACAAGGTCTTTCCCCTGGGGTAGGGGAGTCCAGAACTAGAGGTCGTAGGTTTAGGGGGAGAGGAGAAAGATTTAAAAGGGACCTAAGGGGCAACTTTTACACGTAAAGGATGGTGCATGTATGGAATGAGCTGCCAGAGGAAGTGGTGGAGGCTGGTACAATTACAACATTTAAAAGGCATTGTGATGGGTATATGAAAAGGGAGGGTTTAGAGGGATTTGGGCCATGTGCTGACAAATGGGACTCGATTAGGTTGAGATATCTGGTCAGCATGGACGAGTTGGACCGAAGGGTTTGTTTCCATTTCTACATCTCTGTGACTCTATGACTCTATAGTTGCCAGCCCTAAGCTGTATGGTAGTTATAACTGATGGCACATCTTTGCAAGATTGTTTACTGACCTAGTCAATATGAAAGTTAGTTCGCCTTATTTGTTCCCTGTCACAGGTACCAAGGTCTGCCAAAATGGTTGATGGCATCTCGGGAGTAGCTAATTAATGTACCCTGAAGCTAGGCATGCTTTTATCCTCCAGTACATCTGAATGTGTGAAATACTGTGTGCTTTGTTCCCAAGAAAGTATTTAATGTTATGATTAATGAGCCATTGACAATTCTTCGTGTTGCAAACCCAGGTTCTTTTAGGATTAGGAGCCTCAAGAAATCCTTTCTCCAAAGTGACATTTGATTGCACACACAGTTGTATGGAGAGCAGTTGTCTAAAAAAAAGCATCTTGGCTGCAACCTGACAGTTCCTTCCTGGTTTTCCTCCTTGCTGAAAGATCTCAGGTAGCAGATTTAAATAAAGCTCTCTGCCTTTTCTCTTATTTATTCATGGGTTGTGGACATTGCCGTCTAGGCCAGCAGTTAGTGCTTCAAGGGCGATTGAATGTTAACCTTACTGGGGTCTGGAGTCACATGTATGCCAGACCAGGTAGGGATGGCAGATTTATTTCCTTTCAGGAAGGAAGGGGCATTACTGAACCCAATGGATTTTGATAACAATCATTCCACTGTTGCCAGCTCTTTTTAATCCAAAATTTTAATTGAGTACAAATTTCACCATCTGCTAAAATGGATTTCATATCCGTGTCCCAAGAACATTGTGCAGTGGCTTTAGTCCAGTGACTTTATCACTTACCCACCAGCTTCTCTGTACACACAGGCATACAGCAGTTGAGAGTAATGAACACTCAATCCATACTTCTGTGGATATATTTCCAAAATATAAATTGTTCCAGTTTTCAGAAAGATGGAGAGAGAAAGAGAGACTGAGAGATTTTGAGCCCAGCAATCTGCATTTGGTTTGACTCCTAGATTTCAGTAACTTAATTATTTAATTCTAATAATGTGATTTACCCACATTTAAGTATGATTTAGAACATCCACCTTCCTCAGGTGGAATAGTGGAATGCTGTATGGAAGAGTCTTCATTACAAAGGACCGGGACCTTACTTTAATATTTCACTGAATTTTGAAATGGCCACAGCAAACTGAGAAATTCAATGGATATTGGCTAATCTCAACTCAGACGCAATCCTGTTTTACATGAACCCAAGTGACCAAGCCTAAGTATTCCAGATTACCGTAGGCATTGTTGTGTGCTTACTTTTGAACATTGTATCATCCTCCTTATGTGTTTTTTCCTTTATTCATTCACAGGATGAGGGCATTGTTGGCTCGACAGCATTTATTGTCCATCCTTAATTTGCCAGAGGGCAGTTAAGAGTCAACCACATTGCTGTGACTCTGGATTCACATGTAGGCCAGACCAGGTAATGATGGTAGTTTCCTTCGCTAAAGGGCATTAGTGAACCAGATGGATTTTTCCCACTATCGACAATGGATTTGTGGTTATTTCCAGATATTTATTGAATTCATAGTCCACCATCCATCATGGCACAATTCAAACCCATGTTATGAAGATGTGGGTGTACTGTACCTTTGAGAGAGTTAAAAGCTAGCAGTGACAGCACCAAGTGTTCTGAATAAGATACAATGTAACATGTGGTCCAGCTACTTGGGTAACTAGGGTAGCTGGTTGCCTGGAGACAAAAACAGATTTGAATTATGCCAATCAGTTTAAATATACTCCCCCCAAAAATACCAAACTCCAATCCAGTTTGAATTTAGTATATTGACAATCTTAAAAGCCAATGACATAATCCAATGCTTTGGGGTTATAAAACTGGGGAAAACTGAACATTGGGAGGAGAACTGCCAAGCCAAGGACATCTGCAAATTGCACAGAGAATAGCTCTCTTAAAGGTACCTTTATCGATCAGTAACCTGTGAAGCAGAATCCCCAAGAAGAAGAAAAGAAGTCAGAAATACAGAGAAAACTGAAAGCTGTCTGGTTTTGAGATAAGAAGCTTTGTTTTGTAAATCTTAATCGGGGTTTTTTTTAGACCAGTATTGTAGGGGAAGGTAAAAGATAGGTTAGAGGAAGGAGTTGTTAGTTAATTATTCTCAGTTATACATTAAAAAGTAAAGTTGTTAATTTTTACTTTAAATAGCTCTTGGCTTCTCTAATTTTCACAGATTACTGCATGGTATAATTCTTTTCTGTGTTGATGGTTTAAATTAAGTGGGAGGGTTTACCCTGTGTTGTAACAGTGTGGGGGCTCAGATCTGGTATTTGAACTGGTTTAGACAGATTTGAATAGATTTGGGGATATGAAAAATCCCATCAGATTTAAAGACCTGTAGTTTAGTGCCCTAGATCTTTAAATAAAATGTGGGTGAGGCAATTTGTTTGCTTTCAGTAACTTGCAGTTGATTAAATTAAAAGTGAGAGAAATGGCTCTTAAAATTGCTAAGGAGGTTCTGGGGTTTGAAGATGATTCTCAAATTTGCCAAGAATGTTTGGAGGGAAAGAAAAAGACCATACTTTTAGAATTAGCAAATAAGTTAGATTTGTGGTTAATCAAGGACAAAAGTAAAGCTGAAATTGTCAGGGAATTACTCAAACACTCAGACAGAAGTGTTTAGTCCTGAAAGGCTAAGAGATTTGCAACAGCAAGACAAGACAATAAAAGATATGTATGTGGATGTGTGCACCAAAAAGGAGGCAGAGAATATTCCGGAGGTTTATTATCTGAAGATAGAAACTTAAGGCGTAAATGGAGACCTCGGCAGGTTAGTGCAGAGGAGAAATGGTCTGGAGTGCACCACATTATGTTGCTGGTAGCATACAGACAGGAAGTGTTACCAGTAGCACATGAACTACCTATAGGAGGTCACCTAGGGGTACGAAAGACTCAGGCTAAGGTACATAAACATTTTTATTGGCCTGGAATGCACACGGATGTGGTTAACTTCCGTGTCATATATACCAATAGAGGTAAGCCACAGGCAGTAATAAAACCAGCCCCTTTGTTGCCAATTCCTGCATTTGAAGAACCTTTCATGCTGGTTATAATTGATTGTAACCCGAGAACTAAAAGTAAGAACCATTACTTGTTAACCATAATGGATGTGCCTACCAGATTTCTGGAGGCAATTCCATTATGGAGTATCAAGGCAGAAGGGATAGTAGAGGAGTTAGTGGCTTTTGTCACATGGTGTGGATTGTCCAGAGAGATTCAGTCAGACCAAGGGTTAAACTTGACTGCTAGGCTGTTTAAGGAGGTTATGGATAGCTTAGGTATACAGCACTTTAAATCCAGTGTTTATTATCCTGAATCCCAGGGAGCTTTAGAAAGGTGACATCAGACCTTGAAGACTATGTTGAGAGCATAGGTGCTCTTTG
This sequence comes from Chiloscyllium plagiosum, assembly GCF_004010195.1. NCBI lineage: Eukaryota > Metazoa > Chordata > Chondrichthyes > Orectolobiformes > Hemiscylliidae > Chiloscyllium > Chiloscyllium plagiosum. The sequence continues at coordinate 16,284,411 of NC_057723.1, read as the reverse complement.
AGGAGAAAGTGAGGTTTGCAGATGTTGGAGATCAGAGCTGAAAATGTGTTGCTGGAAAAGCGCAGCAGGTCAGGCAGCATCCAGGGAACAGGAGAATCGACATTTCGGGCATAAGCCCTTCTTCAGGCTCCTGTTCTCCTGTTTCCTTCTCCTGTTCGATTCTCCTGTTCCCTGAATGCTGCCTGACCTGCTGCGCTTTTCCAGCAACACATTTTCAGCTCTGATCTCCAACATCTGCAAACCTCACTTTCTCCTCAAAGAGCACCTAAAGAGGGCACAGTATAGAATGAAGCAGGTGGCAGATAAAAGCTCTGAGTCTCGGAGGTTAAGTGGATGGCCAATCCACTTAACTTGTACATCTTTGGAGTGTGGGAGGAAATCAAAGCACCCGGAGGAAACCTACACAGACACAGGAAGAACGTGCAAATGCCACACCGACAGTTGCCTGAGGATTGCACTGAATTGTGGTCCCTGGCGCTGTGAGGCAGCAGTGCTAACCACTGAGCCACCACACTGCCCCATACTTGTTCTCACAACTTATGCACTGGGAATTGATAACTCTGCAGTTATGTAAAATCAAAATTTTATCATGGCCATTTAGTTCTTTGATTCAAACAACCTTATTATTCTACTCAGCACTATATTGTCACATGAAAAGAACAGCAACATTGACATTTCTCTCGTGCAAGAATAGAGTGGGCCATTTAATTCCTGCCCAGGTGGTTTATTCTGGATGTTAAAGTTCTTCTATTTTTTTCCATTTCTACAAAATAAATTGTATCTTACTTCCAGTACATTGCATTCCACAACATTCAAAATAGATTTATTGGAAGACTTTTGCTAAACAGCAAGAGTATTTTTTTAAAATTACAATTTGCAGCTCTCTCAGTGCATTGATTATTCTAGTATTCATTAATCAATAGGCCCAGAATATGATGAAAACAGTAAAACATACTCAATAATAACTTGGGAAATCTTGGGGCAATTAAACATAGGGATGAACAGCATTAGGTTGGCGTGAAAAGAGACTGGTTAATTAAACACTATTAGTTTGTATTTTATATCAGATCTGATAACCAAAGTAGAAATTAAGTTGCACAGGATTTCTTCTGCTTTGATTGACAGGAATGAGGAAGAGAAACGTAGCCTTGGGCTCCTGGTTCTAGCTGCACAAACTCATTTCTACTATTTTATGCTGTACATCAAATCCTTTTTCAAGGTTTGTAGCTGCAAATGAAAATTAATTTAAAGAAGTGTAATATATAATACTTGTAACCTGTCAACTGATGCATGAATGTTGGAGCAGGATTAGGCTTTTTCCCTCCTCAGATTCAGCTTAATGATTTACCATGACTGAATATCATGAAATTCCATTTCTCGAGTACGAAAGTTTGGGATTTACCAGTTACGTGGGAATCACATTCTTTGGCTATCTTGCAAATAATACAAATCAATTGCACTGCTTACAAATAGAGGATACACATCCAGGTCCTTCTACATGGAGCTTGATGTCTGTACATTTCACAGTTGAAATTGTTAATTCAACTTGCACGTCTTTGTGAAATGGGAATGTTTTCTCCATACCTGGTATCTGGGGCAGAGAGGAAGAAAAGACATCCTATTATGGATTATTTTGGAGTTGAACATATGATAATCTCCCAGACTTCTATTGTATCTATTTTAGAAATTATGCAGAAATACTGTTTGTCTTACCAGGCAACATGCTAATTCAGATTGAAACTTAGGCTGTCTGGATATTCCAACAGTTTCTTCCTTTATGTCTTGCTCATTATTATAGGCTGACTGTAATCTGATTTTAACATTGAATATTCTAACATACAGCTGTAAAACTTATAATCTCTTAGATCAACCAGAATTATTAACATTAAACAGAGTTAAATATTTAATTGGTTTGTGTATTGCTCAGTATGGATTTAACAAGCAGACAAGAAAGGTCCCAGTGCTAATTTGAATTCAGATCTGATTGGATGCAGTAACAGGGGCATTAGTGTTGACCTCAGTAGATTCAGTTTAGAAGGAGAAGACAAATAAGTGTGGATTGCTACTTCTGATTCCTTTTCTTTAATTCCTTCATGTAAATGTGAACAATAGGTAAAGTAGAGACTCACTAAGCTGTGATGCCTTTGATGATTCACTTGTATGCAAAATTTCCTCATTTAGGATGACCAGAGAAGAATGGGTTACAGAGTATTGCCTTCATCTGTGGAACTGCACATGAAGATGAACCTGAAATGAGAATTCTTTAACTTCACTATTTGAATAATAATCATCCACATTTTGTAGAATCTGTCCTATTTTCACCGTGTTATATGAGGGAACAAATATGACATGACCTTTATGATGGGATAGCAATCCATTCTGCCAAGTTACTGCTCAGACAGTAAGGTTGTATTTATCACTTATGTTCCTTCATTAAATGATGTTGATCCAAAAATACCGCACCGGCTGTAAAGTTCTTCAGAAAATTCTAAGGACATGAAAGGTGCTATATAAATGCAAGTTATTTCTTTAAACGGACAGAGAAAATGGGAAATGACAAACAATTTGCGATGTGTGACGTATATAAGCTTTTGTGTCATAGATAATGTAAGATTGCCCTTCTGTGTGCTAAGATGCCAGATAATTTTGTAAGGTGGTTTATGAAATGAAAGTCACCTTTCAAATAAATCTCCTGCTGAACTACACACCACTTTAACTGATGATTACCTGAGCAGAATTATGAAATTGCTTTGTAAGCACTTATGAAGAAAATTTCAGAACAATGCATTAAATGAATAGTCTTCATTTTATCTGCCCTGTACCAAACAGGAAACCAGGAGGATAAAAGACAGAGGACATCAAAACCCGTACATATTGTTTAATAGTTAGACACAAAGCATGTAAAATGGACCGTTGGAATTAAGCATCCAATTAATTGCGTTTTTAGAAAATAAATATATGTAGACATATGTAAGCATTTCAATTGTTACGTTAATCAGAAAAAACTTTGTCAACATTTGATGATGTGAGTGTTGCATTGGAAAGTAGTTATGGGGGAAGTGAAAACTGCATAATAATTATGTTTTTCTTATTAGATGTGGAAATCTATCTGGCTCTGACAACACTTTCTGCTCCTTTGTACTGTCACATGTACAAGATAAATTACTTAATTTCTTTGCAGATTATTCGTGTCTGTTCTTTTGCCTACACCGTGGAAAGAGGCTATCATTGGAACACATTGCTGATGAAAGCCATATGTGAACAGTCAGCAGAGCAGGGAGCATTAGAATTGTGACATAATATGATTCTGTTGGACTGTATGTTTCCAAAAGCAATTAATTCAGAAATCCTGGAATAAAGTGCAGCCATTATCTTGAACTGACACCAACAGATGAATAAACCAACGTCCTACTTAGTCCTATTAAATGTTCTGAGCCAGTAATTTTGTGTTTTCGACCATTATCTACTCTGGTGTTGACAAATGCTGCAAGTAATGATTATTCTGGACATCATTAAATGCATTCTTAAAGCAAGATTATTAAATATAGCTGCCATTAATTTAAAACTTATGAATGCTAATATGTTGCTTTCTTATTGTAGGTACAAAATCAACATTAACAGCTATGTGGTTGACTTTATCTGCTGCCTGAAATGACCGAGTAAATTATTCAGTTATACCAATGAGAGAAAAGTTGAAAAGGAATTATTGTGACCAGACCAAGATGAGATTCCCTAATTTTTATGGTTTTAGATGGGAGATCCAAAACTCCCAGGTGAGGGGAGATGACCTTTCATGATTCATTCATTCCCTCAGTTGGTTGCAACAATGTTAATTTAAAAAATGGATTCTTTCCCTTGTTGATACCATTCTATCAGATCCAAGTGAATTTATAGTTTAATAGGAACAAATTTCACCAGACTTTCCTGAATTGACAAAGAGTGAGTTTATTACATACTAAATGTGAAAGGAATTAATAATGTAACACATATACATAAAACAGAAATAAGAAGTGAATGTGAAACAGCATAAGTTTAAAAATAAAATGGTTCAGTCCCTGAATTGTTAAAAAAAAAACAATAGTTAAACAATGTGGCTGTTTCAGTAAAGGTTACTCATAGCATTGACATGACAGTTGAGGAATTGATTTGACAATCCCCAATTTTGTGGATTGGTTGTGACTCAGTAGCTCTGATTAATTTCAACCACAATTGAATTCCACCATTCAGGAAGAGAAGGCTTCCTTTTGTCTGGTTTGGCACAATAAAAGATGCTCTTTCTTTACCTGCAACACAGGGGAGGCAAGCAGATAGTTCCTCAACTAAGATGTTTAGAGCACATGAACAATTGAAACCAAACTGGTGCACAAGAGAACATAAATTCCCACTATTACACTCTGGTGTAGTTGCAGCTGGTGTCAACTCGTATCTCTGCATATTATTGAAAGGGAAATGCACAAAATGTGCTAAAGTTTGGGATACAATCTGACAGGGTGGCTTGTAGCTGAGTTATTTGGCTAGTATTGTTTATCTTTGGAGTCATAGGGGATCACAGTTCAGTCTAGTTTGACTTGTCTCTTCTCCCTTTGAAAGGCTGCAGTTTGAAGGTCTCTTCGCATTGTTAAATAAGAATTCTAAGGGTCTCTTTCTTTAGACAGCCACTAAATCTACATCTGCAGCCATTTTTGACTGCCTTGGCCCTTTCATAAAAAAATTAAATTTAAAACTACAAGTTAAAATGCCTACAGTACTTTGGGATTCAGACCCAAGTTCATGACAAAATAATAACAGGCAGGTCATCTAGCATTAACTGAGGTACCAGAAAAGAAAACAGCACATCCTACCCAGACCATCCTCTAAAGTTCTCACTGGGACTTGTGCCAAAGCTGGGAAAGCTGTCTCATCGACGAGTCAAACAATGGTCTGAATCGAACATTATAGACAGTATCCCACATAACTGGGAAAGTTGTTGGAGATATGCCCAATACACTAATGGGACAGGCCCACCATATGTGGAGCTACAGTGGCTAGGGTAGCGTTGTCATGGGAGTCCTCAACAATGACTCCAGACTTCATGAAAACTCATGGTGTCAGATCAAATAAATCAAAAACTCCTGCTAATTACTATCTACCATATTAACATGGCTGATGAATCAGTATCGATTATGTGGTGCTGGAAAAGCACAGCAGATCAGGCAGCATCCAAAGAGCAGGAGACTCATGTTGAACAACACTTGGAAGAAGGACTGCTGGTGGCATGGACACAGAATGTATTCTGGGCATGGTCTTAATACCCATGCAGGATCTATTCTATGAGTTGACACTTCTGTACATAATTAACATTTGATGACAACGATAATGCTTCTGAAACAAAAACAGAAATTATTGGAGAAACTCAATGCATCTGGCACTATCTGTCAGAGAAGGCAGAGTTAACGTTTCAGATCCAGTGATCTTCTACTGAAGAGGGAGATCCTTTGCAAAACTATTGTCCCTCACTGACCTGTTTACTCTTTGCAAATTAATTGATTGTGATTTTGCCTCCCTGACACAGAATTGAAAATGATCAAAGTTGTAAATCACCCTTCTTCTGAAGAAGGGTCACTGGACCTGAAATGCTGACTCTGCTTGCTCTCCAAAGATGCTGCAAGACCCGTTGCATTGCTCTGGTGATTTCTTTTTTTGCTTCAGATTTCCAGCATCAAAGTACTTTGTCCTTGAACAATAATTCTCATAGGTTGCTGTTCAGGTTAATCAATTTTACATTGTTTTTTAATTCTCTCACCTCATTCTTCTCCAATCCTTTTATCCTCTTTAGGGGTGGAAGTCCGACAGTTTGGAATACTCAAAGTTGAATTTGGGAGATATGGCCCAGTTGGTGTCCAAACTGCTTTTCTAATTTTCTCTTTACCCTGGTTTTACCAGGTTGAAGTTGAAAATGTGTTGCTGGAAAAGCGCAGCAGGTCAGGCAGCATCCAGGAAGGGCTTATGCCCGAAACGTCGATTCTCCTGTCCCCTGGATGCTGCCTGACCTGCTGCGCTTTTCCAGCAACACATTTTCAGCTCTGATCTCCAGCATCTGCAGACCTCACTTTCTCCTTTACCAGGTTGAACTTTGTTAAAGGCTTTCCTTTTCTCTGGCTCTGAACTGGTACCTTTCCCTAACTTCTCTTTACCTCCCTTTTTACCCTTTTGGAGTTTACTATGTTCATGGGACCAACCTTCTGCTTTCTCATTCTATTGCCACTAAACTAGTGACCACACAAATTACCTTTCTGGTTACGACATTAGCTGTTATCGTAGATAGTGGTTTTCTTCAGTTAGTGACAATGTCTCCAACTGTTAATTCTCCCCAATTGCACCTTATCCATCTTTCCTTAAAACTTAGCTCTTTGACCAGCCTTTTCTGTCATTTTATTTCCATTTGTGGTTCTGTGTCAAAATTTGTAATCTAATGTTCTTGTCAAGCATTTTGCAGTAAAGGTGCTATCTATATACAAGTTGTTATTATCTTATTAGTTAAAGTGATCATGACTATCAAATGGGGTCAGAGATTTAATTGAGCTAAAAGTGCAGGGTTTTGGAAATATGAGGGGAAGTGGTGAAATATTACTTTTCTGATATTACAGTCCTCTGCAAATTCAATCCAGCTCATTAAATGCCATTTTTTGTTAATATACCAAGAACTGGGGTTGTAATTTTGTGAATTTATCTGCAAATATGTATGTAACCAGTTTACAATATAATTATTTCAATTTCGTGCACGTGCCTTTTTCTATTTCTTATTCCCAAATTAGACAGAGTTTTCCACTGTTGATTACTATCCAATTGAAAGTGAATGCAGATCAAGATGGAATCAAGCACAAGCAGTTGCAAGTTCATAGAACCACCTTAAGTGAGGCATGGTCATAGAGGACAGGAAGGATGCCAGTACTCAAAGTGCAAAAAAATCCTTCATAAAACTTTATCAAGACTCAGTGATATCAACACAGAAGGACATAAGAGATGAGAAAATCTCACTACCTACATACTAAAAAGATTAATCTATATTTTGACAAGTTCTGTGAATTTTGATAACGTCCTTCATTGCAGACATCTGCTTTTCCATGACTAATGCATTACTTTCATTGGTGTTAGGTATTTCCATAAATCCCATTCAATTCTGTGAAAATTAATTGCTTTGGCTAATGATGTTATTGGTTTGACATACAATCCTATGTTCATCAATAATTGTTACAGTTTGAGAAGCCCAGCAGGTAGTAGCTTTTCCAATATAAATTGGACAGACCTGATGGATTGATTGGTTGGAAATCCATGATGTGGAATCTACAATCTCTCCTTCCTTGCTTGCAATGACTTCTTAATTTTCACTGCCTTTCTCTCTCTATGAATTTATATATAGTATTGAATGCTACACTGCAGAGGAGGACTTATCCCTCTTCAAGAACCATTCACTCAATCGCCCACTTTCAGCTACCATGTTATTTCAATGGTTAGTGATCCTGAATTGTGTTGGCCCTTTCTGAATCTCTACCATGCAAACTTTTATTCTGGATCCAGGTTATGCAAGCTCCTAATCACTGATATATGGCAGATCCCAAACTGAATCACATCTCAGCTCTGACAACCATAATTTAATTCACTCCTGCATCTGAGAGTTATTCATAAATTCAAGCCATTCATCAATCCTATAAACATTAACACTTTGCAAAACCTTAATTATTCTCAAATGAGAAATGATGCATCTTTTTAAAGACAGACAGCTGATAGTTCTTAAATGCAATTTGCTTGTCATAAACTGGGGAATTAATGGTGTTTTCTGAAATAAATGAGTGAAGATTTTGATCAATTGAGGTTTACTCTGACAGATTGTGTGACATCAACTCAAGATCATTAATATAATACAACTCTTGAAATATAATTCCAATTCCATTAACCCCATAAGTACATTCTAAAATGGTTGCCTCATTCCTTTCTGCTTAAGTGCCTTGATTGTGTCTGCCTCACAAACTAACATTGATATTCCACCAACATTTACATGATCAGTGTTAGTTAAGCCAGACATTACTTGCTGATATGGTTGGTGAAAAGCTGATAAATGTAAACATCATCATAACAATTGAGTTCTGCAACAAAAGTTATCAACTACAGGTATGAAGAAAGCTTGTGGCCTGCAAGAAAATCTTTAGCCTGGCCTGGGAGTGGTGATCCATGTGGATCATTCACAATAGCAGGAAGATTTGGAGGATTGCAACCAATTGGAATAGTGACTATTAATACACAGAGGCCTAAATCGGTGACTACTGCTGACTTCACACTCTACTTTCAGAATTTTTAAAAGAACGTTATTGTTGGGATGTAGACATTGATGGCTATGTCAACATTTATTGTCCCTATTTTGATTAGCTTGCTGACGCTCAGTTTGGGGCTCAATTTCATTTCAGCCTTGGTCCAACCATAGACAAAAGAGCTAGACTCCAGAAGTGATGTGATCATCATTGCTGTTTACGTCAAAGCAGCATTTGACTGAATGTGGCATCAAGGAGCTCCAGCCAAATTGAATTCAACAGGAATCAGGAGATGTTTCTGCTGGTTGGAATCATATTGAGCACAAAGGAAGATGGTTTGCGGTTGTTGGAGGTCAATCATTTCTGTCGGGGGACAGCACTGCAGGAAATCTTCAGGGTAGTGTCTGAAGCCAACCATTTTACAATTGTTTCATCAATGACCTTCTTTCTATCATAAGCTCAGATATGGGGCTTGTCACTGATGATTACACAATGTCACCACGATTTGCAGCTCCTCAGATACAAAAGTAGTCTGTATCTGAATGTAAGAAAACCTGGACAACAGGTCTTACACTTATTGGACTTTTGAAACATGTAAGATTCTTAAGGGTCTTTACAGAGTGGATGCTGAGAGTTTGTTTCCCCCTGTGGGAGAGTCTGGACCAAGTGGCATGATCTCAGAGCAAGGAGTTACCCATTGAAGGCAGAGGTGAAGAACAATTTCTTCAGTGTTGCAGATAGTGAATCTGTGGAATTCTTTATCACAGTGAGCTGTTGAGGCTGGGTTGTTAAATATTCAACATTGAGACAGACAGACTTTTAATCATGAACAAAATCAAGGATTATGGGGATAAGACAGGAAAGTGGAGTTGAGGATTTTGTTTTGCTGATTAGACTAGATTCCCTACAGTGAGGAAACAGGTCCTTCAGCCCAACCAGCCCACACCAACCCTCTGAAGAGTAACCCACCCAGACCCATTTCCCTCTGATTAATGCAACCAACACGATGGGCAATTTAGCACAGCCAATTCACCTAACCCACACATCCTTGGACTGTGGGAGGAAGCCAGAGCACCCGAAGGAAACCCACACAGACACGGGGAGAATGTGCAAACTCCACACAAATAGTTGTCCAAGGCTGGAATCGACCCTGGGTCCCTGGAGCTGTGAGGCTGCAGTACTAACCACTGAGCCACTGTGCCGCCCCGTTGATATCATATCGGTCATTATCTCACTTATTTAAACAGGCAGGAGGCTGGAAGAACACAGCAAACCCAGCAGCATCAGGAGGTGGAGAAGTCGACTTTTCAGGTGTAATCCTTCTTCAGGACTGGAGGTGGGTCTAGGGGGAATGGAGATAAAGGGGATGGTGGGGACAGGGTGGTCAAGTGGGGATAGGTGAAGACAGGTAGAAGGTACAACCTGGTTGGTCAATGGGAGGAATGAATCCAGTTGGTGGTGGGGAGGAATGGAAGGGAGGGGGGATGCTGGAAAGAGAGTCCGGGGATAGGAAGGGAGGTATTTGAAATTGGAGAATTCAGTGTTGAGTCCTCTGGGCTGCCCAGGTGGAAGATGAGGTGTTGTTCCTCCAATTTGTGGTTTGGTTCATTGTGGCAATAGAGGAGACCAAAGATGGTCATGTCTGAAAGGGAGTGGGAAGGGGAATTAAAATGGGTGGTGACTGGGGGGTCCGGTCAGACGCTGCGGGCCTGGCTAAGATGCTCAGTGAACTATTCCCTAAGCTTACGTTTGGTCTCCCTGATGTAGAGAAGACCACAGCGGGAGTACCTGATGCAGTAAACTCTGTAGGAAAAGAGAGACAGGTGAACCTCTGCCTCACCTGGAAGGACAGTTTGGGGCCCTGGATGGCAGTGAGGGGGTTGGTGTATCTGCAGGTCTTGTATCTTTTCTGGTTGCAGGGGAAGGTACCTGGAGGTTAGGGGGATTGGTGGGGAGAGTAAACCGCAAATTGAAGGAACAATACCTCATCTTCTGCCTGGGCAGCTTACAGCCCAGAGGACTCAACATTGAGCTCTCCAATTTCAAATAACCTCTCTTCTCATCCCCCATTACCTTTCCAGTCCCTTCCCCTCCCTTCCACTCCCCCCTGCCACCAACTGGAATCATTCCTTCCATTGACTAACCAGGTCGTACCCTCTACCTGCCTTCACCTATCCCCACTTCACGAGCCTGACCCACCATCCCCTTTATCTGCAGATTCCCCTACACCCACCCCCAGTCCTGAAGAAGGGTTACACCTAAAACATCAATATCTCCACCTCCTGATATTGCCTGTCTTGCTGTGTTCTTCTAGCCTCCTGCCTGTTTACCTTGGATTTCAGCATCTGCAGTTTTTTTGCCCCTAACCATTATCTCACTTAATGGCAGAACATACCTGATGGGCAGAATGGCTGACTTCTGTTTCTCCATCTTATGATCTCATCATAAGTGGCAAGTAACATTTGTACCACAGAAGTACCAGTCAATGACCAACTCCGACATGACAGATTCTACCCATTGCTTTTTTGAAATTTAGTGGCATTACCATTGCTGAATCTCCACTATCAACAACCTAGGGGTTGACAAAGCTGGGCAATACATACAAGAACTCTGGCTAGAGAAGCAGGTCTGAGGCTAGGAACTCTATGGTGGATAACTCACCTCCTGACTGTCCAAAATTTGTTTATTGTCCAGAAGGGAAAAATCAGGAATGTAATGAAATAATTTCCAACAAAACTCAACAAGTTCAATATTATCCAGGGCAAAGGGTCCTGCTTGATTGGTACCACATCCATAAATTTGGGCATGCATTCCCTCCACCTCCAATGCAGCAGTACATAACATCTACAAGATTCATTACAAAACCCTACCCCTTAGAAAACATTTACAAACTCGGGCCTCTACCAACTAAAGGACAAGGGCAACAGGCTCATAGGAGCACAATAACCTGCATGTTTCCCTCCAAACACCTACACAACTTGGATGTGCACTCACCACCACCTTGGGAAATCGGGAATGTTCAATAAATGCTGGCCAATAGCCAATGATAGCCCCATCCCATGAACAAATAGATTAGATTACTTACAGTGTGGAAACAGGCCCTTCGGCCCAACAACTCCACACCGCCCCGCCGAAGCGCAACCCACCCATACCCCTACATTTACCCCTTACCTAACACTACAGGCAATTTAGCATGGCCAATTCACCTGACCTGCACATCTTTGGACTGTGGGAGGAAACCGGAGCACCCAGAGGAAACCCATGCAGACACGGGGAGAACCGGGTCTCTGGCACTGTGAGGCAGCAGTGCTAACCACTGTGCCACCGTGCCGCCCACAGTCCAAAAAATAATTTTTTAAAAATCTGAATGTGGAGCCAGCAGAGGCAGCCTTTCTCCTAATAACTTCCCAATAAAAGAACATACGCTGACAATCGATTTGGCTGTTCCCACTTCCCACTTATCCAAAAGCTGCTTCTAGTTTTGCAGTGTGCCAATCTTCAAGCATGCTTCAAGGTCTGATGCCCAATATCAGTACTACCTTGATTCTCATTATTTAATATCCTGCCCTGCACACTCCTAATTGTGTACATTGCATTTGTAGTTCTGTTTACACTTAAAAGTGTCAAGATGTAGATTGACTCTAAAATCTTCTAATATGACCAATTCATAATAATTCAAGCACCATGCTGCATGTGATCTGTATTTGCTTATACTACAGTATAAATGGCACGGTGGCACAGTGGTTAGCGCTGCTGCCTCACAGCACCAGAGACCTGGGTTCAATTCCTGCCTCAGGCAACTGACTATGTGGAGTTTGCACATTCTCCCTGTGTCTGTGTAGGTTTCCTCTGGGTGCTCTGGTTTCCTCCCACAGTCCAAAAAAATGTGCAGGTTAGGTAAATAGCCATGCTAAACTGCCCCTAGTGTAGGGAGAATGGGTCTGAGTGGGTTGCGCTTTGGTGGGTCGGTGTGGACTTGTTGGGCCGAAGGGCCTGTTTCCACACTGTAAAGTAATCTAATATCTACAATAAATGTTTCTTTTTTTTTTCCATTTTTCCCTTTCATATGCCATTGCAGGAAATTGTCTTCTATAATCATGTCTAACTAATGTCTAAACCAAAAACTGTTATCTAATCTGTAGCTCAGTGAGAGTTTATGCATTATTACTCTATAAGATATAGTGAGAGAATAGGATAATTTCCATTATTTCGCATATTGCATAACACATCAACAGTTTACCTTAAATCACTTTTTATAGCACACAACCTCTTCAAATATCTTTGCAGACTTTTCTCTTTCACTTTTTAAGTTGAAACTATTTGTTAAAATGTGCTTTAGCAAAGACAGGGAGAGGAATCTCAAATTATTCATGAAGTTATTTTAGATTTAGAATTGATAGTTACAAGTTAATGTGAAACTTGGATGGCAGCATGATGAGAGCATGAATTTAGGTTTGTTTTCTTTGTAGCCCTAGAATTGAATGTAAATCTGGAAAAAGAATTTTGTCTTCCACTCTGCATAGATTGCATCAAATGTACCCCACAGAAACAGGCCACTCAGCCCAGCCAGTCCATACTAGTGTTAATGCTCCACTTTAGCCTTCTTCCATCTTTTATCTAAATTTACGACCGTAACCTACTGCTCCCTGCTCCCTTTATATTCCTTAAAAGTTCCCTCTTAAATACATCTACACTGTTGGCTTCAAGCTCTTTTCAGTGGTAGTGAGCACCAAATTTTTACTATTTTGTGAGTGAAAAGGTTTTTCTGAATTTCCTATCAGATTTTTGGATTATCTTTCATTCTTGACCTTGAGTTATGAGGTTCTGTGCAAGAGGAAATTGTGGTCTGTGTGTACTTTACCAAAAAGCTATCATAATATTAAAGACCTGCACCCCTCAGCTTCTTCTTTCAAAAGAAATTAAACCCAGTATGTCAAACCATTTCTGATAAATCAGGTCTCATATTTCTTGTATAATCCTAGTGAGTCTTCTGCAGCCTCTCCAGTGTCTCTATAATATTCTTTTCATAATGGAGCTATCAGAGCTGCATGTCTTAAATGTGGTTGAACCAAAGTTTGACACAGATTGAGCATAACTTTTGCTATGCTCATGCCTTGCTAGTCTGTAGTGCAAATGATCATGATTAGTATATTCATATTCCAGATTACTTTGTTCTTCTATCTCACTTGATTTGCACATTTCAAATGATCTGCTTCTATATCCCAAAATATACTACACCACAGGATGACATGGTGGCTCAGTGGTTAGCACTGTTACCACACAGCTCTGGGGACCTGGATTCAATTCCAGCCTCAGGTAACTGTGTGCAGTTTGTACATTCTCCCTGTGCCTGTGTAGGTTTCCTTTCACAGTCCAAAGATGAGCAGGTTAGGTGGATTTGGCATGCTAAATTGCCTATAGTGTTCAGGGATGTACAGACTAGGTGGACTTACCATGGGGAATATAGGGTGGGACGATCTTCAGAGGGTTGATGTGGACTTGATGAGTTGGATTGGCCTGCTTCCACATAGTAAGGATTGTATAGTTCCACATTTTGTACATGATTTGCCCATTCTCAAGTTTATTATTTCCCTGTTGTAACTTTTTCCATCATCCTTAAATTGAGAAATTGTGCTTTTGATTCTAAAGCCCAAATCATAAACTTAAAAAGTGAACATGAGTGGCCCCAGCATCAGCTGCCTCATATTTGAAGTAACTGTGTGGAATAACCTGTGGAACATCGCTTCCCACATCGGGCCATGCTGATCAACTGCCCCTGTTTTCTCCCACTTGCTGCTCCAGGTCTTAAAGTTAGATATTCTGCCACTTGACTCCTGTGTCTGCAATCTCTGACCTTTCTCATCCAAGTATCTTTTTTCATATCTACTGTATCTAAGCCTCTCAGTATTCTGTAAGTTCTAATGGGATTTCCCTCATCCTTCTAAACTCCATCTAGTACAGGTTCACAATTGTTGATTACTCTTCATATGATGAGCCTTTCAGCCACAGGTAGGATTCTAGCTAATTTGATGCTCATTTTTCCCACATATCCTGTGCATATCATTAACTCGCTCTCAGCTGTAGATAGCTTCAAAACCTCAAAGTACCATTGTTTCCCATCACTTACATCATTTAATGGACTAACAGGTAGGTGAAGTCAACTTGAACTCCTTCGTTGTTGAAAATATTAGGGGCCGTGCCCTGGCAAAGTTTCTGAAGGTTTTGTAGAGAACTGCTTCATGCAGTCTGGGGGGCATGAGGTCTACAGGTTCCATTAACCAAGACTGTATGCTATAGTTTCACTGCCTTTTGGTTTGCAACAGGACTAAGAAATACAGCAGATGCCCCAGAGATTGGAAATTCTGCAAAGAGGCAAGAGAAAGGGGGCTCCACACAGAAGATCCTACTCACTGCAGAATTTAATGCGGGCACTTCTTCTCTCGCCATCAAGGAAACTCAAAGTCAACAAGAAGGTGGCGAGGTAGATCATCTTGCTCTGTACACACTGATTCACTGGCATAAAAAAGGTTGACTATTCCCTGTCTCATGAAAATAGGTTAGAAGGTAGACTGAGAGGAAACCTGAGAACTACTGCAGGGGTACCTTCCAGACATATTCTCATCTTTCAGCTAAAATTGTGGGAAGTCGGTCAACATGGATTCTGGCCTACCATAGACGTTGGAGCTCAGGGAGGGCAAATGGAGGTGGTTATCCAACAGCAGACAAAGGGTCTTCAGTCTCTGTCTTAAATTGAGCTTTTGGGCTGAAAGCATGAGACCCCCCTGTAACAGGTCATCCTATAGATGGGTCCATCTCTAAAAGGATGCTCGGAAACTGTGGCTTTACCTTGGATTTTAAGGTGGTAGAATAATGTGGAAAGAACCTCCTTTTTCTGTTTTTTTGCCTATACTCACCTCTTCCAGTTGGGTTGTCAGCCATCCAATGCTTTAGATGCTCTAATTAGGAACTTGTCTGCTGTATCTAACTGAACAAAAAACACGTAGGCAGTCTTTGAATGGGCCATCTTTCATGAGGTATGGCTAACCAACATCACGAATATTGGCATCTGCATTTACTCCCACTAAGACAAAGTTAAAAGACAGCGAGATTTCCTGATTAAAGATGTTGGTTTCATCTTCCTTATTGTTACATTACATCAACAAGCATTTCCCTTTCAAATTCATAACTTTAGTAATGCCGACCTATTGATCTCAGAATATGCATTGCTTTGTGACTTTTCAAAAGAGTTATCCATCAATCTGTACTGCACTTTGGTGGAAAACAGACCGAAGTTCAGATTGTCACATTGATGATACATTAATTCTGATACAGACAGGCCTCGTGTCCAATTAACGTCTGTGGGGTTTGGAATGGAGGCAGATCAGATGAAATAGTGACTCACTTAGACACTTATGGCAGCAATCACAGAGGCTTTGTTTTTTCCCCTGAGGCAGTGAATTTGTGCCAAAGTCTTCCATTGCAACACAAGCAGTGAGATATCACAGGGAAAGTGGAGGCCAGTAATCATGAGGAAAGAGATGGAAGTTCTTTTCCTGGAAGGAAACAGGAAGAGGCCAACTTAGCAAACAATAGGGTTCCCTCTCTGCGCATATCATCTCCCTTTATCTCCAGTGGCTCCTCCTCCTCCTGTCTTACCTTCTGATCCTTCAACTGATCAATATTTCTCTTTTCAGCCACATTATCTTCAAGGTCCACATCTCTCTGGAGGACCATGTTATGGAGAGACCACCACAATGACTGAGTCACTTTCAGGAGGGTATTGCAGGAACCTACCTGATCAGTCCCTGCACTGGACACAATACTCAAAGACCTTTGAATGTCCCATCAGTTGTGAATTTTATTTCTTGTTATTAATTCTTTAATTGTCTAGGTGATCCTGGAATGTGGGAGATCAGAGTGACAGTGGCTATTGTATATGGTAATAAACTTTAATAGATATTTGCAACATTCAAGAATGTTGGAAAATTACTAAGGAAAGCTTAAAACAGATGTACAGTGTCAGCTGAAATCTAATATTGCCATCTAAACAAAAAATTCAAACTGCGATTGGATAATTGTCGCAAAGGTAAATTTTGAAAGAAAATACTTTTTTATTCACTCATGGCACATCATAGTTATTTACTGCCCATCACTAGTTGCCCTTGAGAAGATAATGGTGAGCTGCCTTCTTGACCACTGCAGTCCATGTGCTTTACGTAGACCCCACAATACCATTAGGGAGAGAGTTCTAGGATTGTAACCCAGCGACATTGAAGGCATGATATATTTCCAAGTCAGGATGGTGAGCGGCTCAGAGGGAAACTTGCAATTGATGATAGTCTTATTTATCCGCGGCCTTTGTCCTTCTGGATGGTAGTTATCATAGCTTTGGAAGGTGCTGTCTTTGGTGAATTTCTACATTACATCTTGTATATTGTACACGCTGCTGCTACTGAGCACCATTGGTGAAGAGAGTTGATAGTTGTGGATGAGGTGCCTATCAAGCATGCTGCTTTGTCCTGAATGGTGTCAAGCTTCTTGAGTGTGGTTGGAGCAAGTGGTGATATTCCATCCTGATTTGTGCCTTGCAGATGTGGATAGACTGTGGGAAGTTGTGAGGTGAGATATTCGCTGCAGTGTTCCGAGCTTCTGACCTACTCTTGCTGCCACAGTATTGATATGGCTAGGCCAGTTCAGTTTCTGGTAATCAGCAACTCCCAGCCTTTGATAATGGGGAATTCATTGATGATGATGATGCCATTGAACATCAAGGGGCAATTGCTAGATTTTCTCTTAGTGGAGATGATCATTGCCAACCATTTTTGTTACTTGCCATTTTTCAAATTGTTTTGAAACTGGCTGCAGCTGAACAATTTGTTCAATTGATAAATAATATGATCAAAGGAAAGGCCTTTCACTGAATTGTGAAAAGCGTAACTCTTGTAACATAATTGTGATTATTGGGTGCTAATGGGTTCTGTGTTGTGACATTCCTATCAAATATAATGTTTAATTTGAGCACTGTGTGTTGTCTCATTATTTGTCACAATTCTTGTCTCTGAACAGTAAAGTAATCTGTCAAAGGTAGACAGTTATATCTTACAGGCATCTACGTATCAGGTATTCCTCATAATGCAGCAACCATTGTGCTCTTTGACCACATTGACAAAATTAAGTGGAAAAAACTGAACTATAAAAATGCAATGATGCTCCCAGCATATCCACAAAGTCATGTGCATGATGAAACAATGAAAACAGTTCTGCAGCATACTTATAGTTCGAGGGACAAACAATGCCATGGAATTATAACCAATAGTCACAACAAGCTGGGAAATCCAGCAATTTTGAAAACAACACTGACCCTCTTAGTTAACTATTTGGGAATACTCTCAAATTACATAAATTATGTTGCCCTAGAAAAGAGAGTTTTGATGAGTTGGCCATAGGAAGGAGGGTGCAAAAATTTTCTTTAAAAGATCATTGTAGTTCTCTGAAAAGAGCCTGTGTCATTAAACTTGAGAGTTGTGTTTAGTTCTGGTGTCACGGTGATATATTGCAGACTAGCATAGGTCAGTCTTCTAAAAAGAACAGCAAACATTCAGGACGGGGTCAGAAATCTTGAAAGATGTCAATGGGAATAGAATGTGATTTGCCTCTGATGCTGCTTTGTTCATTTGGGCTTCCCTTATACTTCCTGTTCCTGCTGTTTCTCCTGCTCACTCAATCAATTCAAGTCGGAATTAATTCACAAACCTTGCAATTCAAGCTCAGCCATTCTGCAGGTCTGAGTCACATGAAGACCATACTGAGTAGGGATGGCAGATTTCCTTCTCATTCATTATTGAACCAGATGGGTTTTTATAACAATTGACAATGACCTCATGGTCATTATTAGACTAGATTTTAATTCCAGATTTATTAACTGAATTCAAATTGAAATATCTGCCATTTAAAGGCACTTAATGCATATGTCTTACTGGGGATTAGGGACATTGGGGATGTGGGCGGCAGAGTTGTGATGATTTGTGAACAGGGAACACCAGAGCACAATATAAAAAGGAAAAGGTAACAACCCAGTTCTCTGGTTGTCCACCCATCCTGAAGGGATTTTCCTGCACAGGGAGAGATATAGTGCAAACAATATAACAAAGGTCTATTGGTTTAATTTTACTGCAGTATTAACCATATTATAATTAATTCACTACCTTACAAAGTAATCTGCATTGAATTAGTAGAAATAAAAAAAGAGTATAAGGGCAAAATAAGAAAGAAAACCTTATCAATTGATTTGGATTCTAGTTGAAAATGTGCAATAGATAATAGTCTGTGGACATTACTGAGGGACAATATGTCAAGTAATATAAAAGGTATTGATCAAATAATGCATCAGACTATCAACAAGGTGCAATCTCCTACCGTAAGCATTGTCATGAATTTTGTCCTCACCAATGAACTGACAGCCTTATCCACAATCTTGGCTCAGTTAACCTATCACAAAGTCATGCTAAAGGATGTTTTAACGCTTTGGAGTTCTTATCTAGGTGACTCTACAATACTGCTGAACTGCTATATTGCCAGAATAATTTGATGAGACATCAGACTGAAGACTGAATGTCCCCTCTCTGATGGGTGACAAAGATTCCATGACAAAATATCAAGAAAAGCAAGGGAGTTCTTGCAGTGGCTCAACCAATAATTAGCCTTCCATTGATAGAAACTAATATCCCCTGTCCCTATCCTTTTCCAATTCAAAGTCTTGTCACCATTCAAATCTACTTTCACCTTTTGTGGGGCTGTCAGTTGAATCCCTCCAATTGACTTTCTGTTTTGACATGGTGTAGAAATGGCGTTGTCCAAGCCACAAGTGACAGTGCCAGTAAGAAACTAACTTTTCTCATGGTCCAAAATCTATTTACAGCCTCTGACACACTTAACAACAGCACTCCCTTCCAGCCTCTCTCCAATACTATCCAGCTTAGCGGTACAGTACTCAACTGGTTCCATACCTATCCACAGCCATAGCTAGATAACTTTCTGCAATCATTTCTCTTCCTACTCCATAGCATTACGTCTTGAGTCCCTTCCCCATTTAGGATCTATACTTAGATAACTCCTATTTGTCATGTATATGCTACCAATTAGCAACAGCATCCAAAAACATATTAGATTCCATATGTAGACTGACAACACCCAGCTGTACCTCACTTGACTTCTCAACTGTCTCTAAATCCTCTGCCTTTTTGTTAGACATCTAATGCTGGGCAAGCAGTCATTTCCCAAACTGGTAAAAGATCATCAGGCTGACATAGAGCCAGATTGTCTTCAGCAAGTAGGACCATTTTCTTATCTCACATCCTGCCTTTAAATGACAGCACATTCCCATGAGAGATTGGTCTCTGGGAGTTCGGTCTAGACTGGAGTCAATGACCTTGCCTCCAGAGATTTTTACCTCCACCATTTATTACCCATCCTGAATTGTTCTGAATTGCAGGTGGTGGTAAGCTACAAATCTTGGGATATAGGTATACTCACAGTGCTGTTCAGATGGAAGTTCCAGTATTTTGAACCAATGAAAGTAAATGACTGACAAAATGTTTCCAATTCAGGATGGTGCGTGATTTGGTGTATGGTGCTCCAATGTATCTCTTGCCCTTGTTCATTTGAATGGTAAAGGTCATGGCTTTGGCAGGTGCTTTCAAAGGAATAAGGGTCACTTTCTAAATAATGATGTCAAGATTCTTGAGCTTTTATGAATCTATAGACAGGCATTGGGGAAATAGGAGGCAAATTATACACTGCAAAATTCTAAGTGTCTGACCCATCATTATAAATGCAATATTTCTATGGTTTGTCCAGTTCTGTTTGCCATCGTTGAAAATTGGATATTTATAGAGCCTCCTGTTAGTTATTTAGTTGTCCACCAATATTCATGACTGAATGAGATACAACTGCAAGCTCAGTTTTGATCTGTCAATTGTAGAGTCATTTTGCTCTATCTTTCATGTGCTGTTTCTGGCTGTTTGTCACAAATATTGTCTGGCTTCCCTGGGTTAAATCTTCATAGTTAGATCTGCTTTATGTTACTCCCAGCATGCCCTCCTGTGCTGTTTGTTGAATCGAGATTGATCTTACAGCCTTGTGAGTTGCAATAGAATGGGGGATATGCTAGGCCATGAGGTTACAAAGTTTGATTGAATACAATTGACAATAGTTTATGAATCATTAATCTAACATTTCATTCTAGGCATCTGAATTAAATTCATGGTTCACCATGTGCTGTGATAGGATTGAAACACATGAACCCAGAATGTGCTGTGAGCCTCTGGACTATGAATCCAGTGACATTATCAGTATACTACCACCTCCTTGGTTTCATATTTGACCCCTGAGATGACCTTAAAAATCATCTATCCACTCCACCACTAAGCTCACCTCTTTCTACCTCAGCAACGTCATCAACTCCTCCCCTAGCTCAGAAAATCTGCTACTGAAATTGCTATCCACACATTTATTATTGGTGGTCATAACTGTTCCAATGCAATCCAACCAACATTATATTTCTACTTTCTGTAAATCTAAAGCCATCCAAAACTCTGCTGTTGATACCCTAACTCATGCGATTGCATTCATCCACCATTGGCATGGTGCCCATCTATCTCTGTAAAACTTTATTTGCTCCTGATATCTGTGGTCCTTCCATTTTTAGCCACTTGGGCAGTCCCTTGTTTTAAATGATCCACTTTTCATGAACGTACTTTCAATTTCAGAGACGGGAACCACTGGAATTACTTCTGTGAACCTCTCCACCTCTCTATCCCTGACTAAAAGGAAGAAACACTCTAAAATCAAAGGATTTGTTAGTTGTCCTAATATATCCTTCAGTACCAAAGTATTTTGCTGTGTTGCATGTGCTCTGCAAATCAAAGTTATTATTGTTGTTTTTGATGGACCAACATCACTATAAAGCAAACTATCTGGATGTTATGTTTGACTCATTGCTCTTGATGGAACCATGCTCTTTGGATGTTGTGTTTTTCACATCATAACAGTGGCTGCACAACAGTTCATAAATAAGTAAACTCCTGTTAATAGGGAGATGAAGATTTTTTCCCCTCTCTCAGAGGCTGCCATTGGTCTGTGAATGTATCATTATTGAATATTTATAAGGCTGAGTTAGATAGCTTCTTGATTATCAAGGAAGTCAAAGGACAGCAAGTTAGACAAGAAAACTGTGCTGAAGTCACAATCATATCAACCACAAAAGTGAGGAGCAGGTATGAGGGGCTGAATGGCCTATTCCTGTTCAAATTCACCCAGAAGTTCATATTTTGAAGGTGCTTTACTGGTTGTATAGCACTTTGGGACATAATAGAGCATTTTATTTGTAAGTCTTTCTTTCAGTTACTTGCGGGGGTAACATGTTTAACCAATCAAAAAGTAATTTTAAAGATATTCAAATACGTTTAGTTAAAAGACAGAACAAAAAGACTTGTTTCCTTTAATTTTGTCTGCAATTCTAGAGCACAGTACATTCTGTTCAGTTTTGTAGCTCTCACAGGACATAGAGTAATAGGAAGCTATTGACTGGTGGATGAAGCAATATAACTCGTTTCGATGGTTTGAACATTATTCTGTGCTTTTGTTTTGTTTTATTGAACTTCTCCCTTTTTCTCTGTCATTTTATGTTGGCTGAATTGTTTTGACATTTTTCCAAACCAGTACCGATGAGTTTGGTTTCACTGCGACAGACCATTTGTATTCATAGCAGCACAGAGCAGGAGGATGAATGCAAGAGATAAGACAGTCTCAGTCCAGCAGTCTACTCTCTGCCATGTTAGCTCAAAATCAGATTCATTCCAAGTTATTAGCAGGTTTAACGATAATAATCTGTATTGACAAATCTCCATTACAATTAAAATAGTGTTATTTCAAGATATCATCAATGTTTAAACTGCTTCACAAGAGGATTTCTGGACAGTTCGTCATTCTTATATTACTAAATTACTGAACAGGATAAAAACATTAGAACAAAATGGCTTAAATTGAAGGTGGTCACTGATTACATACTGGGAAATTGTACGATTCTATTCTTGAATATATTCTACTATTTAATTCAATAATTTGATTTACTATTTCCATGGCCTGCTTCTATTTTATTTGTGACCATACATTCTGGAAATTATCCACTGGGGAAATAACTTCTCTGTATCCAATCTATTGACTCCTCTTATTAAGTTAGATCACCCTCCAATGCACCAAGGAAATGCACCCCATTTTTTTTAAAGTTGTCTTCATAATCTCCTCTTTTTAGCCTCAGTATTATTTTAATGTGAGTTCTGGTGAAGGTTATATCTTTCTGCGGTATGGTGACTCTCACTGAATATAAGGAAGCACGGGCATCCCGATGGCTAGTGGATTGAATACCATAATACGTCCTTCAGTGACTCACAACAGGCAGAGCACTGACTGTATGTAACCAGCCCAGGTTTGCAAAACCCACTACAAAACAACAAACATTCAATGTGGTTCTAAGATTGAACAGCACTTGCTGAACAATCCTAACTGCACTAAAAATTATGTGAACAACCAATTCAAGGTTGTCAGCCAGGCTCAAAATGACCACCTCTGTAGCAAGTGTTGGTCGCTTGAAGAATTCCAGCTCAGATTTGATGAGTTAGAGTCTGAACTTTGAACACTGCAACACATCAGGACAGGAGAGAGTTACCAGGATACCGTGTTTTAGAAGGCAGTCACACCTCTTAGATTAACTGCCTCAAATGTGGTCAGTGGTCAGGGATAGGATAGTGTAACTATTAGTTTACACATCCAGGAGATAGAACACAGAACATAGAACAATACAGCACAGAACAGGCCCTTGGGCCCACGATGTTGTGCCGAACATTTGTCCTAGCTTAAGCACCCATCCATGTACCTATCCAATTGCCGCTTAAAGGTCACCAATGATTCTGACTCTGCCACTCCCACAGGCAGCACATTCCATGCCCCCACCACTCTCTGGGTAAAGAACCCACCCCTGACATCTCCCCTATACCTTCCACCCTTCACCTTAAATTTATGTCCCCTTGTAACACTCGGTTGTGCCCGGGGAAAAAGTTTCTGACTGTCTACTCTATCTATGCCTCTGATCATCTTATAAACCTCTATCAACTCACCCCTCATCCTTCGCCGTTCCAACGAGAAAAGGCCGAGAACTCTCAACCTAGCCTCGTACGACTTCCTCTCCATTCCAGGCAACATCCTGGTAAATCTCCTCTGCACCCCCTCCAAAGCTTCCACATCTTTCCTAAAGTGAGGCAACCAGAACTGCACACAGTACTCCAACTGTGGCCTAACCAAAGTCCTGTACAGCTGCAACATCACTTCACAACTCTTGAATTCAATCCCTCTGCTAATGAACGATAATACTCCATAGGCCTTCTTACAAACTCTATCCACCTGAGTGGCAACCTTCAAAGATCTATGTACATAGACCCCAAGATCCCTCTGTTCCTCCACCTGACTAAGAACCCTACCATTAACCCTGAATTCCGCATTCTTATTTGTTCTTCCAAAATGGACAACCTCACACGTGGCAGGGTTGAACTCCATCTGCCACTCCTCAGCCCAGCTCTGCATCATATCTAAGTCCCTCTGCAGCCGACAACAACCCTCCTCACTGTCCACAACTCCACCTATCTTCATATCATCTGCAAATTTACTGACCCACCCTTCGACTCCCTCATCTAAGTCATGAACAAAAATTACAAACAGCAGAGGACCCAGAACTGATCCCTGCGGAACTCCACTTGTAACTGGGCTCCAGGCTGAATATTTACCACCTACCACCACTCTCTGCCTTCGACCGGTTAGCCAGTTTTCTATCCAATTGGCCAAATTTCCCTCTATCCCATGCCTCCTGACTTTCCGCATAAGCCTACCATGGGGAACCTTATCAAATGCCTTACTAAAATCCATGTACACTACATCCACTGCAGTGGGCTGTAAAATGGAATGAAGATTACAGTGATACACCAGACATTTCTCAGAGAATGCATGAGCACTACGGTACCCTCAATCTGTTAATCAGAAATCCTAGCTTTGAACTTGGTGGATTGTTTACCTGGACTCAAACAGAGCCCATTAAGAAGATCCTGAAACAGATTGAGCTATTTGTGATCAAAGGTAAGTAAGAAGGAGTGGAAAGGGTTGAATAAAATGATTTTCTGTCAATCCATGGAAATTCATAGATTGTTGGAATCCATTCCTATTGAGCCATAGTACAAATAGGAATTGGAAACTCAATCTCTCAATTGTCGTGGTGGGAATCTTAGATGAGATTGGGTCAATTATCTTATTAAAGTGAGGCTGCTGGAGTTTAAGGTCTTTGAATGGGAAGAATGTATTTATGTGCTATATAGTATATAGACTTAGACTCAGCACTCTTGCATCTCTTTTTGTGATCTTTACTCCACAGTCATAAAATGATCTCTTAAACTAATATTGCTCAACTGTATAGACTTTACATCCACTGTTATAAAAGAAGAGTTTTTTGGGATCCAAACCCATTTAAGATAACAGGTTATTTACATTCTCTCAGCTGCATAGAGTTAGGGTAAGATCTAAATTGTTGCATCTCTCTCCAGAGTCTGCTCATCAACATGTGATTTTTTAAATCACTCATGATGTAGTTTATTGTTCCCATATTCAATCTTAGCCTTTTCCTCTGTAATCACAGGGCAAACACACTCTAAATTTGCAAACTCTCCAAGTTAATCTCAAAGATTCCAAGGAGAGCGAGATGGTGTCAGCAGTTAGGGAATGGAGTTTGGTACAGCGATCAAAAATGAAACAATTTCATAGCGGGTGGCACAGCGGCTCGGTGTTTAGCACCGCTGCCTCACAGTGCCAGGGACCTGAGTTTGATTCCCGCCTCAGGTAACTGTCTATATGGAGTTTGTACATTTTTCCCAGGTCTGCCTGGGTTTCCTTCCACAATCCAAAAATGTGGTGATCATGCTAAATTGCCCATAATTTTAGATGCCTTAGTCAGGGGTCAATATAGGGTAGGGGAATGGGTCTG
>NC_057723.1:16239697-16258336 GCF_004010195.1 Chiloscyllium plagiosum | reverse complement strand
CCCCCTCCTTTTTTACCACCCTCCCTAATTTTACTGAAACATCTGTAGCTAGGAACCTCCAACAACCATTCCTGTCCCTCTTCTATCCATGTTTCCGTTATGACCACAACATCGTAGTCCCAAGTACCGATCCATGCCTTAAGTTCACCCACCTTATTTCTGATACTCCTTGTGTTGAAGTATACACCCTTGAAACCATCTATGTGTCCGCAAGTATTCCCTGTCAGTGCTACCTTCTCCACAGCCTCCCTACATTCTTGGACATCCTGAAAAAGAGCTAACCTACTTGCTGGACTACAAGTCCGGATCCCATCCCCCTGCCAAATTAGTTTAAACCCCTCCGAAGAGTGCTAGCAAACCTACCTCCCAGGATATTGGTGCCCTTCTGGTTCAGGTGCAACCCGTCCTGCTTGTACAGGTCCCACCTTCCCCAGAATGCAGTCCAATTGTCCAAATACCTGAAGCCCTCCCTCCCACACCATCCTTGCAGCCACGTGTTCAACTGCAATCTCTCCCTATTCCTTGCTTCACTGTCACGTGGCACCGGCAACAGCCCAGAGATGATGACTCTGTCTGTCCTAGCTTTTAGCTTCCAGCCTAACTCCCTGAGCTCCTGAATGACCTCCCCACCTCTCTTCCTACGTATGTTGTTGGTGCCAATGTGCACCACGACTTCTGGCTGCACACCCTCCCCCTTAAGGATTCTGAAGACACGGTCCGAGACGTCTCGGACTCTGGCACCCAGGAGGCAACAAACCAACCGAGAATCTCGCCCATGTCCACAGAACCACCTGTCTATCCCTCTAACTATAGAGTCTCCTATACCTAGTGCTCTCCTCCTCTCCCCCTTTCCCTTTTGAGCCTCAGAGCTGGACCTCGTGCCAGAGACCCGGTCACTGAAGCTTACCCCTGCTAGGCCGTCACCCCCAACAGTATCCAAAGCGGTATACTTATTGTTGAGGGGAACAACCACAGGGGATCCCTGCACTGCCTGCTTCCTCCCCTTCCTACCTCTAACTGTTACCCAGCTACCTCTGTTCTCTGGTGTAACTATGTCCCTGAGATAGTGTGAAGGAGTGTCAGTCCTCGAGCTTGTCTAACAGGTTTGAGATTCTTGCTCCATGTGTGGATGACAATGGGGATTATAGAGAGGATGAGCGAACTAACCATAGCACTGTGGTACAGGAAACCATTCAAGAGGGGGACAAAAGAAAAATGCAGTTGTAATCGAGGATAGGAAAGTCAAGGGAATAGAGACTGATCTCAGTGACTAAGATCAAGTGCCTGAAGGCTGTGTTGCCTGCCTGGTGGCTAGGTTCAGAATATTTCATTTGGACTACAGAGGAACTTGGAGTGAGATGGGAAGGATCGTTTTGTTGTGGTCCATGTAGGTAGAAAGAGGAATGTGTTTCTGCTGAGGGAATAGGAGTACCTTCGAGCTACATTAAAAAAAAGCAGAACCACAAAGATAATAATCTCTGGAGCTTTGAGCAAATTGGCACAGGGTCAACAAAATTAAAGAGGTAAATGCATGGCTCAAAGATTGGTGTAAGAGCAACTGGTTTGAATTCATGGAACATTGGCACCAATAATGGGGAAGGAGGAAGCCGTTCTGATGGGACAGGGTCCCCCTGAATCATGCTGAGACCAGAGTATAAGGGGACAACTACGAGAATGAGTGATCAATGCATGACTAAAGAAGTTGTACTTAAATTCGCACATTATGGAAAACAAAATAAATGAGATTGTAGTACAGTTTGAAATTGGTGGGTACAACGTTGCCACTATTACAAAGATGTGGCTGCAAGGGGATCAGGACTGGGAGGAGAAAGTGAGGTCTGCAGATGCTGGAGATCAGAGCTGAAAATGTGTTGCTGGAAAAGCGCAGCAGGTCAGGCAGCATCCAGGGAACAGGAGAATCGACGTTTCGGGCATAAGCCCTTCTTCAGGAATCAGGACTGGGAATAAAACATCCAAGGATATGCATACAATTGAAAGGACAGGCAGATGGGTAGAAGGGATGGTCTTCTCTCCTGAGAAAGAAATGAAATTAAATCAATAACAAGAAGCGATATAGGGTTAGAAGGTGCAGAAAATAAATTTGTAAATAGAAAAGGCATGTAAGTAAAGCATTATTACAATAATCACGGGAAACCTTCAATATGCAAGTAGACTGGGAAAATCAGGTTGATAGGGGATCCCAAGAAAAGGAATTTACCGAATGTCCACGAGATTTCTTTGGAGCAAATTGGAGAACAGGCAATTCTGGATTTGGTGATGTGTAATGAGGCAGACTTGCTTAGGGAGTTTAAGGTGAAGGAACTCCTAGGGAGCAGCAGCCATAATATGATCGAGTTCACACTGTAGTTTGTGAGGAGGAGGCTGGAATCAGCTGTAAAAGTATTACAATGAATAAAGGTAACCACAAAGACATGAAGGCGAAGCTGGCCAGATTTGCTTAGAAGGGAGCTAAGCAGGCAAGATGGTATAGCAGCAATGGTAGGAGTTTCTGGGAGTAATTCAGGAGGTACAGCAGAACTTCATTCCAAGGAAAAAGAAACATACTAAGACAAAGACGAGGCAAGTTGACAAGGGAATATAAGGACAGCATAAAGACCAAGGAAAAAGCATTTACCATTAGTGAAAACTAGTGTTAAGCCAAAAGATTGAAAAGCATTTAAAAATCAGCAGAGGAACTAAAAAAGCAGCAAGAGGGCAGAAGATGAAGTATGAGAGTAAGCTAGCTAGTAAAATAAAAGAAGATTGCAAGATTTTTTAGATATATAAAAGGGAAGAGAGTGGCAAATGTACTTATTGGTGGTGGTCTTTCAGGAACTATTGGATTCAGGAAGGCTGCCAGCGGCATGGAAAATGTAACACCCCTGTTTCAGAACAGAGGGAGATAGAAGACAAGAAATTATAGGCTGGTTAGCATGATCTTGGTTGTTGATAAGATTTTAAAGTTCATCAATAAGAATGAGATTATGGAATACTTGAAGTGCATGGTAAAATGGGGCTGAGTCAGCACAGCTTTGCCAAAGGGAGGTCATACCTAACAAATCTGTGGTGGAGGCTGGTACAATTGCAACATTTATGAGGCATTTGGATGGGTATATGAATGGGAAGGGTTTGGAGGGATATGGGCCGGGTGCAGGCAGGTGGGACTAGATTGGGTTGGGATATCTGGTCAGCATGGACAGGTTGGACCAAAGGGTCTGTTTCCATGCTGTACATCTCTATGACTCTATGAGGTAGCAAGCAAGTTAGACAAAGGAGAGCCAGCAGTATTATCTATTTGGATTTCCAGAAGGTCTTTGACAAGGTGCCACACAGGAGGCTGCTAAATAAAATAGGAGCCCATAGGGGCAAGTCACTGGGATGGACATAGGATTGACTGACTTGCAGAAGGCAGAGAGTGGGGATAAAGCAGTCTTGTTTAGGATGACAGCTGGTGACTAGTGGAGTTCCGCAGGGTCTGTGTTGGGACTACAACTATTCATGTTATACATTAACGATCTGGACTAAGGAAGAATAGAGGCATAGTTTATTTTCTAAATGAAGAAAGGTTTCTGAAATCTAAAGCACAAAGTGACTGAAAAGTTCTCATTTAGTATGCTCTTCGCATTAACATGCAGCTTCAGTTGGCAGTTAGGAAGGCAAATGCAATGCTAGCATTGATTTTAAGAGGGCAAGAATACAAGATAGCTAGAACAAAGTGAGTTTAGCAAGCCTAAATAGAAGATATTTTTGTGTAAGGAGTCACAGGAAAAAGGTAGATGAGCTGAGGGCACAGATAAGTATATGGGAGTTTAATATATTAGTTACGGCTGAGATTTAGACAAAAGATGGGCAGGATTGGCAGTTCACAATTTCTGGTTGTAAGGTGTTCAGATGAGATTAGAGAGGGGAATTGAAGAGGAGGAGAGATCACAACATTGATAAAGGAATCAATTACAGCAGTGAAGAGGGATGGCATAGTGGAAGGTTCATCAAATGAGGACATACGGATAGAAGTAAAAAATACACAATGGGCAAACATGCTGCTTGTGTGTACTTTAGGCCCCATACACTCGGGAAAAGACAGAGAATTAAACTTATAATTTTCAAGCGTAATATGGCAGTAACAGAAGATTTTAACCACTCAAATACTAACTGGGATAGTTTTAATGTTAAAGGTAGAGAAGAACTCAATATTAGCAGTGTGTACTATTTCAAAGGTGCAGTGTAGAACTTCACTAAGACCTCTTAGTCAGCACCTTCCAACCCCATGAGCACTACCAACTAGAAGGACAAGGCCAGCATACACATGGCTACACACCACCTGTGAGTTCCCCTGCAAGCCATTCACCATCTTGACTTGGAAATCTATCACCATTCCTTCAGTGTTGCTGGGTCAAAATCCTGGAACTTCTTCCCTTACGGCATTTTGGATCTACCAACAGCTAATTAACTACTGCAATTCAAGAAAACCAGCTTCTCAAGGACAACTAGGGACAGGAAATAAATTGGGAGAAAGTGAGCACTGCAGATACTGGAGATCAGAGCTGAAGAGTGTGGTGCTGGAAGAACACAGCTGGTCAGTTAGCATCTGAGAAGAAGCAGAATCGATGGCTCGAGCATAAACTCAAAACACGATTCTCCTGCTCCTCAGATGTTACCTGACTGGATGCGCTTTTCTAGCACCACACTCTTCGACAGGCAATAAATGTTAGTCCAGCCAGTGACAGCCACATCCCATGAATGAATAAAAAAAATTATGGGATTTCATGTCAAACGAAGTCAATTGTATTTAGCAGCTGCTGAATGCATGAAAACGCTAAAATGTGCGATGAGAGATATTAAGACAGGTGACGAATCAACTGGTAAGCAATAAAAGAGTTTTATCGATAGAGAGGTGTATTAAGAGAATTCCATTGCTTTGTGGCTACTAACTATGTACTGAATAAAATTAGGAGCAAGCTAGAGGCGAGTGTTGGACGAGCACAGAGATCTCAGAGGGATGCAGGGCTGGAGGAAGTTTACAGAAATACAGAGGTTTCAGTCCATTGGGAGATATGTGCGTGAGAATGAGAATATTGTAAAATCAGTGTTGTTGGCTCGTGAGTCAACATCAGACAGCATAACATTGATAGGCTATTGGGACTTAGAACAATTTAGGCTGTGACTCAAGTTTAGGGAGGATGGAAAATAAGGAAGTCAAACAGGTGATCATTGAAGTAGTCATGTCTAAAGGCTCTTCAGCTCTCATATTATATGGAAGGAGCTGGAGAAGGAAACCATGTCTTAGCATTTATTTCACTAAACTCAATGGTACATTTTGATGTACAAATAAGAATGTGTGCAATGATGTCTCTCTTCAAACTATGTGTAGATATGAATTTGCTAATGATGATAATGCAAATAAGGTTGCTAGTTTAACATCAGCAGAGCAGAACACAGACAGAAATGCGTAATCGAGGCTCAAGAAGAGAAACAGTGTATACAGCTGTATTCAGGATGATGTATTCAGTATGATGCACATAATGAGCTTACAGTAATACAGTGAATGATAGAGACTTACTCTAGGCTTAGGATAAACTAGAGAGGCAAGAGTCTCAGAACAATAGTAACCTTGTATAGTACAGCCTCAAGAGTGCAAGTGTTGACACTCAATATGCTAAAGAATGCAGAGAATATAGAATCTGTGAAGAGACAGCCAGCAGCTTCTCTATGGGAGAAGCATGATCCATAGACTCAACAACAGCAATAGCAGTCTGAGACTTTGTCACTACAGAATGCTTTCAAAGCAGCTCAGTCACTCTTAAAGCTTGTATTCCTTGAGTTCAAAGCGGTTGTTGCTTGTATTTCACAAATCCATCTTCCAGCTATGTGCAATGCAGCCCAGCATTAGAACATTGCATTTTAATTGATCAGCAGCCAAAGCACTAATATGTTAAAGATTCTCTGTCTTGAGTTTTGTAATACCATCATAAAATGTTTAACTAAGCACCTGCGAGAATATGAAACTAATGCATCTTGCACAAGGTGATTTTGCAAAATGTGTTCTTGTTTATCTTAAAGTAAAAAGACTCAAAGGACAGCAGAGGTCATTGATGTCAGAGGAAAAGAAAATCCTAATGTAAACACTAAAAGGGAACAAAATTCATAAATGACACAGGAATTATATATCCTCGTTAAAAGTGGGGATTAGTGTTGTGATGGCAAAACAATTGCTTGATTTGTTTCTGTAAGAGGTAATAAAACTACCAATTTCATTGTTGTTGTGGACATTTTAAAAAGTTATGATTTTAATTCTCTCAAAATTCATTTTCTTAGAGTTAAATGGGATCTGGAAAAATCCATTTTGCAAATGACATTCATGATTTAAGAAAGATGGGGGCAAGAAATCGGGAGCCTACAGATTCCTTCAATTAACACTCGTTTGGTGACAGTTACTGGAATCTGTCTTCAGGAATAAGATAACTAAATGTTGGAAAACCCACAGCTGATCAGAGAATGAGCAGGGATTTAAAAAAAAATGTAGGCCAGGTGTGACAAATCTAGCTGAAGTTTGAAGAAGACATTGAAAAGAGGAGCCAAAAAATTTGGCAGGCAGCATCCGAGGAGCAGGAGAATCAACATTTCAGGCATAAGCCCTTCATCAGGAATGTGATATGAAAAGATGAGGGTATGTTGATGGTTACTATATGGATTACAGAAGGTGCTTTGATAAGAAGATAGTTTCTAAAATAGAACCTTTGGAATAAGTTCTTAACTTTGCAATATGGGTCTGTAATTGATCAGGAAATGAGAGGCAGATGGTAGTAAACCCACAGCTTTGCATAAGGTGACAAATAGGGTTTCCCTGGGTTTTGCACGGGGCCCTTACATAACTCACAATACTTCTCTTTGTAGAATTTGGGGAATGACAATACCGCTCTCTTTTCCTTCATTTAAATGATTAATACTAAGATTGAATCACAGTCTTAAAGGGATAAAGGGACTTCATAAAATCAATGATGAAAATCGATTTTGGCTGGGAGGGGAATTCAGAATGTTGGGGCATACCGTTAACATTAATGCCAGGTCAGCATTTTTCTCCCAAAAAAAAACAAGGATGCTGCATTAGCTAAAATTTTAAATATGAGATCAATTAATAATTTCATTGATTATTATTATCACAGGATCGAAATTGAGGTATTGATCAGTCTCACTAAACTCTCTGCCATTATTTTATTTTACTGATACTAATTACCTTCAATTCCTCCTTCTTATCAGACTGTTGGTTCTGGGAAGTTATTTGAGTCTTCTTTCATGAAGACAGAACTAAAATGGTTATTTAATAAATCTGCCATTTGCTTGTTTTTTATCATCAATCTTCCTGTCTTGGTCTGTAAGGATATTTGTTTGTGTAATGCTTGGAACGAAGTTGGATAGGTGGATCTTACTGAATATGAGTTCCCTGATTGGGGCTTTTAACCCTGGACCAATCAGGGAGCCCTGGCTGGCAGATATAAAGAGGAGTATCAGGGGTTCTCCTGACTCTGTGGGCTCACTCTAAGCTAGTGGGGTCAGAGTCCATGTACTATGCATGTGTAAATAAAGGGTGATTTGGTGATGGGATAGCCTCCATGGAGTTATTGCAGTTTTCACTATTTCTTTTTCTTTTCACATACCTATACAAGCTTTTTCAATCTGCTTTTATGTACCTTTTAAGTTTACTCTCGCTCTATTTTTCCCTTTTTCAGTCATCTCTTGGGCCTCTTTTGCTGAATTCTAAATTGCTCCCATCCCCTGGCTTACTACTTTTTCAGCAATTTCCTGCTCCTCTTTGGAGCTCACAGTATCCTTACTTTCCTTTCTTAGCCTGTTATGAATCACTTCCTGCTGTGTTTTTGCACCAGAAAAAAAAGTTAAGCTGTTGCAATGACTAATTTCATTCCTAAATATTAGCTATTACCCATTCATTATCATGCATTTTAATGAAGCTACCCGATTTAACATAGCCATCCCACCTCCTCATATCTTTTAGTTTCCTTTGTTTAGGTTTAGTACTCTAGTTTTGCATTAGACTATTTCACTTTTCATCCTAATGATGAATTCCATTACATTATTATCACTCTTCCCTTAAATACCCTCAGAACAAGATTATTAATTAAACCCTTATCACTGTGCAATACCAAATCTAAGAAAGCCTGTTCCCTTGTTGATTCTTCAATGTACTGTTCTAAAAATCATTTTAAACATCTTCCAGGAATTCCTCCATTACAATATTATTGCTGATTTGGAGATGCCGGTATTGGACCGGGGTGTACAAAGTTAAAAATCACACAACACCAGGTTATAGTCCAACAGGTTTAATTGGAAGCACACTAGCTTTCGGAGCGACACTCCAATCACCTGATGAAGGAGTGTTGCTCCGAAAGCTAGTGTGCTTCCAATTAAACCTGTTGGACTATAACCTGGTGTTGTGTGCCAACAGGTTTAATTGGAAGCACTAGCTTTCGGAGCGACGCTCCAATCACCTGATGAAGGAGTGTTGCTCCGAAAGCTAGTGTGCTTCCAATTAAACCTGTTGGACTATAACCTGGTGTTGTGTGATTTTTAACTTAATATTATTGCTAGTATGGTTTGCCCAGTCTGTATGTAGACTTAGGTCATCCATGATTACTCGAGCACCCTTGTTACATGCTTCTTTAATTTCCTGTTTGATGCCATCCCTTACCTTATCAGCACTATCTGAAGACCCATAGAGAGCTGATATTTTTCTCCTCTTGTTGCTTCTTAGCTCCACCCAGACTGATTCCACATTTATACAATTTCCTACTTTTGTAGTGATTTCATCCTTTGCTAAAAATGTCTCCCCACCTCCTTTTCCTTTTTATCAATTCTTTCCAAATATCAAATAGCCTCGGATATTCACCTTCCAGTTTTGGTCAGTTTACAATCTATTATTGCAATCAAATCATGCCTATTTACAACTATTTGTCGTAATTCATTTACCTTATTGGGAATGTTCCATACATTCAGACACAGTACCTGTCAATTTGTCATTTGAAGATTTTTGCGTGTTGTTTTGTAGAATGGCCCGATCTGCTGCTATTCCTTGTTTCCTCTACCCTCCACTTGTGTTTTCTACTTCTTAATATTTCCTTTTTTTAACCTTTGTTTCTGTGTGTGTGTCACCTCTCTCAGGTTGTTCTACCCCTGCCACTCCAGTTTAAACCCTTCCTTTTGGTACTAGTGAATGGCTGTAGAAGGACATTGGTCCCATCCTGGCTAGAGTCCAAAATGTCCCGTTGATATGCATTCCATTTTACCCACACTCAATCACAATGCCTCAGGAATCTTAATCCTGCCCTACTACACCATCTGTTCAGCCATACATTCAATCAGCCCATTCTCCTATTCCTGATCTTGCTCGCATTTGGCAGTGGAAATAATCCTGAGAGCAATCCCCTATGGGAAAGGCATTGGCATTGTGGTAACATAATTGGTCTAGTAATCCAGAACACCAGACTAATGTTCTGGAGACATGGGCATGAATCCCACTATAGCAGATGATAAAATCTGAACACAATAAAATCTGGAATTAAATAAAAGAAAGCGAGCTAAATGGTAACCATTTGACCACTGCTATAAAAATCCATTGTGATCTTGGGGAAGGAAATCCAACAATCATATCTGGTATGGCCTACACGTGACTCTAGACTGAAAGAGATATGATTGACACTTAACTGCCCTCTGGGGAGTTAGGGATGAGCAAGAAATGAAGGCCTGTCCGCTGATGCCAACATTATATTCACTTTCAAACCTTTCCCTTTCACTGGTCTGGTTAACCTCTGAGGGGGTTAAGTTACAATCAAAACCAATTAATCAGTTGTATTTGACTGAAAAATGCAAATTAATCTCACTTGCATTCATGAAACATTGCAGAAACAAATTGATCGAGTATTTGTCTAAATACTAAAAGTCATTGTGTTCAATGAATCATGTTGAAACGTATTTGCCAATGTAAAAGGCATAATACAAATATAAATCTTTATTCTGATTCTGCAAATGCCTATTACAGTATTCATTGGTGTGACGCACCATGGGAAATATATTAATTATAGCATCATCACAGGGTAGCGATTCACATTTACAACTATGCTGGATTTTCTGATGAGTGAGGGAAGAATTTCAAGAATTATTTTGCACTTTAAATGCACTGATGCTGTAATTTATGGAATAATGTATTGCTTTTAGAGAATATTTATTTTCTAAGCGAAGGTACATCAGCTACAATGTGGAATTCTGCATGAATTAGGAAGAACTTGGTCCCAGTTTTTGTCATGATGGAGATAATCACTACCACAACTAAAACACTGAAGGAAGTTGTGAGTTCCACGTCTTGCCCCAAACACAGCATTTCTAATTTTTGTGGGGTGATTTTTGGTGGGGTGGAGTGTAGTTCACAGATATGTGACTCCATAGGCAGCTAACCTGTTAAATGCACTGCTACATCCACTGAAATTGGATTTTGGAGTTTCCGGCATATGGAAACTGGAGTATTGAGATTGGATTAGGTATGAACAGATCTGTCCTTTGTGCATGCCTTTCAGATAGCCAAGATATCCCTTTGGAAAGATGAGGTACCTCTGAGGATATGGAAACATGACACCCTCGGGGCAGGGCTCAAGGATCCTTTAGGGAGGTTTCTCTTTTGAACTATTAACTGTGGAGATCACTGTCCATAAAAATAAACCATCTGGAAATGTCAAAAAAATGTCAACAAGTGTTGATCTGTTAGGAAGTATCCAAAATGTCCGGAAATGTCAACAAATTTAATGTATCAAAAAGTGTGAGAGAAGCTCAACAGGTGTCTTGAAGTGATAAAAAAAGTGTCAAACTTTATACCTACGAGAGTACTTTTCCGAAAGGAGTATAGTGCAAGAGTCTAGCTGTCACAGTAAGAGTAATGATCCTCTTAGTGTTTTGTTCCAAATGTACATATGGATATTAAATGAAATGGTGTGGCAGATGATTGTGGGGAAGTTTGGTGGATAGGAGTAGACAGCAAGTTGCTATAGAGGTATGTGAGGGGAGATGGGGATGTGAGGGGAGATGGGAAATGCACGAGTTGGCATTGATGAAGCAGGGACAGTATCTGGGGTGAGGTGCAATGACATGGATGTGAAATATAAGAGCTGAAGTAATGTTTTGTTTTATCCCATTAAGGTATTGTCTCAGGACAAATTTGGTGGAGGTAAGACACTCTGTAAGAGAGTTAAGACTCTCCCACACATTGTGCAGAATGCAGACAGTCTTTGCCTAAACATCTGAGGCAGAATGCAGCTCTCTGACCAGTCTGATGAACATTCTTTTGTCTAATTCTGTGCATTTCAATCAGTTAGTTTAATTATGAATTAAAAATAACACTATGCTCTCAGAATCACATTTGTGTACGATGTGACCATGGAACTGATGGTCCGTCTGTGTCTCCGCAAGGTATGGAAGAAATCACAAGACCATGTGCAGAACAGCAGCAACCTCAGTGGTTCACACACAAATACTGTCAACATCAGTGCTATCACAGCGGACTGATAACATGGAGGCCATCTATGTATGGTCCAGTGGACATCATTAGCTTCAGAAATACAAAAGCTATTCATGATTTAGTACTGCGTGACTGATTTCTAAAATTATTACAATCACAATGGGATGCCTATTGATGGACAACGACAACTGCTTATTGATTGGAAATGGTTGTTGACACTAGCATTTAAACACTCAAAGAGTTAAGTACTTCAGTGAAATATTGGTTACGCAAGACATTTAACACTTAAGTGAACTGTTTATTTCTATAAAAGATCAGGTGAAGCAATTTCAGTGTATTGGATATTTTTCTATCAATGGGAGCATGTCTTTCTTTCAATAGTGACATTAATAGACAGATAACTCTACTTTTCTGTAGGATGCCTCCTCAGTTATGTCTATGAGAAATTATAGGTGGGTTGGCATGGAATGAGATGAAAGGATGGTGAGGAGGCTGAATGACCTGGCACTGAGCTGGTACAAAGAGCACAATGGGCCATGAGAATGATTGGGGGCATTAGGTATCAGAGGCTATGGGAAATGGCTGGTTGGGCATTGCTTCACCATTGAGATATAAGGGGCTTTCGGGCTGTTGGAATGCATGGGACATAGAGGATGAGGGTGATGAAAGAGTGAAAGCAAAAGGAATGTTTTATGTTTTAATCTTCATTTTTAAACTTTGCTCATAATACCGGAATGCTGAGGCAAACTTCTCATCCAGCTGGTCTCGGAACTAACAATCTCCCAAACCACCGTCTCAACATTGAGAACTGGAAGCGTGGATGCTGGATCAATTGCTAATTTTAAGTCTGAGATAGATAATGTTTTATTAAACAAAGGTATTAATACACATGAACCAAAGGCAGGCATATGGAGATCAGCCATGATCTCATTGAATGGCAGAACAGGCTCGAGGGTTGAATGGCCTCCTCCTGTTCCTATGTTCCTGAACTCCTGTGTCTTCCTATATTATCCTTTCTCTTTAACTTGCTACATTTCCCCTTGCCACAACCCTCCCTGCCCCATCTATTGTTCTTGTCCTGTTTATAGCTTTCATTATTCACTGCTTTTGGATACACATTTTGTACACATTTGGATACATGCAGATTCTTGATGCTTAATACCATCCAGAATAAATTAGCCTGCTTGATTAGTACCACATCAATGAATATCCACATGTCCACTTCTCCACCACCTAGCTCTATAAGATGATCTGTAGTAACATATTAAAGCCCCTTAGATAGCACTTGCCAAACCTACGCGAGATCCATCAGAATGGATAGTACCACCAGATACATGGAAACATCACCATCCTCAAGTTCCTTCCATGCCACTCATCATTCGGACTTGGAAACGTATCACTGTTCCTCCAGGGTCATTGGGTCAGAATCATAGAATTCCGTCCCCAACAGAGGGTCAAGAAGGCAGTTTACCACCACATTCTCAGAGGCACCAGAGATGGATAATAAAGGCTGGCTCAGACAGAAAGGTCCATATCCCATGAATGTTTAAAAAAAAAGCATTTACATTAAGATCAACCATGATTTCAATATCTTATGCAAAATATTCCACTTATCTTTTAAAAATCTGTAACAAGTAAGATAAACAGCAAACTGTTCTTGATCAATCCTGCATGAATAAATTCAGAAGCTTGTAAATAGATGTTAAGTTTGGAGGTGGATTATAACTTCAGAACCATAAGCTACAGACAATATGCACCAAAAATAGGTCATACATTTTACTTGAATTTGGGCTAAATGTAGTGAATGGAAAAAGTATTTCCTTTCATGCAATTAGTCCTGAATAATTGGAAAAACATTAAAGAAAATGTTGTAAAATGTGTGCCAAAAATGAGTGATGGTCAGAATAAGTGACTTTCCCACCAACGAGGTACTATTGCCATTGAAACAAAGTGCTACTCTGCATTGGTCCAAAGTGTAAGATGTTATGCCTTGGTTCACCATGCCCTCTTCTTTATTTTGGATCGTTTGGCTGTTTCCTGAAGTTAACCTCTTCCAAACCACCTATTCGGTTGCAAGACAGTGCCTCCTGCTGGATTAATTCATAAACACAAAACAGCAGTAGTACTCTTGGATTTTTACTTCAAATGACTAATAATTTAAAGCATTCAGCAAACTATGAGGACATGATCATGTATACATCTATGGGATATTGTTGCCAGGAAATATTCACTAGAAGGATATAAGACTGAACTAATTTGTGTCAGCTGAAAATCCAAGGGCCCTGAATCTCAACAGTGAGATC
Source organism: Chiloscyllium plagiosum (assembly GCF_004010195.1). Lineage (NCBI taxonomy): Eukaryota > Metazoa > Chordata > Chondrichthyes > Orectolobiformes > Hemiscylliidae > Chiloscyllium > Chiloscyllium plagiosum. Next base: position 16,244,515 of record NC_057723.1, on the reverse strand, counting down.
AAGAAATTGATGAACCTTCTTTGTGAAATTTAAGAAAACTGTCAATCACTGTCACAAAACTGTCAATATACGTTCACCTTGGTGGCACATAAAATGTCTTTCTAGATTTAAGGAAATCGTTGAGTCGTAGACTCATACAGCATGGAAACAGATCCTTCAGTCCAACCAGTCCTTGCTGACCATAATCCCAAAGTGGACTAGCCCCACCGGACTGCTCCTGACCCATATCCCTCCAAATCTTTCTGATTCATGAACTTATCCAAATATATTTTAAAAAGTTTAGTTTTACTCGCATCCACCACTTCCTTTGAATGTTCATTCCACACGTGAACTACCGTCTGTGCAAAAGAATTGCCCCCATATCTTTTTTAAATCTCTCTCCTCTCACCTTAACTGTGTGCCCCTTAGTCTATGGGAAAAAAAACTATTAAGTCTGTCTATAGTCCTCATTATTTTATAAACTTCTGTAAGGTTTTGGTATTTTGGAAGTGATATCACTGCCATTTCTACCTTCTGCCACATGACTGATGTTTCCTTATTTGTGGTGTTTTGCCTCTTGAACCAAGACATCTCCCGTTTCTTCTCTATCTAGGCAAGCAACACCTCCATGTGAAGTCATGCAAAATTTGAAACCCTCTTCTTTCCTCTTTTCGATAATGCCCATCTCTTCCTATTGGCTTTTTAGTTAGATGTAAGTGCTGACATCTTCTCCTGACCATGTTACTGCACCTTTCTCTGTCTGCTCAAAAGTGTTTTTCAGCATTCACCTTGTTACCTACTCTAAAGTCAGTTGCCCAACATTATATTAATAAAGAGATTCTGGCAGTTCCAACAGGGACACTATTGGTACTTTGGGGAGGTGGGGGGAGCAATCACATTTCAAGCTTAGTTCGTTTGATACACGCTTACCTTATCACATTATATATGTGGCCTGTAGGAAGTGCACAGTAGGGAAATATGACACATTTTCTCACTCTCTATAGAAAAGCACAAGAGGCTATGCCAACCATTTAAAAAAATGCAACAGGGAAGATTGCAAATAGCATGTTGAATCAATATCATAAATCATTGAATTTCACAGTCTTTTTTGAGGAAATGTAGCTTTAAAGTATTTATCTATCTATCTAACCAGCCTCTCTCCCTGTTGTTTCACTGTTCTGTCTACATAGACACATGCATTTTAACACTATTGGCTTCATATTCTCCGTCATCAAGGAGATCCTGGGATTGAGCCAAATTTTGCACATTGTCATAACAGTACAGCTGCCAGAAGAAAATTGCTCGGCTTCCCTGTGTATGTCACAAAGTGTGGGCGTGAAATGACAGAATGAGGTTGGGTAGTGGAGTGCATTCAATTATTATTCATCTTGCTCAGCACTGCGAAGGATAAGAAGAAGCACATATGTGAAACACTCCTCACTGGATACTGTCCTGTGGCTGCATCATTCTAAGTGCTCAGCCCTTTAATGAGTAAAGGGAAGGCTTTCCCCTCAGATGATGATCACTGCATTTAGCACAGCATGTACTCAATTCAAGTTTGTTTTGTTAAATGAAGAAGAATTTTAATTATCATACTCCACTAATGTCTGATACTAACAAACTGTTGAGAATGTGTTTGCTCCATAATCTGACTGATTTGTAACCTGCAGCTAAACTGCATCTATTATTACTCGTATTCTAAATAATCATCGCTTATGCCAAGAAATATTTCTTTACTCTTCACCTCCTCTGGCGTAAGGTGGGTGAGTATTTTTTAAACAACTAGCCATCAGTGAGATTAATACTTCTATGAGGTTCACACTATGCCAGGCCATTAATCACTGAAGTAGGCTGTGTCAGCTGGAAGCAGCAAGGTGAATGGAAAAAAAAACCTGGGGATAGAGAGGAGTGGATGGAAAGGTTACTGCTGGTCCCTTGCCTTATGTTGTTCTCCAAACTCAATGGCCTGCAAATGTCTACTTTATAACAGCTGACAATGTTTAACTGAAGAAAAAGATAATGTTTTAAAAGAAGCAGATTAAATCTATGTTCATGTTCCAACCTTCCTGCATTTAATCCAGATTTCTGGGCAGTTAGAAAGTCACATGCAATGTGCACTGATGAGAAATCTTAGCATAAACCCAGAAGTTGTACTCAGTGGTTCCCAACCTTTTTTAGTATCAAAGCACATTTCATCAAGATAAATAATTCTACAGCACACTTTTTTCAGCTGAATTTATCGCTTAAAAATGAGACTTTTGCTTGCTATTACTAAGTTTATGGCCTGCCGAGAGAGATGTGCAATGTAGTGCATACAACAAGCTAAAGAAGGATCAGAAGTATCAATGGTTCAAATTGACTGGTCTTCCACTGCAAGGACAGACACATTTACCAAATCTGCTCAACTTAATTATTTCTAATGACGTGTGGACAATGGATCAGAGCAAAATGCAAAGTAGAATAAATGGCAATGTACTGAGTTAGTGGGAAACCTAGGCTTGCCAGTGTGCATAGATCTTTTTGAACAGGGGAGGAATTGATGAGAGCCCCAGTTGCAAATCTTGCTCCTCGAATAGTGTTCCCTGACAAGCACTCCCACTTGCTGTTTTTCATGTATGCCAGCTCACAGAGCTATGTCATTGCAATGGCAAGAGTACTGTAATAGCATGGCTAGAGAGCATTGGATATTTATGTATTGCAATGAGCCAAAACACTTACACAGAGAACTGTCCAAATTTAGCAATTGTATGATCCTCCATAGCTCTGTATATTCCTCCTTATCTGATACCCACATACACAAGATACCAGACATTAGATCATCTTGATGTTTTGTTGTTTCAAGTTCTTGAAGTACTGAATGAGTCTACTTATAAGATATGGATATTTTGTCTGTAAATGATATCTACCTTTACTTGCTATCAATGCAGTGTTTGCCAACTTCTCTATGCAGATGAGATAGTCAAGTTAGTGGCATCTCCTGTGCATGAAAATCCTGCTGTCACTGAACAGTTCCAACTTTTTATCTTTGGGTTGAGATGCTTAATCAGCTGAATTAGCAGAAGGACTTGTCTCATCCAACAAGAATATTATCCATTTCTTCTTAGAATCTAAAACTTAGATCAGTGGTGTAACTAAAAAGAAAACTCCAAAACTCTAAAACAATGTCAGTTCAATTGCACAAGACACACACACACACACACACCAAAACTGAGCGGACTTCCCTTCTGCTGCACCAACATGTCAACAAATGTCCATGCGTGTATGGTGCTGAATGTCCACAGATGTGCAGTTTCACAAGTTTGCACATGCGCAGTTCTCATAGAATCCTAGCAGTGTGGAAGCAAGCCATTTGGCCCATCGGGTCCACACCGTACCTCCAAAGAGCATCCCACCCAGACCCATTGCCACCCTCCCCACCCCATCCCTGTAACCCTGCATTTCCCATGGCTAACCCACCTAGCCTACTCAGCCCTGGGCAATTCAGCACAGCCTTTCCACCTAACTTGCACATCTTTGGGCTGTGGGAGGAAACAAGAGCACCCGAAAGAAACCCACACAGGCATAGGGAGAGCATGCAAACTTCACCTGGCAGTCACCCTAAGGGTAAATCGAACCTGGGTCCCTGGCACATTGAGGCACCAGCGCTAATCAGAAAGCCACTGTACCACCCTGGAGGCTTGTGCATGCTTAGGTGATAGTGTTCAACAGATGCTGCCTTCATTCATAGACTACAAGGCACTGGAGGAGATCAGAAGCATAGATGCATCCGCAACAGTCAGGTACAATGGTGCACTTCTCACCTTACCGCAGCACCCTGGTTGAAAACCATGTCAAGTTATATCATATTTAGTTTAACAAAACTACATCAGTTAACATTAAATTAGAAACATGTATTGAACTCCATAAAAATAAAACCACAGGCAGATAAAGTGTTATCCATTACTTTTTGTTCCCATTGACATCAGCTTTCAAAAGCTGAAAATGCTTCACATGCACAGCTGTTACACAGCATCATCGCGTAACATTCAATCCCACTCAGTTTGTTCACATTGAATGTAAATCTAGAAAAGTATTTCACACACTATTCCATTATAGTTAATTCTTAAATCTTAAGACCTTTCCCATTCAATTCTATCACATTGAATTTCAGCGTCACAAATACTTATCTAAGCTCAGTGCAGATATTTTGAAAGCCTGAAACATTTCCCATTCAATCCAATTACGGAGAAGTTCCAATATATTACATGATGACTCATTCAAAACCATTCTGCTTTCGAATATTACCCCCCACTTCTTTTTAGTTCCATTACACATATACAAATAATTTTTATGATGAAATCTCAAACCAGTTGGGAAGGGTTGCCCAATTTTCTTATTTACTATGCTCAACGTAATGAAGCTGCCACATGCCAATTACTGTAGAAATGGCAAAACGTTTTGAGAAGTTAAACAAAAACAGAGTGTTGGAGAAACTCAAACAGTCTGACAGCATCTTGAGAGAGAAAAAGCAGAGTTAATATTTCTGGTGACCGTTCATCTGAACTGAATGTGTCTGGGAAAGGGTGGTATTTATATTGATGATGGGCTGTGGGATCGAGGCAGATGAATAGAGTGCATGGAGATAGAGCTGAGAGACAGAGTTCGAGATCGAGATAGAGCTGAGAGAGAGAGATGGACAGAGAGAGAGACAGAGCGGTAGAGATAGAGAGAGGTAGAGAGAGATTGAGAGAGATGGACAGATAGAGAGAGGGAGATAGAGAGAGAGGGAGATAGAGATCGAGAGAGAGATAGAGAGAGATAGAGAGAGAAAGATTGAGAGAGATGGACAGATAGAGAGAA
>NC_057723.1:16236317-16236512 GCF_004010195.1 Chiloscyllium plagiosum | reverse complement strand
AGAGAGGGTGAGGGAGATTGAGAGATCAAGAGACAGAGAGATACAGAGATAGATAGGGATAGAGAGATACAGAGAGATCGAGAGATAAAGAGATAGAGAGAGAGATAGAGAGATAGAGAGATAAAGTGATACATAGAGAGAGAGAAACAGAGAGGTAGATATAGAGAGAGAGTGAGAGATGGAGAGATAGAGAGA
>NC_057723.1:16221418-16236298 GCF_004010195.1 Chiloscyllium plagiosum | reverse complement strand
GAGAGATTGAGTGATCGAGAAATAGAGATAGAGATACAAAGTTAGAGAGAGATAGAGAGAGAGAGAGATAAAGAGGTAGAGAAAGAGGGAGGGAGAGAGAGTGAGAGAAAAGAAAACGGACTGGCCAACAAGGAGATAGACAGAGGGAAATGCTGGCTAGTGTGTCAACAAGAATTGTGACCCCAATTCTGGTTCATTCTTTGGCTCATTCAACATTTTAACAGAAACTCTTCCTTTTCCTTTCTGCAATTAGGGAATGCAAGCTGCAACAAACCAGAGATACTCACGCCCCTCTGGAAGTTTTCCCCTCCCCTCTCCTTGTCCCAGAATCCATCTTGTAGTGATTAGAAACGAGGTCAGCCAGGTGGACCTTATAGAGTATGTGTTCCCAGATTGGGGTTGTAAGTGTGGTCCAAACATGGAGCCCTAGCTGAAAGAAGTTTCAGAGGTTCTGAAGGCTGGCTCTGAGGGAGCTGGATCAGTGTCAAGGATTCTCAACATGTAAGTAAAGGGTGAATTGGTGATGGGATACCAGCCTCTGTGGAGTAATTTTACATTCCTTTCTCTAACCCCACCTCTTTTCAGGTGTTACCATACCTTCCAACCTCTTCCCCCTCTGAATTGGAATGATTTGTTTTCAGCAAAGGAATTAGTTTTACCCTTTATATCCCACCTCAATTAATTTTGGGTACAAAATGACATTCATTCTTCAGTGCTCACCCCCATACCTATTTCTTTGGATGGTAGCCCTGTCCATGCTCCACAGACCTCTTCAACCACCTCTAACCCTGTCTCCATGTGGATCCCTCCCTTTTCATTATCTGAAAAAATGATAACTTAGTCATCTCTGAAGTTTCCATGTTTTCTGGGAGAATATCTAATAGTGTGATTGAAGAGTAACTTACCTCAGGTCAGAATAAAATTACTATATTCAAAGATAATAAACAAAGCACAATGAAAGTCTCTCTGGTCCATGTAGCCTGTTATTTATAATTGCATTCCCTTGGGAATCTCAACGTATGTATACTTCCCACTCCATCTGAAAGCTGTGCAATCTCCTGGGATAGATGCAAAGCCAGATGAAAATCCTGACAAATTAGCAAAAGAAATTTGGAAAAATTTCTCCCTTTGGATCCTCGAAGCCAGTCAATTAGACATCTCTGGTCCTGAGTAATGACATTTAATAACCACCTTTTGAAAAGTGCTATCAGCAGGCAGCTAGAAACAGCAACACTGTCTCTCAGGGACCATCGATTTCTTCAACAGTTCAATTCAAACAGTGTAACAAAGGCACAAAACAAAAATACGTTTTATACAAAACTGATTAAGTTTCCAAAATAAACACAATGAAATCTGGGCCTCCAACTACCACAAATGTCTTCTTTTGTACTGGCTTTAACTCCCGATGGAGAGTCTCACCCGTGATATAGTTTTGCTAGGACATCTTGATGTCGTAGGCAGTGAATTGCTGCCTGCAGTCAAGGACAGTCACACTCACCTCAGCTTTAGGGTTTAGTTCTTGTGCCTATGCTTGGACCAATACTAAACAGAGGCCTGGGACAGAGTACCCCTGACAGAACCCAAACTTAACACTAGATGAATGATAACACTGTCGACAATTCCTTCAATTAGTTTGCAAATAATTGAGCATAAACTGATTGGGTCATTATAGGCCAGATTGGATTTGTCCCCCTTTTTGAGGATAGGTTTTAGCTTAACAATTTTAGTAGATGTTAATTTTGTAGGTGTATTGCAAGAGTTTGGATATGAGGGCAGCTGGTTCTGAAGCAATTAAAAGTCTTCAGTACCATAGCTGTAATTTTGTCAGCGCCCATGACCTTTTCTGTGTCCAAAGCTTTCTGACATTTCTTGGCAGAGCGTAGTTGCAAATGTTTTAGGAGAAAATGAGGACTGCACATGCTGGAGATCAGAACCTCATTCCTGATGAAGGGCAAATGCCCAAAATGTCGATTCTTCTGTTCCCTGGATGTTTCCTGACCTGCTGTGCTTTTCCAGCACTACACTCTCTTCAAGTACAAATTCTTTGGCCATAACTTCTACACAGACATACAGGACTCTATCACTTTTAAGGATAGGGATGAATGTGCAGTCTCCTCTGCCTATCACTTGCTAATTAGTCCAGCTTCATTTACAACTGGATGCTTTGTTCTGATCTATTGGTTGTGGGATCAGTTGATTGTGTCTATCACATACCGTTTTGCTATTGAACATCTGAATAGTCCTTTATAATTACTCAATGTTGGCACATCATTTTCAGGAATATCTAGTGGTATTCACAGCATGTCATTTGCATTCCTCATTGAAAATGATTTATCGTTGGCTTGATGGTGTCAGGTCAGTGATGATATGTTGGGCCATATGTTGCAGGTTGCAGGTAAACACAATTTGGCTGCTGTACCTAATGAAAAATAGTGCCTCGTTGATGACTAGCTTTGAATTGCTAGATCTGTCTGGATCTATCCATTAGCATAGTTGTAGTTTATAGTCGTAGTGATAGAGGTTTATCTTCAGCACAAAAATGGGACAATGACTCTACAGGGAAGCTCGTCCCAATACTGAATGATCAGTGAGGGGAGGTCAAGTTGTTTTCTCTCCCCTTTCTAGCTCTCTCTCCATCTGTTGCAAGTCCTGCATAACAGATTTGTCCTTCTAGACACGTTGATAAGTGAAGATGCTGCAGAACCATGCTTGATGAAAGACATTAAAGTGTACATTCTGTGCCCTTGTTACACTCAGTGCTAATTTCAGGTGATCTGCAGGAGGGGTAATAGTCTAAAGGTATATGTTTTCATTCACTGAGGCAGTCAAGCTGAGCAGTGATGCCATTTTATGAATAGGATTTGAAGTTAATTTTGTCAATTGTCCTCCTCAATTAGTTTTATACTCACTCTGTGCTGCTGCTCTGTCCTCTGGCTGCTCTCTGCAGACTTAGAGTTGAAGATGTAGTGTAAAAGGTTCATGCAGATATGTAAATAAGGTAGTTTACATTGGTTGGAGGAGAGCTACCAAAGAGGAATCTCCAATCCTGTATCTAGCAGCACAAGTCGATCTTTATTCAGAGCTCTTTATGAACGTGGCATGGGAGAGGCTCCTGGAAATGTATTCCACTGAATATTTGGGCTCTCCCAGTCAAGTTGAGCATTTTTATACATTACTTATTTGAGTAATTACATGCAATATTGATGTCATTGTTAGTCACATCCCCTAATCTACACATCCAATCATGCAAAGATATGATCAAAGATGGACATCTCAATGGTCAGCCCTTGATGCTTCCATGATCTCATGATGTTTACCAGACACCTTTATCACTCATCCTTGGGTTCCTACAATGTATTTCATTCGATCACATTACAATGCTGACAGTTATAATCTTGCCGAGACATTTGCCAGTTGAACCATATTAATTGATACTTATTTATCACTAATGGCTTTTTCAAACTCTGTAAGGTAATTTAAATTCCCTGCTGTCCTGAATTGATTGGTTGATTCATTGTTCTCACATGTACCACGATACAGTGAAAAGTGTTGTTTTGTGTATTATACAGGCAGATTGTACCGCACAAAGTGCATCAGGGTAGCAGTACAGAATGCAGAATACAATGTCACATCCACAGAGAAGGTGCAGAGAGTGCGAGATCAGAATTAACATTTGAGAGGTTCATTAAAAAGTCTGAAAACAGCAAGAAAACAGCTGTTCTTGAATCTATTCATACTTGTATTCAAACTTGTATATCCTCTGCGGACGATGGTGGATGATGACATAACCGATGTTGGGGTCTTGGATTATGTTGGTTGCTTTCTAGAGGCAGCGAAAACTATTGATGGAGTCAGTTGATGGAAGGCTGGTTTGCATAATGGACTGGGTCGTGTTCATGACTCCCTGTTTGTATTTGTAGTTTTGGCAAGAGCAGTTGCTGTACCATGCTGTGATTAATCCAGATAGGATGCTTTCTATGGTGCATCTATAAAAATTGGTAACAGTCTTTGTGCATATGCCAAATTTCCTTTGCCTCCTGAGGAAGTAAAAACATTGTTGTGTTTTCTTGACCATTGGGTAGACATGGGTGGATCATGACAGATTGTTGGTGACCGCCACTCCCAGGAACTTGCTGCTCTCGACCATCTCCATCTCAGCACCATCGATACAGACAGGAACATGCCCTTCACTCCGCTTTGTGAAGTCAATGACCAGCTCCTTCATTTTGCTGACACTGATGGAGAGATTGTTGTCTTCACACCATGCAGCTAAGCACTCAACCTCTTTCCTGTATTCTGTCTCTTCATTGCTTGAGATCCCGCCTACAATGGTGGTGTCATCAGCAAACCTGTAAATTGAGTCGGGGTGGAATTTGGCTAAACAGTCATGAGTGTATAGGGGTAAAGTAGAGCCTTGAGGGCCACTGGTGTTCAGCATTATGGTGGAGGACGTATTGTCACCTATTCTTACTAATTGCAGTCTATGGATCAGGAAATCAAGGATCCAGTTACAGAAGAGACAGATGAGATCCAGGTCTCAGAGTTTAGAGCTGAGTTGTTTTAGAATTATGTTGTTGAAGGATGAACTGTATTCAGTAAGTAGGAGCCTGATGTAGATATTGTTGTCATCCAGATGCTCCAGGGTTAAGGCCAGGGAGACGGCATCTGCTGTGGACCTTTTGCACCGGTTGGAGAATTGCAAAGGATTAAGGCAAGTAGACGGGCTGCAGGTGATGTGAACCATGACTAATCTCTTGAAGTACTTCATAATTATGGAGGTTAGAGCCACTGAGCAGTAGTCATTCAGACATGCTGCATGATTTTTCTTTGGCACTGGGATGATGGTGGTCTTTTTACAGGAGATACAAAGGGATGCTAATTTCTATCAATTACTGTCAAATGTAGAATATCAGTTCCCATATAAAGTTAGTTACATGCGAAGTTAGAAAGTAACATCAAATGTTATAACCCTTTGACAAGGCTTACAAATTGAGGAGCAGTTTCTCTCTCTTGGCCTTGAGAGACCAACAAACACGATCTCTCCCTGTCTTGCAGCTGCAAGGTGGTTCATATCAGAGGTTTGCTTCTTTGGTGGGCTCTCCACTGTCTTTACTTCAAATACCTTTCACTAAATGCCCCAGCACACAGCATATAATCAAACTCCATTGATAAGGATGAAATTCAACCTCTTTCACTGCTTTCTGCTTGCTGAAATGTGAAGCTATAATTGTTTATTTTCCATGTTTTACAACCTGATTTGCTCTCTTAGAAATTGTCTGTTTATACCATTTGTTGCTCCATCTTCCCTGCTAATGAAAGGCTCTCTTTTTACTGTCTAAGGCTTACTGCTCATAGGAATTCCTTGCATGTTAGTTTATAATTTTGTTTTAGTTTCCCAGTACTCATATGGGTATGTCTAATATGTAATGACAATTACCTGAAGCTTCTTGATTATTCTGGGATAATGCTTTTCTTTTAGATCTTGCTAAACTACAATCTTCAGGGTTATTGTTACTAGACATCTCCTATCTAAGGCTTTCAAGGAAGGTTTCTGATCAAGAATGATTATATTCTTAGAGCTGCCTGTCTACAGAAATATCTAATTAAATTTCCCGAAGTCTAACATGCAGAACTAAAGCTATCACTATTATTGCATGTGTGTGTGTGTTGTATGTGTGTACATTGTTATGCAATTTACAACTACCTGCAAATGTTTTAACTTGGTGGATCAGATTTCTGCTTGACTCTGTATTAAATGGAAACTTTTATATTGTTAAAAAAGTTTTCACCTGTCTATCCCTTTTCAGAGATGCCTCACTGACTACACTCCCCTGTCTTCTGTCATTGAGATCTTTCATTATCTCATCTGGCGATCCCGTATGGAGGCTACAAGTCTGATTATGAATGCCTCCCAACCCCTTTCAGCCATCTTATATCAGCTGAAAAGTCCCAGGTGGCCATTTTTAAGTCAACTTTAATCATGGGCAGCTGCAACAAAATTATTATTGGGAAATGAGGCAAGACCATGTGACATTTAGAGATCATCCTTTCAAGCAGCCTCATGGTAGAGTTGAAGTCTTGACCCGTATGTAATTGGTATGTACAAATCTAAATAAAAGTTAATGTTTGCCGAGTTCTGAAGATTCATGCAATTTTTATCAACACCTATCCCACACCCAGCCAAAGAGAAAAAGCAGATGCCCATATTTCTACAGGATATCTTACACAGCAATCTGAGTGTGGATCTTTCACTGCATCCCTGGCATCAGCCACAAGGTGGAGAAGGAGCCCTGAGAGAGACAAACTGGAAAATTGGAGGAGGACATAAATTTATTGATCGAGTGGATTATCATGAAGGATAATCCTTGCCCCACCCCACTCCCACCATTCCCCCACGATACACCCCTCCCCATTTGCAAAGTGTTCATCACCTTATTTGCTTAAGTTTGGCCATCCTGATGGCAATCAGCAGGCTTTCAGAGATTTCTTTGCCCACCTTTGACTCAATGCTGCAGAGACCTCTTGGGTTTTAGAGACAATGTTAGGGACTCCCAGTACCACATGTTTCTGACTTGTGTCCAATTGAGCTGGCACTTCCTCTGGGCCCATTCTGGCAGCAGTAGGGGACATAGCCAAGGATGCAGATGAGGGGTCTGGGACATTGACTGTATGAATATGAATATTTTAATCTTGGGCAGATTATAAAAAGGAGGGCTGATGCTTGACATCTATGAGACAATTTTACCACAGGTCCACAGATGGTGGTGAAAAAGACTTTGCAAGGTTCACTGGGCAGCGTGTGTGTTTGCCATTTCCATGGCAAGGTGCTTTGCTTCAGTTTATTGCTTTTCACTTTGAATGTAGTTTTATTCTATTTGGCGGAATGGCTTGCAAGAGAACAGTTAACAGACAATTCATTACTGTAAGACAGTGAGGCAGATGGGTTTTTATGACAATCCTGTTGTTTGACAATCCTCATTACTGAGAGTTGCTTTTAATTCCAAATTTACTAATAGGTTGATTCTAAATTTCAGAATCTGCCATGGTGGGATTTGACCTTGTGTCTCTGGAGCAGTAATCCAGGTTTCTGGATTACCAGTCGAGAAATATTACCACTGCACTACTGCTCCTGACTTCTAATTTACAATGGAGATTTTATGAATAATATTATTTCACTGAGAAATCTCATATCTGGTCAGAGGCCTTATTTAAAACTATATTGACGATACTTTATAAAATGATACAACTACCAAACTGCAGTCTATGGGATTAAGTGAACCTATATTTTTCTGTGTGTAAATACTAGACAGTTTTGTATATCATGGAGGGTAGGAACAAAATTCATACACAATTGACTGCCAAATAGCAACAGATTTCAAGAGATAGATATTCATAATTAGAACATAATGACTGGTATACAAAGTGGACCTTTTCTCCCCATTGGACACTGAAACTCCTGTTTAGAACTGAACAAAAGAGGCACTTTATCCTATTGGGATTATTTTAAGATTGTGTAAATTCAAAGCAAACACAGGCCTGCTGTTCTTATTATATTGAGCTGAAATTGGAAATATCTGCTGTTAAATAATGAAGGAAATGAGATAAATTCTAGCACTCGCTCCTTAACAAACAATAAACACACTCAGGACTACTAGTGCTTTCTGATCTCTTGACAGTAGAAAATGATACAGCCCTACAAATCTGCAATCAGTTCTTTAGATTTGGTTTTGTGCTGACAATTAGCAGGATGAATTTTCCACATTCTCTACTCATTGAAGGATTTGACCTTTGGAAGGTCAACTTTATGTACAGAATAAAGAACTTGCCTATGCACATCACTTGCACATATTCCAAGCAGTTCATAACCAGTGAGGGTTTTTTTTCTGAAGTGTAGTCACTGTTATAGGAAATGTGACAGTTAATCTTTGTGCACCAAGCTTCCACAAACAGGAATAATAACAAATGACTGAATAATCAGTTTAACTATTCAAACAACAAGTACTGTTGGATCTTTCAGACTCATCTGATGGTGAGAACAGGGGCCACTTTATGAAGTTTGATTGATTGACAAATGTAATGAGAGAACATAAAAGTATGATTTTGCAACCTAATAATTTACGATTGAATGATACAGTACAATGGAATAATAATGATAGTTGATATCTTTAATCATTTCTGCAGTTTAAAAAGTTGGATTGTAAGTGCATATGAATAAAAAAGAAGTCAATAATAACAATAAATTAAAAAGGGGGCAAAGATATCTGTTAACTGCTCATTTGAAAGATGACATCTCGGGCAGTATGGTATTTCCATGCTGCTTCATTGAAATGTCAGCCTCTATGTTAAACTTGACTAAAACCTTTTTAAACTAGAAGCAAGACTGCTCACTTTCACAATACTAATATTGTTCTAATACTTTTTACAAAACATCGGAGTAGCTGATTTAGGAGCTGGTTGTATTGTCCACTCAAGGGCACCAGCAACAGACCTGTACAATTTTCATGGTTCATATGCTTCTACAATTGTACATCTCAGATTAAAACATTCATTAACTATGGAGATTATATATTTTATTATTCTGTAATTTTGATTTTTGACTGAAATGGAAAATAAACTGTTTTAGCAAACAAGGATTGCTGAAGGATTGCTGCATTCTAAAACTAATAATGTGATACTCGTTTTAAGTGTTGAGTTCACAGTGGTTTTTACAAGCAGTAGAGGAAGATGAACTAGAGCTAGGGACCATATAGGAATGCATATTTGGCCAGCAACAAGTGGCTGATTAATAAGCAGATAGTAATGACAAAAGCCCCCTGCCTGCCAACAGCTATATGATTGGCTTTCAGATAGCTGAAGTGCTAGGGAGAAGACATCGGATCTCAGCAAGGCAAGAGCACTTTCCTTCAGCCTGAGGAAAGTCTGTCGATCTTTCCTCAGAAAGATCTTGATTAGTAAGCCAGCGATGGTACAAGTGTGAAGTAGCCAATCTATACCTTCTACCTGGAGAAGGAGAATCGAGGAGCAACATGCCCTGACAAGACAAAAGGAACATTTCAGCAAATGCTGTAATAAAGAGCCCATCGAACTGCATTCTCAGTCTTTACTTCCAGCTTTCATACTCATCTATTTCCTGCACATATGTATTGAGAGGAGAGACTATGTGAGGATTAGGGTTTTAGAAATGTTGAAGCATAGAAAATAGGAACGAGAGTGGAGTATTCGCTCCTTCAAGACTGTTCCACAATCAATATGATCATACCTGGTCATCCGCTTCGTAACCTGTTCACACTGTCACCTCATACGGTTGTGTGAAAGGTAGAGATGTACAAGTGAGTGAGTTACTGAGTGAGTGAGTGAGTGAGTATGTGTGTGTGTGTGTGACAGAGAGTGAGAGAGAGAGAGAGAGAATGCCAGGAAATGTATGAGAGAGAGAGAGAGAATGCCAGGAAATGTAATGCAAGGAGATAAAGATGTCACTGGGGGAGAGGGAACTGAGGGTAAGGGTGGAAATGTTATGGATAAAGAACATGTAGGCAGGCAGACCACAACAGAGAATGTCTGCATCAAACAATGTCAGAGTGATACTGAATGTTAAACAGATATCATCTATTTAGTAACAATGTAAATGTAAAATAATATGTCAAAACATTAATTAAGTCAACATTAAACAAGGATTTACTCTACTCAATTCTTTGGAATGGGATTTGAATACATAATCTTCAGAATCAGAGTTGATAGTGATACTAACTAAATTAGATTAGATTAGATTACTTACAGATTAGATTACTTACAGTGTGGAAACAGGCCCTTCGGCCCAACAAGTCCACACCGACCCGCCGAAGCGTAACCCACCCATACCGCTACATTTACCCCTTTACCTAACACTACGGGCAATTTAGCATGGCCAATTCACCTGACCTGCACATCTTTGGACTGTGGGAGGAAACCGGAGCTCCCGGAGGAAACCCACGCAGACACGGGGAGAACGTGCAAACTCCACACAGTCAGTCGCCTGAGTCGGGAAATGAACCCGGGTCTCTGGCGCTGCGAGGCAGCAGTGCTAACCACTGTGCCACCGTGCCGCCCATAAATTACAGTGACACATGGTGAAGAAACATCAGGCTGAGAATGCAAAGCATTGTGCTTTCTAACATAATAGCTCACATCATCCACATGTAATAAAGAACTAATCATCCCAAACCTGAAATAGCTGATGAGACGAACAACCACCTATGCCATTCTTCTGCTCATCTGTTTCCAAGGTTGCAGTGGGATACCCCTTACAGAAATTTCAGATAGTTGTTTTCATGTCAAATAAGTACAATGCAACATAAAACAGAAATGTTGAAAAATATACTATAAATAATTCACTGTATTTGGTCCACTTAAAAGCTAATTTTCATTCCAGCCTGTGTCACTCACTATTTCTTGATGGAGAGGGCAGGAATATGAATGGTGGGTATCCAGTTAATAGCCTTTGTGACTCTGTAATGAGAAGCTAAGTGAAGGGCACCAGCAGCTCAGAGTGACTTGCTCAGCAATGTTCTCAATGGCCTGATGCAGAGAGGTGCATCATTTATGTGTGGTATTTCTCCAACTAATTTCTGAAGTGCACAATGGATGGAATTGTATCTTCATGTTCTATAGCTCCATAAAAATATGCTTTCTGACTAAAAGATCATGATCGTAGTAATTTGTGCTATGGCTAACTTAATTGGCACACTTGCCTTCAGTACTTACAGCTGTAACAGTGCATTTACTCAAGCTCAATATAGGTTCAATATATTTACTCAAGCTCACAGGTGCAGCAGTAACTTTGACTTCCATTTATTAATGACCACCGTCAGTAGACAAATATTTATTTATTCTGTTCATGCTTTTATAAGATTATATTAGAAGTTAAAATAGCGGTTAACATTTTCTGAGATTGTTTCCATAATTTCTCTTTAAAAACTTGTTAAAATGCTGTTTCCTGTTGACACTTATTAGGACCAAAGAATAGGTTAAGCTCACTCTTAAGTGTGTGTGATATACCCACAAGACAGTTTTGATGTTTCCTATTTCAGGATCTAACTTGGCACAGTGAGCAAATGGATCAGGCCTTACTTAGAAAGTTGTGATAGGGCATGGAACTGTGGGAATCATAATGTGCATATTGATCCATGATTATAGACTCTCAATAGGTGCAGCAGAGAATCTACTGACAATGTGTACTGTGCAAACCCATGAATGGACCTAAGACCACAACTTCAGCATCTGTCAAATTCCTAACAGCAAAAATGAAGTTTGACATGTGGTTAAGCAGGGAGGCATATTCAGAAATGCTGCAGTGAACAGAAGGCAAAAATTTGGGATTTGGATGAATGGTTGCTGGTGAATTTGGAAAGCAGATGGATCAAAGAAAAAAACATATCTTTCCTTCCTATTTCTAGGTCTTCTGATTTAGTACAGATGCTAAACAAAGAGGGAACCCATCCCTCTAGTATATCATTTGCAAATCTTCTCAGCATATTGGGTAGCCTTCAACAGGGCACAGAAAAGCTGTGTGACTTCCATTTAATCCCTGAGACACCACTGAGTTCTGCAGGGCTTAGAGATAAATTAATGACAACTGTCTAAATGACAAGACTAATTGACATTCCACCCCAAGTGGGAGGCTCTCATATGGACATTTTCCCATCTCGATATACTTGAGAAGGATTTCCTACTCCTACAGCAAGATGCACAGCCTCTGCCTTGATTTTTTACAAATTAAAATATACTTTATTCTTTAAAAATATCTTTATATACATATATAATCATAAATGCACTTCGGTTCTGTACAGTAGCATATCAAAGAATCAAGCAAACATTGCAGTTTGACTCTATCCAACAAACCAAAGGCATTTTTTACTTGAACCAGGCTATTTTGACAAACACTTGAGGTGCTGGAGAGTCTGATAACTGAATGGACTCCCATTTACCTTCCGCAGGAAGAGCTCATACAGTGGTCTTTCTCCAGTACCCCTTGGCAGCAGCTGTCCCAAACCTCTGCCTTCATTAAATAAGCTCACTCATATTTCTTATTGTATCACCTGGATTAATTTCTGCCCATTATTGCAGTCATATCAGGCCTCCCTGATCTACAGCTGTAACAACTACATTTTCCTGACAAAGTGCAGTGAGAAGCAGATTTCTATTTGATTGCCTTGCTGCGTCATTGCAATGCAACAATCAAAACTCTTTTCTCTCTTCTTTGTCAAGACTCCCTTGGGAGTTATAAATGTGATTAATTAGATTTATGTTAATTTGGTTTCCAACTAAGCCAATACTGGAGGGTTGGTATTTGAAAATTATGTTATACTGCCGTCGGCAGTGTATAAAGAAGATAAGGTCCATCTGTGTTATGGGCTAGCAGGTTAATTAAAAATAAAATGCATGCGACTCTGCACATCTTCACCTCTGCAATAATCTTCTTTAAGTTCAGCTGGACATCAGATTGTAATGGAGAATAGAGGATATTTCTCAATAGAGAAAAAAGATCATTTCAGTAACAGAAAACGCAGATGAATGTTCTTCAAAGCCAATTTTAGACAGAGATATCATAAAAATGAAAGAGGAAAAACACAAAATTTAAGTGCTAAAGTTTGTAAATGGAACTGAATTCCATTCTTATCTATGAGTTATTTTACATTTTCTTTTGAAGAGGCACAACCTTGGTGACATGGGGACTGACAACAGCCCACATTTGGTTTATTATTTCTGACATGTTGGTACACGTACATGACTGTTTTTATGAAGTGGCTTATTTTCCTGCAAACTGTGTTGTCGACCTCATATTAAATAACTTGCTGTTCAGGAAACTCATAGGAGTAAGTCTTCAACTGATTGTACAGCCTATTCAATGTTCAATGGAGAATAAAATAAGGCATGGTGAGAAACCAGGATTGTAATTAAACACTGTGTAGAAAGAGGCCATTTGGCCCATTAAGTCTGCACTGAGTCTTCAAAGAGCATCCCACCCAGACCCACTACCCTATCCCCATAATCTCACATTTTTCATTGCCAACCCACCTGCTGTACACGCATTTCGCACACAATGGAGCAATTTACCATGGCCAATACATCTAACTTGCACGTCTTTGGACAGTGGGAGGAAATTGGAACATTGAGCAGAAACAGGGAAAATATACAAGCTCCGTACAGACAGTAATCCAAGGCTGGAATTGAACCTGGGACCTTGGTGCTGTCAAGAAACAATGCTAACCACTGTACCACCCTACTGAGGGTGGGTTAGCTGAAAATTGCCCCTATTGAATTGAAATGACAGTTTTCAATATGACCATTATTCCTCAATACCTTAGCTATGGATTCAATAATTGATATACAACACCATGTCATGTGGCTTTCCTGCTTAAGATTGTACATAGGCAGCATCATTTTGATTGACAAAATATCACCAAGCTAATGCCCAAATTGGAACTAAGTCAACCCTCCATGGTTAGGACATAACACATGAGTACACAGGTCTCAGTGAAGACAACAATTCTTAAAATGCATTCTTGAGAGCATTTTTAGCTAGCATTTTACAGTATGACAAGTTAAGAGGCAGTTTTCATCTTAGTTTTTCAGAATTTTTTCGATGTTTCTGTTCATTTACATGGGTATTGTTAGCTGGGTCAGCATTTATTGCCTATCCATAATTGCCTTTGAAAAAGTGGTGGAGAGCAGCATCCTTGTACCACACAGGAGACAATCCCATGATTTTGACTCAGTGACAGTGAAGGAATGTGACAGTGTAGGGGCGGCACGGTGGCTCAGTGGTTAGCACTGCTGCCTCACAGTGCCAGGGACCTGGGTTCAATTCCCGAGGCAGCTGTCTGTGTGGAGTTTGCACATTCTCCCCGTGTCTGCGTGGGTTTCCTCCGGGTGCTCCAGTTTCCTCCCACAGTCCAAAGATGCGCAGGTTAGGTGAACTGGCCATGCTAAATTCCCCGTAGTGTTAGGTGCATTACTCAGGGGTAAATGTAGGGGTGGGATGCTCTTCAGAGGGTTGGTGTGGACTTGTTGGGCCAAAGGGCCTGTTTCCACACTGTCGGGAATCTAATCTTAGAAAGAATGGCTATGTATTTCCAAGCCAAGATGGCTATTGGCTTGGAGGGGAACCTTCATGTGGTGGAGTTTCAATATATCTGCTGCCCTTGTCCTTCTGGATGGAAATGGGTCATGGGTTTGAAAGGTGCTATCTCAGGACCTTTGATGAATTTGTGTTTTTTGTAAATAGTACACACTGCTTTTATTGAACACCAGTGGTGGAAAGAGTGGATGTTTGTTGATATTATTGGAACTGCACACATCCAGGCAAGTGGGAAGTATTCTTCACAATCCTGACTTTTGACTTGCAGATGGTGGAGAAGCTTTGAGGAGTCAGGTAGTGAGTTACACACTAAACATTGTACAAAGCTAGATGCGATTTGGCTAAAATTGAGTAAAAAGAGTGGTTTGAAGATTCATGAATGTTGGAGCAACTGGAGACTGTCAGGAAGGAGATAAAAAGAATTCAACATAATTATGTTCCTAAAAAGAAAAAGGGGAGGGACTCTTAAATCTAGGCAGCACTAAATGTCAAAAAGATGCAGAATAAGGAAAGACAAAAAGAAGTTCATGTCAATGGTAATAATGTGATCAAGGATAGTCAGCATGGTTTTGTGAAGGGCAGGTCGTGCCTCACAAACCTTATTGAATTCTTTGAGAAGGTGACTAAGGAGGTGGATGAGGGTAAAGCGGTAGATGTGGTGTATATGGATTATAGTAAGGTGTTTGATAAGGTTCCCCATGATAGGCTACTGCAAAAAATACGGAGGTATGGCATTGAGGGGGAGTTGGAGGTTTGGATTAGGA
>NC_057723.1:16212088-16220326 GCF_004010195.1 Chiloscyllium plagiosum | reverse complement strand
ATAGGGTTGACCATGAGAACATTTTTCCACGTATGGAGTTAGCTATTACGAGGGGGCATAGCTTTAAATTAAGGGGTGGTAGGTATAGGACAGATGTTAGGGGTAGATTCTTTACTCAGCGAGTTGTGAGTTCATGGAATGCCCTGCCAGTAGCAGTGGTGGACTCTCCCTCTTTATGGGTATTTAAACGGGCATTGAATAGGCATATGGAGGATAATGGGCTAGTGTAGGTTAGGTGGGCTTGGATTGGCGCAACATCGAGGGCCAAAGGGCCTGTACTGCGCTGTATTTTTTCTATGTTTCTATGTTTCTTGTATGTTTTCTATGTCTACCTCAATGCTGCAGAAAAAGTCTAGTGGAAAATGCAAAGAATTAAGGAAAGTGAGGGCATGAGAAAATATTGACACATGCAATTCAGAGTTTTGCATAAAGACTTAAAAGAGCAAGAGGATTCCTAAGGAAAGAAAAAGATAGATAAGAGGTCAAAAAGTCCATTTTCATGGGAAGATGCCAGATATAGGCACAGTTCTCAATAATTATTTTACCCTGGTGAATCACTCCTGGTTTTGAGTGCACTGTTGGGATGTGTTCTGGATCCCCAACCCAACCCAGGAAGAAATAGCTGAGAAATTGTCCTTTTCTTTCCAGGGTGGCAGATTTCCTGGGTGCGGGCTAGGTGATCCCAGAATGAGAATGGTTGATGGTGGGTATGGGGGCAGGTTGGACAGGAACCCTGCTGAATGGACTATCACTCTACTAAAGCTTCAAAGGAAACCGAAGGATAGAATTCCCTGTCCTTACCCTTCACATAGTTGCACCTTCCACAAGCTCCCCATGTTCCATTCATGTTGGATAATGCTGTCTCAAGCCCCAACTCCCACAGGGTACTCTAGATTTGGTGTCACCAACGCTCTGTACAGCTGCAACATCCTTGCTCCTGTGCTCAAAACCTTTTACAATGACAGTTAATACACCATCCTAACTTTTACTTGCACCTGTATGTTTACTTTCAGTGACTGGTGTACAAGGACATGCAGATTCCTTTATAAATCAATATTGCCCAATCTATCACAATTTAAATAATAATCTGCTATTTTCCATTGAAATGGAAAAAGAAATATAACTTATAAAGAGGATAAACATAGTCAAGGTGAAAATATTAAGGTGCTTAGCATTCTTTCAGAGAAGAGGAAAATTGACCATGTGATTGGTAATGAAGAATGTTTAGGGGCGGCACGGTGGCACAGTGGTTAGCACTGCTGCTCACAGTGCCAGCGACCCGGGTTCAATTCCCGCCTCAGGCGACTGTGTGGAGTTTGCACGTTCTCCCCGTGTCTGCGTGGGTTTCCTCCGGGTGCTCTGGTTTCCTCCCACAGTCCAAAGATGTACAGGTCAGGTGAATTGGCCATGCTAAATTGCCCGTATTGTTAGGTAAGGGGTAAATGTAGGGGTATGGGTGGGTTGCACTTCGGCGGGTCAGTGTGGAATTGTTGGGCTGAAGGGCCTGTTTCCACACTGTAAATAATCTAATCTAATCTAAAAAAGAAAGCTATAAATTCAGGGAAATATCAATGGATTGCTCACATGGACAGAAAAGTGGGATGCGAAATTCAATCTGGAGAAACATCTTTAAAAGTAGGGGGATGGAAAATGAGGTGGTTAACAGTGACAGTCAGGAATAAATGGCATACTTTGCAAATAACTCTGTTCCAATGCATTGAGAATTACTATTGCTTTTTAAAAGAACAGTAACATCAAAGGCTTGTTTCCCAGGTCATCAACACTATACAAGGATATATACAGGATATAAAGATTGAGATTGAAAATAATTTGTTTATTGTGGCTTTTTTATATCTTGGTCATATCGTTCTAATGAACAGACTTCATGCAAAATACCTAGGTGTTCCTTCTTTACAACAGCATTCTTTATATCGTGTCTTTACCATCATAAACTAACCCAAGACACCTCACAGGAGTGTTCTCAAAATTTGGCACCAATCCACATAAGATATTTCTTTTGGAAAACTGCATGTAAATTGGGTCGAAGGGGCAGATTTTAAGGAACAATTTCAAGGAGGATAGAGATATTGTAGCATTGAGGAGGATTCAAGAGCTTAGGATGCAGGCAGGTGAAGGTATGGCCATCAGTGGATCCTGATCATAACAGAATATGACAAGTCTGTGCTTATCTAAAAATCCAAAGTGATTAATGACAATGACGCTGGCCTACGAAGGAGAGAAAGAGGTTCTGGTAAAAGCTACTAAATTCCTCTTTGTACGCTGAATTCAGTGTGTTTGAATTGTCACAACAACACTGTTTATCTGCTTTTTTGGACATTGGAAATTTGACTCAGTGAACCTGGTAAAACTACAAAGGCTCATATTGTTTACAGCAGAACTTTATGATGGAATGGTGACCTGTAAAAGCTTTTACTAGTGCAGACAATAGCCCAGCCAAAGCAAACACACATGCTTTGCTCTACTCAACACATGTAGCAAAGGATGACATTTATGGCAAACAGTCTTGTAGCAGTCAGCAGCCTTACATGTGGGTTGTTGTTGCACTTCAGAGACAAGCTGAGAGTTCTGATAATAACAAAGGAGAACAAATGACACATATCACCCGGAGAGACCTATATATGGCATTGTCTGCATGAAATTGAGACAAACAGTAGAAAGCACTACTCTGAAGTGGGACTTCATTGGAAAAAGATCTATACTGAGAAGTGTGTGATGTTCATTGATTTCTCTGGTACTGAATGAGTTGCCTTCAATCTGTGATTTGCAGATAGCTTCTACTACACAAGACATGGCATGTTGGATTATCTTGTAATTAAAGGATATGAAATGTTTAGCCTGGAGTGCGAGGACATTTTATTAATAAACTAGTTTGAGGGATTAATTGATGACCAATCAGTGATTTTACTAGGGAGATATAAGAAGTTAGGAGGAGCTGGTTGGTCAACTAGGTGGAATTATTTCAAAGAGGCAGGTTTATGGCTCTCTGTCTCATGAATACTGTGGTTACATGAGCAGGTCAGAGGGTGGCAATTCTGTGGTGAATACCTCGCCTCCTGACTCCACAAAGCTTGTCTACCATGCACAAAACACAAATCAGGAGTGTCACGGAATATTTACCACTTGCCAGGATGGATGCAGTTCCAATGTCATTGGCAACCATTCCAATTCCCTAAATATCCCTCCACCACTGATGTACAGTAGCAGCAGCATTTAATATCTTTGAAAAGATTCCTCAGACAACACTTTCCAAACTTGTAAAACTCTGCCATCTAATGTGTCTGGGCAGCAGATACATGGGAATACTGCCGTCCTGCCTGTTCCAGTCTAAGCCACACAACATCCTGACTTGGAACCAGGTTACCATACCTTCATAACTTTTAGGCTAAAACTGTGGAACTCCCTCAGTAATAGTGTGTCACATGGATTGCAGTAGTTTAGAAAGCAGCTCACCAACATCCTCCCCTGGGCAATAAAGGGTGGGTAATAAATGCTGACCTTGTCAGTTTCAACTGATATAATCTTCAAAGCAGATGGAATGATGATTCCAGATTTTCACCATATTTTTGTGTGAAGAAGTATTTCCATATTTTTGTTCTAAAAGGCTATGGTCAAGAGTATGAGGCCGTCTTTCTAGTTTCCCTCATCACAGGAAATCGTTGCTTAACATCCACACTATTGAATCCCTTGAATAATTTAGACCCATTAATCTACTGACCCCTTAATCTTCTATAGTCAAGGAAATGCATGCGAGGTTATGCAACCTGTCTTCAAAATTTAATATTCCAGATACTGAGTCCACGAGCAAAGAAGTCTCCCCTTCTTCTCCAGGTGATATTCAACATGTGTGAGGGCTCTGAGAGAAGGTTGTTGATTATTCTGATATGGTGAACGTCAGAGTGGAATCCAATTCTATCTAACCGCACCTAAAATTCACACATACTTAAATTTCCCACCTTCCAGAATGAACAGAATCAATTATTGTCCTAGTTAAGAGCGGCAAATGATGTTGGTTTTATTCTGGAGAAGACAATATCCATGAAACCTTTCCAGCAGGCTCCAAAGGGACAGCTGCAGACCACAAACAAAATGGTTGATTTAAATACATTTACCAGATTATTTTTCCAGGATACGCAGAGTTCCCAGGTCTACCAACGCACCAAAGGTGGTTTCCTTTCCTTGTTAATACTGTCCTTCCTGATCACTTTTCTGACTCTCTCAGGACTAGCCTGAGCTTGGTCACCAATGAGTAGTCTAACGATACCTAGGAGGCATCTGTATCTTGCCAATCCTATGTAAATGAGGCCAGATATTCAGCAATGTCTGCGTCTTATGAATTCACCTTACCTATTCCATCGTAAGGACTATTCCCAAAGTTTGAGACCAGCCCTAGACTCCCTTTTCCGAACATCAACATTGGTGTGTCACTGTCATTTTTACACAATATGCCGGAAAACCATTTTCTTTTGGCGTGCTGTGTTATACTCATGATTACAGATATCCAAGAATAATTATACAGTGCCATTTCCTCAAATTTACTTCAAAAAGATTACCTCAACCTAACATTAGAGTAGTGACCCATCATTTATCTTATGTTTTCATGGTTATATGATGCCATCAATTACTAAATGTGAGATTATGTTTGATATTAGAATAAGACTGACAGAGGAAGAATAATAATAAATTATCTTTGTGTGGCATCTTTAAGGGAGTAAAACACCTTGAGGAGCTTCAAAAGGAGCATTGTCAAACAAGCTTGCCATGAGGCCACAAAGGGAGGTATCAGTGCAATTAACCCTAACATAGAACATTACAGCTCAGTCCAGGCCCTTCAGCCCTCGATGTTGCGTCGACCTGTGAAACCAATCTGAAGCCCATGTAACCTACACTATTTCATCTCGTTCATATGCCTATCCAATGACCATTTAAATGCCCTTAAAGTTGGCAAGTCTACTACTGTTGCAAGCACGGTGTTCCATGCCCATACTACTCTCAGAGTAAAGAAATTACCTCTGATATCTGCCCTATATCCATCACCCCTCAATTTAAAGCTATGTCCCCCCCAACCTTATGTGTGGCTAAAAAGGTAGATTTTAAGGAATCTTAATGGAGAGAATGGAGATTAAAATAATTTTGGAAGCTGGTAGTTTGAGTTGAATAGAATAGAATAGTCTTTGTTGTCGGCGAAGTAATTAAAATTGGGAAGGCACCTCTAGAAGCCAGTGTGGCAAGTTTGTGGACATCAGAGAATTGTAAGGTTGAAAGAAATTCCAAAGAACATAATATTCTCTACTTGAATAATATTGAATTCCATACCACTGATCCAGATAGGGTAAAGCTCACAATTTACAGGAACACTGATTGCGATTGAATCTGTCAGACTTGATGTTCACTTTGTGTCATCTACAACTATGAAATAGGCCAAGTGAGGTGACAACTCCCTCTATGTATCTATGGACATTAAAATGCACATTTACTTACATTTAGAGCACTAAAGCAAAACCTATTCCAGGAAGTTACCTCTCGTCCCGATACTTAGCATTTAGGGTCTGACTTGTGAGAGAGGTTTTCTGATGCAGACCTTCCAGGTGACATAGAAGTACATTTTGGAAAGATTATATAAATGGAAAATTCCAGGCATGGAGCTAAGTTATTCTCTATCTCTCGCACAATGCACCAGGAGCACAAAAAGGGGAAAACTTCCCCCTGTATTTTTCCAGCACTTCTGATACTCTTATAACTTTAACGAAGTGCATTGAAGGCTTCATATTTATAGCCAAGAACTGTGTCCTTTAACTGCTGTAATTGATTTCACTGTCATGTTAACAGTTCTTTAATCTTCAAAAAATATATTGTTTAAAGTGTTGGTGTCATATTTCTCAAACATTACAATAAGATGGATGTTCACTTGTTAGAAAACGTTCTATGATAAGGTATGTTTACCGAGGAAAATATATGGTGTCTCGGATCAAAGGTATTAATTCTGCACTTAATGTTCATTACTTCATATGCAATCTGGCATATTTACTTGGTTAATTCAATAGTGTGACAATGGTAGATCTACATTATCCATTATGGATATACACCAGATTATAAAGGAAAACAGAGTTGGTTTTGCTCTTTGTACAATACCTTGAAGCTTTAATAGTGAAGAAAACACACCAGCAGCAATTTTATTCCCCATTATTTAGGGACATTGCTGTAGAGGACGTGGTTAAATTTAGGCCTGAACTGTACAATGGTGTGAGCTTTGCCTCCAGCAGGATATTTGTACCTGTAAGGGCAATATTGACATTAATTCCTGCAACATAAAAATTAGATGTTGATAATGTGGTGCTGAAAGATACAACAGATGTTCATTCTAGCCTCAGACATGGGCACATACCATATTCAGAGACACTTCAGCGTCTGGGCTAATATTCAGCTATTCGGTTATAAATAATAACACACTTCTATTGGGGCATCATGCTTCAGTTGAACCAGTTGACTTGGAGCCTGAGACTTTATACTCTCAAGTCACATACTATGAGTTGCTAATGATGTCATGAACATGTATCTTAAATATACAAATTATGAAGTGCTGAAGAAACTCAGCAAATCTGACAGCCCGGATGGTGAGATAAAGAGTTAACATTTTGAGACTAATATGACTCTTCTTCAGGACGAAGACTTAATTTAGTTTTTATCTCCGTAGATTCTGCAATACCTGCTATGTTTATCCAGCACTCTTTTTTTTATTTTCAGATCTCCAGGACTCACAGTATTCTGCTTTTATTCTCTGAATATTAACTGTGATATATAGCTCAAGGCAAAGTGTGACCAATTTCTGTCAGAAAAACATTTGGTCTCCACTGACATTGAAATTGACCAGAGGATTTTCCTGCAGATGAGAAAGGGTTTAACATAGATTCAACATTGATAGTCACAAATGAATTATGAAAGGCCCACCCAGTGTCAAATCCACCAGAGAAACTGATTGCAGGTCAGTTAGAAATGTCTTTTTGAAGAAAATACGATTTTGTGACTGTCTTGTAGATCAGAAGGAGCAGATGTGCTTATGTGTCTTGGCAAAGAAAGGAGATCTTCAGCCTTCTCAGTGCCACTCATATTTCTGGCAGGGTATTGACAATGGTTAGAGACACAAAAAAACTGCAGATGCTGGAATCCAAAGTAGTCAGGCAGGAGGCTGGAAGAACACAGCAAGTCAGGCAGCATCAGGAGATGGACAAGTCAATGTTTCGGGTGTAGCCCTTCTGCAGGACTGAAGAAGGGTTATACCTGAAATGTGGACTTCTCCATCTCCTGATGCTGCCTGCCTTGCTGTATTCTTCCAGCCTCCTGCTGGGCATTGACATTGGCTACCAAAGTGCTTCTCTGGCATCCAGGCTATGACATGGATTAGTCCATTGTCCCCTTGTTGACCTAAGGCTTGCCATCAGACTTTCTGTTCATGCCTGCTGGTCGTGAAGGCGGGGCTCCTAGTTTCAGAAGAGATAATATCCTACATTTCCTAATGAGACCCAGGGTGATTCGAGGTAAAGTCCCTCCACCTTCTTATCTGCAAACTATCTGTCCCAGACATACCACTCACACCACTTCTCCATACCAAACCTCATTTTCTAAAACCCCCAGATAGAATCAATGTCACTAGTTTTGTTAGTAAGTCATCTCATTTTTACATATGACTCTCAATTATATTCACCAAGATAATCATCAAATGTAACTAATGTTGACTGTGTGGAATTAAATCACTAGCTTACTAGCAACCATATAACTACTGTCAGTTGTCATTTAAAAACAATCTGGTAAATGGGCTGAAAAATGTGTTGCTGGAAAAGCGGAGCAGGTCAGGCAGCATCCAAGGAGCAGGAGAATCAATGTTTCGGGCATAAGCCCTTCTTCAGGAATGAGGAAGGTGTGCAAAGCAGGCTAAGATAAAAGGTAGGGAGGAGGGATTTGGGGGAGGGGCGTTGGGAATACGATAGGTGGAAGGAGGTGAGGGTGAAGGTGATAGGCCGGAGAGGGGGTGGAGGCGGAGAGGTCGGGAAGAAGATTGCAGGTCAAGAAGGCGATGCTGAGTCCGAGGGTTGGGACTGAGATAAGGTTGGGAGAGGGGAAATGAGGAAGCTGGAGAAATCTGCATTCATCCCTTGTGGTTGGAGGGTTCCTAGGCGGAAGATGAGGTGCTCTTCCTCCAGGCGTCATGTTGCCATGGTCTGG
>NC_057723.1:16208365-16211166 GCF_004010195.1 Chiloscyllium plagiosum | reverse complement strand
GAGAGCATCGTCAACCAAGTCTGAGGGGAAATTGCGGTCTTTGAAGAAGGAGGCCATCTGGGTTGTTTGGTATTGGAATTGGGCCTCCTGGGAGCAGATGCGGCAGAGGCGAAGGAATTGGGAAAACGGGATGGCGTTTTAACAGGGGGCAGGGTGGGAGGAGGTGTAATCTAGGTGGCTGTGGGAGTCGGTCGGTTTATAATAAATGTCCGTGTTGAGTCGGTCGCCCGAGATAGAAATGGAGAGGTCTAGGAAGGGGAGGGAGGAGTCTGAGATGGTCCAGGTGAATTTGAGGTCGGGGTGGAAGGTATTAGTAAAGTGGATGAACTGTTCAACCTCCTCTTGGAAGCACGAGATAGTGCCGATACAGTCATCGATGTAGCGGAGGAAAAGGTGGGGGGTGGTGCCAGTGTAGCTGTGGAAGATGGACTGTTCCACATATCCGACGAAGAGGCAGGCACAGCTGGGGCCCATGCTGGTGCCCATGGCTACTCCTTTGGTTTGGAGGAAGTGGGAGGATTGGAAAGAGAAGTTGTTCAGAGTGAGGACCAGTTCTTTCAGTTGAAGGAGGGGGTCAGTGGAAGGGTACTGGTTGGTACGGTGGGAAAGGAAGAAGCGGAGGGCTTTGAGGCCTTCGTGATGGGGGATGGCCATGAATAGAAAGCGGGGCAAGATATAGAAGAGACCTAAGGGGCAGAAGGTGGTACGTGTATGGAATGAGCTGACAGAGGAAGTGGTGGAGGCTAGTATAATTGCAACTTTTAAAAGG
Organism: Chiloscyllium plagiosum; assembly: GCF_004010195.1. NCBI lineage: Eukaryota > Metazoa > Chordata > Chondrichthyes > Orectolobiformes > Hemiscylliidae > Chiloscyllium > Chiloscyllium plagiosum. Next base: position 16,210,397 of record NC_057723.1, on the reverse strand, counting down.
CATTTGGATGGGTATATGAATAGGAAGGGTTTGGAGGGATATGGACCGGATGCTGGCAGGTGGGACTAGATTGGGTTGGGCTATCTGGTCAGCATGGACCGGTCAGACCGAAGGATCTATTTCCATGCTGTACATCTCTATGACTCTATGATTCTATAAGACCAGCGCTCACTGGAGGCTCACCGATGATGTTACTTAGAATGGTGACAAAACATCTGAAAATGAACCTTTCAGTTCAGCGAGCAAACTTACATTCAGAACCTTAACCTGAGCGACAAATCTTCTCAAAACTTTTGAGCATCTCTTAATTTTATTGATTCTATCAAATCTCCCCCAAGCTTCCTCTGCTCCAGAGAAAACAACCTGAATTTTTCTAGACACTGCCCGAAGTTCATATTGTTAGTTGTTCTCAGTTGGTATTACTATTGTGGTTCCTTAATCAGTTAAATGTCAAAACTGGGATGGTGCTGTCTTTATTGATTGTAGTCACCACTTGGATTATTTACTCAGATAAACCATCAGCGTCCTAAGACCCAAAGGATAGAATCTAATCGGGGCGTAAGTGATGTGAGCTATGGTGCGATTTGTGTCAGAATCAGATATGAAATCTAGTGAGGCTAACCTCAACGTCAGGAACGTTTCAGTCCATCTTTAATGTGTTTCATAGGTGGCATGGCGAGATTTTCCCTCAGCAGCGACAAGTTAGGTCATTGATTGCATAACAAATTACCCCAACCTCTAATCTGTGTGGGCTCCCACGAGGAGATTGAACAGTTGATCAACTTCATGAACACCTTTCACTCCGAACTCAAATCAACTTCATAGTCCAAGAAACCCGCACCATCCGATTCTCCCTCTTATCAAAAACTCACAAACCTGACTTCCCCGGTCATTGTCTCAGCCTGCTCCTGTCCCATTGAACTCATCTCTGCCTATTTCGACACCGTCCTGTCCTGTTTAGTCCAGGAACTCCTCACCTACGATCGGGACACCACCTACGCCCTTCACCTTCTCCAAGACTTTCGTTTCCCAGGCTCCCCACGCCTTATCTTCACCATGGACATTCAGTCCCTGAACACATCGATCAGCCATGACAAAGGCCTCCAAGCCTTCCCTTTCTTCCTCTCACACCACCACAACCAATACTCTTGTGCCGACACCCTCATCCCCCGGCTGAACTGGTCCTCACCATTAACAACTTTTCCTTCCACTTCCTCCAAACCAAAGAGGTAGCCATGGACACCCAGATGGGCTCCAACTATGCCTGCCTCTTTGTCGGGTACATGAAACAGTCCATCTTCCATAGCTGCATTGGTATCATCACCACCTTTTCCTCTGCTACATCGAAGACTATATCGGTGCCACCTCGTGCTCCCACGAGGAGATTGAACAATTCATCAACTTCACTAACACCTCTCACCCAGACCTCAAATTAACCTGGACCATCTCGGACACCTCCTTCCCTTTCCTGGACCTCTCCATCTCCATCTCCATCTCCGGTGACCAATTAACCTTGGACATCTACTACAGACCCACCGACTCCCACAGCTACCTGCACTACCTCCTCCCCCCCCCCCCCCCCCCCCCCCCCCCCNNNCACCACCCCCCCCCCCCCCCGCCACGGAAAATTGCCATCCCTATTCCCAATTCCTCTGCCTCTGCTGTATCTGTTCCCAGGATGACCTTTGAAAATCCCAGATGGCCTCTATCTTCCAAGATCGCAATTTCCCTTCCCATGTGGTCGACGATGCTGTCTAGCACATCTTCTCCATTTCCCACACATCCGCCTTGAACCCCAACCCTCCCAACACAACAAGGACAGAACCCCTCTGGTTCTCACCTTCCACCCCACCAACCTTTGTATACATCACATCATCCTCCCCCACTTCTGTCAGCTACAAACACACCCACCTATAGGGGTATATTTCCCTCCCCACCATCATCAATGTTTTGAGAGACCATTCCCTCCATGACGCCCTTGTCAGATCCACGCCCCCCCCCCCCCCCCCCCCCCTCCCCCCCCCCCCCTCCC
>NC_057723.1:16203002-16208321 GCF_004010195.1 Chiloscyllium plagiosum | reverse complement strand
ACCACAAGAAGGGCAAAGCGTGGCCTACACCTCCCCCCTCACCTCCGTCCAAGGCCCCAAATGATCCTTCCACATCTGACAGATATTCATCTGTACTTCCATAAATTTCATCTACTGTATCCATTGCACCCGATATGGTCTCTTCTACATCAGGGAGACAGGATGCCAACTTGTGGATCATTTCAGAGAACATCTCTGGGACACCCTCACCCACCATTCCCACCGCTCCATGGCTGAACACTTCAACTCCCACTGCCACTCCACCAAGGACATGCAAGTCCTGGGCCTCCTCTATCGCCAAACCCTAACCACCCAACTCCTGGAGAAAGAACGCCTTATCTTCTGCCTTGGGACCCTGCAAATACACAGGATTAATTTCACCAGTTTCCTCATTTCCCGTCCCCCACCTTATCATAGTCCCAAGCCTTCAACTTGGCACCGCCCTCTTGACCTGCCCATTGTCTTTCCCATCTATTCGCTCCACCCTCCACCCCGACCTATCACCTTCTCCCCCACCTTCATCTACCTATTGCATTCTCAGCTACCTTCCCCCAGCTCCACCCCACCCCCATTTATCTCTCAGCCTCCAGCCCACGAGCCTCATTTCTGATGAAGAGCTTATGCCTGAAACATTGACCCTCCTACTCCTTGGATGCTGTCTGACCTGCTGTGCTTTGCCAGCACCACACTCTCGACTCAGCTTAACATATTTCCAACAGTACAACTTGCTTGCCTCCTTAATATTCAACATCCTAGCTTGCTAAATGCAATAAACAAGCTAGATATTAAAACAACTCAACTTCGAAACCTGAGTAGATACTTGGTAAATTCAGCTTGCTGCTTACTCTGAGGATACTGGCACCAACATCCCAGGGCATGCTCCAGGGTCAATGGCCCCATGCACCTCCATGGAAATTGGCATCTGATAGTGTCAACTGCCAAGGATCCTCACAGCACATCTTTGATCCTCTTACTTCTGCACTTTAATGCTGCACTTCAGTCTGGACTAGCAACCATCCCTGTAATGCGACAGCCAGGAACATGTGCACTCAGAGACATACACCCAGCTCATGGACTGGACCAGGCTACATCTATGGGTTCTTCGCTCACTCTCACAGCACTTGCTCACTGTGAGCCTACGTTCATTCTCACAGCATCTCTGCTTTGCATTTCCTGTTTGTGCTTTGTCCTCTCAGCCTGAGCTACCAGGGTTCAAATTACTTCTGCTCAGCACAGACAAAAAAGTAGGAAGCTTGCCACAATTGTCAGTAGGCCTCAGTCGTCAAAAGAGTTGGCTTTTGGTTAGGGAGCCTCAGCTCAGTAGGTTAAGGGCAGCCGCCATTACCAATCCCAGAGTTTCAACATGATCAGTCAGCTGCTAGGGGTGACCAAATCTGAATTCTCTCCTCATAAGAGACAAGGAAATAAATGTTGGGTAGGGTACTGCCTATTTTGGCACTCTCTGTCCTATTGCAGGTAATTTCCCTCACAGGTGCAGGTGGGAAGGTGGACTAATTGAGTGAGCAGGCAGTGCAGAGGGCATGCAGAGTTCATGGTGATAATGGGTTGGGTGACAATGAGTGCAGATAATAGTGAGTGTGGTGGAGCATGAAGTTTGGTGGGAAGTGGGTACTGTAGCAGAGTTAGATGCATCAGAGAGAAGATGATGACACTTTGCTGGCAGAGTGTAGAAGGCCTTACCATCCTATGACTTTCTACAGTTCTGGATATTTCTCCAGACAACGAACAAAGAACAATACAGCACAGGAACAGGCCCTTCGGCCCACCAAGCCTGCGCCAACTCCTAGTCCTTATTTAGGCATGCAACTTATTGCCCATATGTGGTTTCTGTTCCTCTGGTCACCTCCCATTCATGTGACTATTACGATATGTCTTAGACGTTGCTAATGTGCCTGCTTCCAGAACCTCACCTGACAGTGTGTTCCAGGAACCCACCACACTCCTTGTGAAAACGTTTCCCTCCACTTCTCCCCTAAACTTTCCCCCTCTCACTTTGAACCTGCACCGTCTTATAGTTGTCCTTTCCACCCTGGGGAAAATAAAACCTCTGACTATCCACTCTATCTATGCCTCATAATTGTATAGACCTCTATCAGGTTGCTCGTCAGCCTGCGTCTTTCCAATGAAAACAATCTGAGTTTATCCAATCTCTCCTCATACCTAAAACCCTCCAGACCAGGCAACATCCTGGGAAATCGTCCCTGCACCCTCTCCAAAGCATTCATTTCATTCTAGTTCTGTGACAAGCAGGAGTGCACACAATACTCCAAATGTGGCCTAACGAAAGCTGAGTACAGCTGTAACATACCTTGCCAACTTTTATATTCAATGCACTGGCCAATGAAGGCAAGTATGATGTATGCCTTCTTGACCACCTTCTCCACCTGTGTTGCCACTTTGAGGGATCTGTGAACCTGTACGCCCAGATCCGTCTGTATGTCAATGCTCCTGAGGGTTCTGCCATTTATTGTTTAATTCACACCTGAATGTGATCTTCCAAAATGCACCACCTCGCATTTGTATGGAAATGGCATCATAAGACTAGGCTGGCTTAGTCTAGTTTTGTGGCCTCCTGTGCTGGTCCTGAGAGAAAGGTAAATACAGTCAGTCTCGGAATAGCCACCATTTGACCCAATAATGTAGTGGTAAAGAATTATTTGAGGTTTGGTGTAGAAGAAAAGCATCCTGCCAGCCACCAGGTTACCTGGCACTGATTTGCAGAGATGTGTTGCATGCTGATGCATAACAACAACATGTGTAGCAAATGTAAAGCTTTCCTCACAATGTATACTCCCAGGTTTCTACGTTGTAGCTTGAAGACCAAGTATATGCAGTTATCGATGGCCTGTATCTGTGGGAAACCTAAATTCTGGCAAAACCCAAGGACATACCTTCGCTCCTTCATAAACTCCAAAGTGAAAGAGTTCAAGTCATCTGCTCTCACAAAGAACCCATCCATCAACCTGTTAATGAAAGCATCCACAACCAATTGACAAATGTTGCTTCAGCCTAGAAACATCCTCAGGCTGATATAAATCAGGGGCGTGATGACATTCAAAGCTGCAGGCGAGGATGAGTGTGGGGTGTGTCAGATGCAGTTAATGATGAAATGGATGACCTAGCTCTGTGACAGCCTTTCCAGTAAAGTGGAGATTCTGCAGACTGTTCCTTGCTGAACTGTCAGTATATTGCTCTTGGCTTCAGCTTTCTAAAGGGATGAGCTTCCTTGCTTTCTGCAGAGAGGTGTCAGGATTATTAGTTCATACTTTTCCTGCTTCTCCTCTTTCAGTTACCATGTTATTCCCATCCTTGTAATGCTGAGCTCAAGCTTCTTGTCAAAATCACAGTATAGCTTCTGACCACTTTCAGTTCCATTAAAATTAGTGTCAGATCCAACAGGTTAAAAAAAAAATTGAAAGCTCAAATTAACCAATCAGCTATTTACACAGCATTGGCTGATGTAGCACTTAAATAACAATAGCAATGTCACCCTCTTCTACCAATGATCTGTATTCTATTGTAGAAATGATGAATTAAATGGTAGAATTGTTGTCAATATTATTTGGGTGGTGAACCCTCATTTACATGAAGTGGATACATTAGGAAGTTAAAAGGAATCCCCACCGACAATGATATGTCCAACATGGAATAGGCAGCTGAAGAGTCCATCCCATCTAAAGTGTGCCATTTGTCAAAGTTAAGTAAGCAAACAAGCATTGAAACTTGCCCCAGTATAATTTTCAATTTAGAATAATTTTTTTCCAGTATTTCATTCCGTTTACTGCTGAATGTAAGAAGTTCTGTATCTGGTTGAAGATAGTTTACAAATCCATAAGACATAAGACCATAAGACATAGGAGCGGAAGTAAGGCCATTCGGCCCATCGAGTCCACTCCTCAAATCAAAGAACGCCTGCTATTTTCAGACATCAAACGCCAAAAGAGGCATGATTCAATAACCTATTAAGTGTGCCTTGAGACCAAATGTCCTAAATGACACCAATTTGATGTCTTACATGTGGCATAGTTCTGTAGAGGCCAATGATTTGTTTGACCAGTTATAAAAAGTCATTTGGCAATGCCATTAAGCCCATGGTAGCTACTGATATATAAAAGATCAGACAAAATCACAACATTATCCCTGATACATCCAGTTTATCTGAATATTTCATTCTGATTGGAACCATTGGATAAAAACATTTCAATGGGTACCAGGGCAATTTATTTAGACAGAGTTTTTTGAATGTGACAGCTTCAGCGAAACACTAAACAGTCATGGAGTCACAGATACATACAGCATAGAAATAGATCCTTCAGTCCAGTTTGTCCAGGCCTTCCAGCAATCCTAAACTGAACTCGTTCCATTTGTATGCATTTGACCCATGTCCTTCTAAACATTTCCTATTCATGTATCTGTCCAAATATCTTTTAAAAGTTGTAATTGTAACTGCCTCCAATACTTCCTCTGGTAGAGTCGTAGAGTCATAGCAATTTACAGCATGGAAACAGACCCTTCGGTCCAACCCATCCACACCGACCAGATATCTCAACCCAATCTAGTCCCATCTGCCAGCACCCGGCGTATATCCCCCCAAACCCTTCATATTCATATACCCATCCAAATGCCTCTTAAATGTTGCAATTGTACCAGCCTCCACCAGTTGCTCTGGCAGCTCATTCCATACACGTACCACCCTCTGCGTGAAAAAGTTGCCCCTTAGGTCTCTTTTATATCTTTCCCCTCTCACCCTAAACCTATGCCCTCTAGCTCTGGACTCCCCGATCCCAGGGAAAAGACTTTGTTTATCCTATCCATGCCCCTCATAATTTTGTAAAGCTCTATAAGGTCACCCCTCAGCCTCTGACGCTCCAGGGAAAACAGCCCTAGCCTGTTCAGCCTCTCCCTGTAGCTCAGATCCTCCAACATCCTTGTAAATCTTTGCAGAACCCTTTCAAGTTTCACAACATCTTTCCGATAGGAAGGAGACCAGAACTCCACGCAATATTCCAACAGTGGCCTAACTAATGTCCTGTACAGCCACAACATGACCTCCAACTCCTGTACTCAATACTCTGACCAATAAAAGAAAGCATACCAAATGCCTTCTTCACTATCCTATCTATCTGCAACTCCACTTTCAAAGAACTATGAACCTGCACTCCAAGGTCTCTTTGTTCAGCAACACTCCCTAGGACTTTACCATTAAGTGTGTAAGTTCTGCAAAGATTTGCTTTCCCAAAATACAGCACCTCGCATTTATCTGAATTAAACTCCATCTGCCACTTCTCAGCCCATTGG
>NC_057723.1:16194761-16202842 GCF_004010195.1 Chiloscyllium plagiosum | reverse complement strand
CACCTCCAATTTTGGTGTCATCTGCAAACTTACTAACTGTACCTCTTATGCTCACATCCAAATCATTTATGTAAATGACAAAAAGTAGAGGACCCAGCACCGATCCTTGTGGCACTCCACTGGTCACAGGCCTCCAATCTGAAAGACAACTCTCCATCTCCACCCTCTGTCTTCTACCTTTGAGCCCGTTCTGTATCCAAATGGCTCACTCCATACACGCACCACTCTCTGTGTGAAAAGGTTGTCCCTCAGGTCCCGTTTAAATTTTTCCCCTCTTATCTTAAACCTATGCCCTCTAGTTTGCACTCCCCTACCCTTGAAAAAAGACCACCTTATCCATATCTCTCATAATTTTATAAACCCTCCATAAAGTGACGACTCAGCCTCTGATGCTCCAGGGAAAAAAACTCCCAGTCTATCCAGCCTCTCCTCATATCTCTCTCACAAAGCTGGTCCTTTTTTCTAAAAGCTGTTCCTTTTCTCAAGAATACTATGCCCTTGATTTTTTCAGAGGGGTCATAAAACAGTCCAAGATCCGAAATGGCTGGGTTAGTAGAGAGATGAAAAGAGTATTGGGAGGCCTTTTTGTTTATACGTAAACAGATGAGACTTTAGGCCAAAGTGTTTATGTTTTAGAAGTGACCTGTATACTGAAAGGGGAGTGGTCAGCCCTAAAAGCTGAAATCATGTTTGAGCCAGTTCAGCAGTGGGCTGTGTGGAAACAGGCTGCTAAACTCTCTCTCCTTATAACTTAGACCTGTTAGCCTCTGTTTCAGTTTTACTCTATATTTAAGAGGTTTGTTTATTAGAACTGTTGTGTATATTTGGAACAGTGTAATTAAGTCTAGTTTGGATCAACTGAGTTCTGTAGATATTCCTTATTCTGTTCTTTGTGTTTCATCCTGTAATTTTGTGAATAAATTTTTGTCTGTTTTAAAATCTTGTAGTCAACCTAGCTAACTTACTCCAGGTAATTTTTATGGTATATTTACCAAAACAAATTGCAAAGTTATGGTCTGGGCTGCCTGCTTAAGAATGTTTTGAGTGGTCTGGCCTAGTCCATAATGTCTCAAACTCCCCAGTCCTGGCAACATCCTTGTAAATTCTTTTTTGTGTCAATCCCAAGTTTAACAATATCCTTCCTATAGAAGGGCAATAAGAATTGTATGCAGTATTCTAAAAGTGGCCTCATCAAATATCCAGTAGAGCCATAATATGATGTTCCAACTCCTGCATTGAATGCTCTGACCAAGCGTGCCAAATGTTTTCTCCATCACCCTTGCTACCTGTGATGCCATTTTCAATTACCTTTGAGTCTACACCCCTAGATCCCTCTGTTCAATAATACTCCCCAGGACTCTACCATTAACCGTGAAGTCCTGCCCTGGTTTGCCCTCCCAAAATGCAATACCTCACATTTATCCAATTTAAACTCCGTCTGACAATTCTCAGCCCCTTGGCCCATCTATTCAAGATCTCACCATACTCTAATCTTGGTGTCATCTTCAAAATTTGCTAACCATATGCCCTATATATAGTCAAAACAAAATATTTGCCTTTTCTTTCTATAAATATTAGTCATTTAATAATCAAGCTATTGAAGTTTTAACAAAAGGCATTTCATATTCCTTAATATCATTTCGGAAAGTAGTCCTTGTAATGTTCATTTTCCTTCATTTTTTTAAGTTTCTTTCTGCTAGGTTTGTTCCTTGATATTCAAATCTTGTTGATTTCAGCAAAATGATATAAAGTGTGGCCAAACTAGATTACTAGGTAACATATTAAAAAGAGGGAAGGAAATTACATGAATGTAACATCTTTCATCACATCAGGAAATCACTTCCCAGTCATTTCAATACTTTAAGGTGCACTCTTATCACAGTGCAAAGAAATGTCCACATAATTTTCATATAGGAAGGTCCATCAAACAACAGTGATATAAAAGGCGTAAAATAGAAAATTCTGGACTTACTCAATATGTTACACTGCCAGTGAAGAAAAACAGAGTTAACTTTTCAAGTGTACCCGTCATTAGAACCTGATATAAATGGCATGATATCCAATGTCACAGAGCTGATTGCCTTCTGGGAATAGTCAATGTTTATCACAGTTCTGGGGAACAGACTGTAGAACACAGAGTCCTGCATGACCTGTCAGATCCATCATGTCTGCCTGAACTCTCTTAGCCAATGCACGTTGCCCTTGAAGTGGCTGCAGCAGGGGGAAGAAACTATGACTATCATCTCTTTCTGCAATGTGTCTTTACAAAGAAGGTCCGGAGAGAGATGCAGCAGTTTTTGACTATGTTCACCTGAGTAACTTCACTACCTAAGACTCTGCTCTATAGTCTATTTCATGAGATAAATATCGATTATGTCTGGAGGACCATCAATTCAGTACAAGACATTTTTTTGGTTGACCTGGAAGTTAGTGGTTTTCCAGTGTAAAGTATTGACCTTGACCAAGTGTTGCAGACTAGTGCATTCCAAGGTCCCGGACTGTACTAAAGCTTGAAGAAGCTGCTGTCCAGGCACAGTGGGGAAAAAGCATAGTCTAAGGTCTTTCTGCCAAAAAATAACAGGCGTCAATTCAGTTCTCAGTCCCCTGCTGCATCGAAGTGTGTGCAAAACTTTTTCCTTGTTAAGTTAAACATGCCTTTGTTTTGGATAACTGCATGGTAGCTCTGCAAGATGTCAAATTCCAATATGTCGTTTGCGTTTCTTTTTTCTCTCTGCAACAGAACAGATTAAGAAATATAAGACTGTACTTATAGATAAACTTTTCACAAATAAGTATATTTTGTAATAAAAGGAAATTGAAGGGCTCTGTGTTCTTCAGGCTGATCCTGGGGACGCCTATCAAGACAAATGTCAACTGCACCTGTCGGATAATCAACTCAGTGAAAGACACTCTTTGGTCTGCCCAAAACCTATTGGTCTTCCAGCATAAAATTGGCCTTGATTGAGTGTTGCAAGCTTGCATGTTCCAAGGTCCAGGACAACATACTGAGAGATGCGCTATAATTAGGGGCAGCTGTCATCAAGGCACAGTGAGGAAAGACCACCATCTAAGGCCTTCCTGCCAAAGATATAGTGAGGCTCCTTTCAGTTGTTAAAAAACGTAATGCAAATAATGTCTTGCATGAGTAGAAAATGCCTTTGTTTTGCAACTGCAGGCAAGCTCTGAAGAATGTTAAGTTCCAGTATGTTGTTTGTGAATCTCTGCAAAGACTACAGAACTGTCTTACGAACTTTTGTATGTATTTATAGAAAAAAATCGTGCATAAAATATCTTTTTGAAATTAGACTGACAAGCCCCTGGAGGACTGGAAAAATTTCTGGCTGTAACAGGCTGCTCCTTGTGTGAGGTATTTTAAGTGTTAGAGGTGATTTCCTCGAATTCCAAGAGAAGCAATTATTAAGTTAGCCTGGAGCAGTGTTTTGTAGAAGAATAAGGCAGTGCTATTTTCTGGGTCAGTAGATTGGAAGAAGCAAAAATGGCCTTTAGTAAAGTGATATGCTCTTTTTGTCAGATGTGGGAGTTTAGGGAGAGTTTACTTGTTACTGAGGATTATATCTGCAATAAATGCCATTGGTTGTGAATCTTATCAGATTGACTGGATTGGTTGGAGAGACAGTTAGACGCAATGAGGAATTTACAAGAGCAAGGGGATGTGATGGATGGCAGTTGGAGGAAGGGAAAGAGGTTGCAGATAGAGTCACATAGATGGGTTAACTCCAGAAAAGGTAAGAGAGATAGGCAGGTAGTGCAGGAGTCTTTTGTGGCTATCCCCATTTCAAAAAAGTATGCTGTTTGGAAAATGTCGGGGGTGATGGATTCTCGGTGAATGTAGCATGAACAGCCAAGTTTCTGGTATTGAGACAGGCTCTAATGCAATATGGGTATGTTGGTTCCAAGAGATCAATTGTGTTAGGGGACTCTGTAGTCTGAGGCACAGATAGATGTGTCAGTGGCCAACAGTGAAAAATCAGAATGGTGTGTCGCCTCCCTGGTGCCAGGATCAAAGATGTCTCAGAAAGAGTGCAGAATATTCCCAAGGGGAAGAGGGACCAGCAGGAGGTCATTGTACACATTGGGACCAATGACATAGGAAGGGAAAATGATGAGATTCTGAAGGGAGAATACAGAGAGTTAGGCAGGAATTTAAAAAAAGGAGATCCTCAAGAGTAGTAATAACTGGATTACTCCCAGAGCTAGTGAGGGTAGGAATAGGAAGATAGAGCAGATGAATGAATGGCTGAGTAGCTGGTGTGTGGGAGAAGGGTTCATATTTTTGGATCATTGGAATCTCTTCTGGGGTAGAAGTGACCTGTATAAGAGGGATGGATTGCACCTGAATTGGAAGGGGATTAATATACTGGCAGGGAGATTTGCTGGAGTAGCTCAGCAGGATTTAAACTACTAAGGTGGGGGATTGGGACCAAGGGAGAGATTGAGGATAGCGATCAATCTGAGACTGGTACAGCTGAGAAAAGAAGTGAGTTAAACAGTCAGGGCAGGCAGGGACAAAGCAGGAACAAGGTAGGACTGATAAATGAAACTGCATTTATTTCAATGCAAGAGGCCTAACAGGGAAGACAGATGAACTCAGGGCATGGATTGGAACGTGGGACTGGGATATCATAGTAATTACAGAAACATGGCTGAGGGATGGACAGGACTGGCAGCTTAATAGTCCAGGATATAAATGTTACAGGAAGGACAGAAAGGGGGGAAGAGAGAAGAGGGAAGTGGCGTTTTTGATAAGGGATAGCATTACATCTGTAGTGAGGAAGGATAGTCCCGGAAATATATCCAAGGAAGTTATTTGGGTGGAACTGAGAAATAAGAAAGGGATTATTGCGATTGTATTATAGACCCCCTAATGGTCAGAGGGAAATTGAGAAACAGATTTGTAGGAGATTTCAATTGACTGTGAGAATATGGTAGTTATGGTAGGTGATTTTAACTTTCCAAACATAGAGTTAGACTGGCATAGTGTTCAGGGTTTAGATGGAGAGGAATTTGTTAAGTGTGTACAATAAATTTTTCTGATTCAATAGGTAGATGTACTGATGAGAGAAGGTGCAAAACTTAACCTACTCTTGGGAAATAAGGCAGGGCAAGTGACCGAGGTGTCAGTGGAGGAGCACTTTGGGGCCAGCGACCATAATTCTATTAGTTTTAGAATAGTGATGGAAAAGGATAGACCAGTTCTAAAAGTTGGTGTTCTAAACTGGAGGAAGGCTAATTTTGACAGTATTAGTCAAGAACTTTCAAAAATTGATTGGAGGCAGATGTTTGCAGGTAAAAGGATGGCTGAAAATGGGAAGCCTTCAGAAATGAAATAACGAGAGTCCAGAGACAATATGTTCCTGTTAGGGTGAAAGGGAAGGCTGGTAGGTATAGGGAATGCTGGATAACTAAAGCAGTTGAGGGTTTGGTTAAGAAAAAGAAGGAAGCATATGTCAGGTATAGACAGGATAGATCGAGTGAATCCTTAGAAGAGTATAAAGGCAGTAGGAGTATACTTAAGACGGAAATCAGGAGGGAAAAAACGGGGACATGAGATAGCTTTGGCAAATAGAGTTAAGGAGAATCCAAAGGGTTTTTACAGATACATTAAGGACAAAAGGGTAACTAGGGAGAGAATAGGGCCCCTCAAAGATCAGCAAGGCGGCCTTTGTGTGGAACTGCAGGAGAGGGGAGAGATAATAAACGAGTATTTGCATCAGTGTTTACTGTGGAAAAGGACATGGGGGATATGGAATGTAGGGAAATATATGGTGACATCTTCAAAAATGTCCATATTACAGAGGAGAGGGTGCTGGATGTCTTGAAACACATAAAAGTGGATAAATCCCAAGACCCTGATCAGGTGTAACCTAGAACTCTGTAGGAAGCTAGGGAAGTGATTGCTGGGCCTCCTACTAAGATATTTGTATCAAAGATAGTCACAGGTGATATGCTGGAAGATTGGAGGTTGGCTAATGTGGTGCCAATGTTTAAGAAAGGTGGTAAGGACAAGCCAGGGAACTCTTGACCAGTGAGCCTGACGTCGGTGGTGGGCAAGTTCTTTGAGGGAATCCTGAGGGACAGGATGTACATGTATTTGGAAAGGCAAGGACTGATTAGGGATAGTCAAAATGGCATTGTGTGTGGGAAATGATGCCTCACAAACTTGATTGAGTTTTTTGAAGAAGTAACAAAGAGGATTGATGAGGGCAGAGTGGTGGATGTGAACTATATGGATTTCAGTAAAGCGTTCGACAAGGTTCTCCATGGGAGACTGATTAGCAAAGTTAGATCTCATGGAATACAGAGAGAACTAGCCATTTGAATACAGAAATGGCTCAAAGGTAGAAGACAGAGGATGTTAGTGGAGGGATATTTTTCAGACTGAAGGCCAGTGACCAGTGGAGTTCTACAAGGATCGGTATTGGGTCCACCACTGTTCGTCATTTACATAAATGATTTGAATGTGAACATAAGAGGAATAGTTAGTAAGTCTGCCAATGACACCAAAATTGGAGGTGTAGTGGACAGCGAGGAAGGTTACCTCTGATTACAATGGGATCTTGATCAGATGGGCCAATGGGCTGAGAAGTGGCAAATGCAGTTTAATTTAGATAAATGCGAGGTGCTGCATTTTGGGAAAGCAAATCTTAGCAGGACTTATACACTTAATGGTAAAGTCCTAGGGAGTGTAGCTGAACAAAGAGACCTTGGAGTGCAGATTCATTGCTCCTTGAAAATGGAGTTGCAGGTAGATAGGATAGTGAAGAAGGCGTTTGGTATGCTTTCCTTCATTGGTCAGCGTATCGAGTACAGGAGTTGGGAGGTCATATTGCAGATGTATAAGACATTGGTTAGGCCACTGTTGGAATATTGCGTGCAATTCTGGTCTCCTTTCTATCCGAAGGATGTTGTGAAACTTGAAAGGGTTCAGAAAAGATGTACAAGGATGTTGCGAGGGTTGGAGGATTTGAGCTAAAGGGAGACGTTGAATAGGCTGGGGTTGTTTTCCCTGGAGCGTCAGAGGCTGCGGGAGGTCTTATAGAGGTTTATAAAATCATGAGGGGCATGCACAGAATAAATAGACAAAGTCTCTTTCCTGGGGTGGGGGAGTCCAGAACTAGAGGGCATAGGTTTAGAGTGAGAGGGGAAAAATATAAAAGAGACCTGAGGTGCAACTTTTTCATGAGGGTGTTATGTATATGGAACGAACTGCCAGAGGAAGTGGTGGAGGCTAGTACCATTGCAACATTTAAAAGGCATCTGGATGGGTATATGAATAGGAAGGGTTTGAAGGGAGATGGGACAGGTGCTGGCAGGTGGGACCAGATTGGGTTGGGATATCTGGTCGGCATGGATGAGTTGGACCGAAGGGTCTGTTTCTGTGCTGTACATCTCTATGACTCTATGACTCCGTGACTACATGCTAAGGGATGCATTAAAGCTGGGGGAACCTGCCACCAAGGTGCAGGGGAAGTCCACTATGCAAGGTCTTTCTGTTAAAATGTAATAGGGGTCTGTTATGTGTTGAGATTCCCTTACAGCCTTAATGGGAATGTAAATAGTTTCCTTTCCTGTTTAGAAAATCTCATTTTTGTTGCAACTGGATTGAAGCTCTCATGAGGAAGTCAAATTTCCACTGTATTTTCTGCGATGTCTGTTTTGTACTTGTATTTATTTATAATAACAATTTATAATAATGAGGACTGGGAAGCTTTTAAAGAACAACAGAGGATTACTAAGAAGGAAATACGCAGAGGAAAAATGAGGTACGAAGGTAAACTGGCCAATAATATAAAGGAGGATAGTAAAAGCTTATGTGCAAGGCAAAAAAATGGTTAGGACTAAAATTGGGCCCTTGAAGACAGAAACAGGGGAATATATTATGGGGAACAAAGAAATGGCAGAAGAATTAAATGGGTACTTCAGATCTGTGTTCACTGGGGAAGACACAAACAATCTCCCTGAGGTAACAGTGGCTGAAGGACCTGAACTTAAGGGAATCTATATTTGCCAGGATTTGGTGTTGGAGAAACTGTTAGGTCTGAAGGTTGATAAGTCCCCGG
>NC_057723.1:16150386-16193979 GCF_004010195.1 Chiloscyllium plagiosum | reverse complement strand
GGATTGGACATTCTGGAGGCAGGAAACATGTTTCCGCTGATGGGTGAGTACCGAACCTGAGGACACAGCTTAAAAATACGGGGTAGATCATTTAGGACAGAGATGAGGAGAAACTTGTTCACCCAGAGAGTGGTGGCTGTGTGGAATGCTCTGCCCCAGAGGGCAGTGGAGGCCCAGTCTCTGGATTCATTTAAGAAAGAGTTGGATAGAGCTCTCAAAGATAGTGGAATCAAGGGTTATGGAGATAAGGCAGGAAGAGGATACTGATTAGGAATGATCAGCCATGATCTTGTAGAATGGCGGTGCAGGCTCGAAGGGCTGAATGGCCTACTCCTGCACCTATTGTCGATTGTCTATTGTCTATTGTCTAATTTATGAATGAAGTCTTAGAAATAAAAAAAAGCCACAACTTTTGATCTTCAAGTCAAATATGACACTTAAAATTCGATATAAAAATTTGAGATTGCTTCAGGAATTTTAATTCACATTGGAAATTGAGGGTTTCTGCTGAAATTTGCTAATATATTGAATAAAACTATTGCAATGTGAGTAAAATTTCTCTCAGCCATAATTTTGGTGAAAAAAAACAACACACACAGCAGTGATTTCACCAAAAATATCAATCAAATTATTTCTTAATTAGTTATTTGAGATCACATGAGGATAATAAAATACATATACACAGAGAAAAATACCAGTGATCTACATCTGGTTAAAGAATTATAAATAGCACAGAGCTAGAGAGTACTTGTTCATCTAGTTTCATCCAGTGCCCACCAACAGAAATCAATCCTTATTAATAAAACACACTCTCATTTAAAATTTTTGAAAAATAAGTAGGTCAAGTTTTTGGGAGTGGTCAGTCATCATTACTGTATTGTTAAATAAGTGCAACTTATTTCTTTCCAGTTTTGAAAGTAGAGTCCATATTACTTGATCATCTGAAGATTGGTCTATAGTGCCTCGAAGAAATGTAATGAAGGCTACCTAATATTGTTACTCTCTATTTGACCCATAGGTTCTTAATTGTTATGGAACTGGATAAAGGTGCTCTCATGAAGTCAAAAATTTAAGTGAAATAGAAGATATAAATCTGAAAAACTATTTCATCCTGAATTATGTAATTGGTGTAAAAGGTAGCAGCATAAATTAGAAAAAAAACCGACATGTTGGATTGATGTCACTAAGATATTTACACAATAAATGATTTTTGCAAGTAGAGAATTAATGAGGATAAAAGCCTTGGGACAATTAAGAAACATGTTTAATGAGATGTAAAACTACATTTTTCAGATTAAATTGTCTAAAATTAACCTAATTATCTTGTCTGCGTCTTTTGTCTTGTAATAGATGCAAAATCTCATGATCAAGTTACATAAATAAACAAAGGGATTGGTTTACTTAGCTGATCCCAGTCACATTCATATCCAAGTAATTATTTGAGTCTTAGATAAAGAAATTGATCAATCCTCCAAAAGCTAAATCAAATCAGGAAATTACCACATGAACCACAAGCAACCTATGCAATTCCGTGAATAACCAAAGTGTATACCACCTTGCTTTGGCTCCATTTATGTTGTCAAGTTCTGCTGATTGCCTCAGATCCACCTATTATAATGTCAACCAAAAGCAAAATTTTAATTTTAAACAAGATCAACAGTAGTTTATTATACAATCATTGCAAAAAGGTATTAAGCATGTGTGGAAGTCATTCGATAAAGTACAGATATAAATATTAAAAGTATCATAGAATCAAAGAATCCTTCCAGTGCAGAAGCAGGCCATTTGGCCCATTGCGTCCACTCACTGTCCAAAGAGTATTCTATTCAGACTCAACCACCACCTCCCACCCTATCCCTTTAACCTTGCATTTCTCATGGCTAATCCACCTAGCTGGAAACCAGAGCACCCGGAGGAAACCCACACAGGGGGTGAATGTACAAACGCAAACAGACAGTCACCCAAGATTGTAATCAGGTGAGGCAGCAGTGTCGAAAGTGCATTTGGATAAATGATACTGATAAAATGTAAGCAAGAACAGTCTATTATTGTTGCAGGCCTGACACCTATTTGTAAATCCAATTTCTAATAGGCAAGAGGCTGAAAAGTCAATACTGTAATTCAGCAGTTATGATGATCTCTCTAGTCAAATAGTTGGAAGTTGCTTGAACAGCTGGGCTCTGTATGTAGAAGAAACTTTGTGAGTGTGAGATGAGGTTTCTTGTTCCTCACTAATTCTGTACATCTGACGCTTTCCACAAAACTGTGACTGATATCTGAGAGCCATTCTCTTCTGAGTTAAGAGTGTGCTTTCTGATATTACAGTCATCTGGAGGCCTTCTTCATCTGAGGCCTCTTTGGGACTGCTCTTTAAAACGATGTCTCATAGCCTGTTTTACACAGATCAGTTTGCAATGTAGACAGTTGATCAATTACCACACACTAAAGTAATGACGAATGTTATAAGGATATTATCTTATTATTAAGGATGTTATTATTATCATTATTATTAAACTGGAGAGGGTTGAGAAAAGATTTACCAAAATGATGCCAGGAATGGAGGGTTTGAGTTATAAAAATAGGCTGGATAGGCTGGGATATTTTTCATTAGAGCATAGGAGGTTGAGGATGGCTTTATGGAGGTTTGTAAAATCATGAGAGCTATAGATAATGTGAATGGCAACTGTCTTTTCCCAAGGGTGGAGGATTTCAAGACTAAGGGGCATATTTTTGAGGTGAGAGCAGAAGTCTTAAAAAAGACATGGGGCAATTTTTTTTTTACACAGAGGATGGTTTGTGTGTGGAATGAACTTCCAGGGGAAGTGATGGATGCGGGTACAGTTACAACAGTTAAAAGCCTTTTAGATAAGTACATGAATAAGAAATATTTGGAAGGATATGTGAGCGAGGAGGGGACATGAGAAGTTGTTGGTGGATAAGATCAGGAAAAACCTTAAAGCTTTCTATAGGAATATAAGAGATTAAAGAATGACTAAAGCAAGATTAGGGCCAACCAAGGATGTGAAAGCTTTGGAAAGGGTTCAGAGGAGATTTACTAGGATGTTTCCTGATATAGAGGGATAATCTTCCGAGGAAATGTTGAGGGACTTGAGGCTGTTTTCATTCGAAAGAAGAAGGTTGAGCGGTGACTTAATTGAGACATACAAGATAATCAAAGGTTTAGATCGGTGGATAGTGAGAGCCTTTTTCCGAGGAGGTAATGGCGAGCATGAGGAGGCATAACTTCAAATTAGTAGGAAGTTGTGTGTGGAGTCAGAGGAGATA
The DNA here is from genome assembly GCF_004010195.1 of Chiloscyllium plagiosum. Taxonomy (NCBI): domain Eukaryota; kingdom Metazoa; phylum Chordata; class Chondrichthyes; order Orectolobiformes; family Hemiscylliidae; genus Chiloscyllium; species Chiloscyllium plagiosum. The sequence continues at coordinate 16,190,694 of NC_057723.1, read as the reverse complement.
GGGGAAGCGCTAAGTCAATATTTTTCGTGAGTATTCACACTGGAAAAAGACAATGTTGTCGAGGAGAATACTGAGAAACAGGTCATTAGACTAGATGGGATTGAGGTTCACAAGGAGAAGTTGTTAGAAATTCTAGAAAGTGTGAAAATAGATAAATCCCCTGGGGCAGCTGGGATTTATCCTAGGAATCTCTGGGAAGCCAGGGAGGAGATTGTTGAGCTTTTGGATTTGATCTTTATGTCATCATTGTCTACAGGAATAGTACCAGAAGACTGGAGGATAGCAAATGTTGTTCCCTTTTTCAATAAGGAGAGTAGAGACAACCCTGGTAATTATAAACCAGTGAGCCTTACTTTGGTTGTGGGTAAAGTGTGGAAAAGGTTATAAGAGATAGGATCTATAATTATCTTGATAGGAATGAGTTAATTAAGGACAGTCAACATGGTTTTCCATGGTTGGCTACTGAACAAAATACAGAGGATGGGATTGAGTGGTTTGGATCAGAAATTGGCTAGCTGAAAGAAGACGAGGGTGGTGATTAATGGAAAATGTTCATCCTGGAGTTCAGTTACTAGTGGCGTGCCGCACGGATCTGTTTTGGGTCCACTGCTATTTGTCATTTTTATCAACAATCTGGATGAGGGCGTGGTAGGATGGGTTAGTAAATTTGTGGATTACTTTAAGGTCGGTATAGTTGTGGATAGTGCCAAAGGATGTTGTAGGTTACAGAGGGACATAGATAAGCTGAAGAGCTGGGCTGACAGGTGGAAAATGGAGTTTAATGCAGAAAAGAGTGAGGTGATTCACTTTAGAAGGAGTAACGGGATTGCAGAGTACTGGGCGAATGGTAAGATTCTTGGTAGTGTGGATGAGCAGAGAGTTTTTGGTGTCCATGTATATAAATCCCTCAGTGTTGCCACCCAGGTTAATAGGGCTGTTAAGAAGGCATACAGTGAGTTAGCTTTCATTAGTAGAGGGATCGAATTTCGGAACCATGAGGTCATGCTGTAGCTGTATAAAACTCTGGTGTGGCTGTACTTGGAGTATCGTATGCAGTTCAGGTCACCGCATTTAAAGAAGGATGTGAAAGCTTTGGAAAGGGTTCAGAGGAGATTTACTAGGATGTTTCCTGATATAGAGGGATAATCTTCCGAGGAAAGGTTGAGGGACTTGAGGCTGTTTTCGTTCGAAAGAAGAAGGTTGAGAGGTGACTTAATTGAGACATACAAGATAATCAAAGGGTTAGATCGGTGGATAATGAGAGCCTTTTTCCGAGGAGGTAATGGCGAGCATGAGGAGGCATAACTTCAAATTGAATGATGATAGATATAGGACAGATGTCAGTGGTAGGTGCTTTACTCAGAGAGTAATAGGGGCATGGAATGCACTGCTTGCAACAGTAACAGTATCCGATTTAAATAGTCTTCAGTTAGGTATATGGAAGAGAATGGAATAGTGTAGGTTAGATGGGCTTCAGATTGGTTTTACAGGGCGATGCAACGTCGAAGGCCAAAGTGCCCCTACTGTGCTGTAATGTTCTATGTTCTATATTCTGTCATTACGGAAAGCATAGGCAGGTGGGACTAGTTTAGTTTGGGATTATGGTCGACATAGACTGGTTGGACTGATGGGAGTGTGGTGCTGGAAAAGCACAGCAGGTCAGGCAGCATCCAAGGAGCAGGAAAATCGATGTTTCGAGCAAAAGTCCTATTTTCATGCTGTTGGACGCCATGATTCCAGGATTATGCTGGAATTCTATTGGGGTAGGGAGGTCTTTCCAAACTTCTGTTGCTTTGAAAGTTTTCAATTCTCACGCCTATAAGCACACATTGTATTGTCCTAGCACTGACCAGATTCTAAATGGTCTCTCATGGATGAAGTTAAGATACATATCAACCTGTCTGTCTTTCTGGTTGACTTGAGTCAACAGGGACAGTCATTTCGGCTTGGGATGAATCATTTAAATTGTTGTGCCCATTTTTAAAAGGTCAGGTTCACCTTCTTTATAAAATATATAACATTACAGTTTTATAGTCACAGTAAAATAGGTGTTATTTGCTGAAACCAGAAACCAGAAGACTTTCTACAATTTTTGCAAATAAAATCAACCAGTTTAGTGTATGAGACAGAAAAAGTATTAAGAGGGTAGGCAGTGGCAAAGTTTGAGATTAAAGTTTAAAAATCACAGATGTCTATATTGTTCATACACGCCAAGTCCAATACTATAGGGAATGCATATATTTTTAAATTTTTATTAAGTTAATACATTTCAATAACTTTCACTACTTGAAGGGGGCTGACTTTCCTGGAGTCAGTACTAATTACAATTCTCCTGACTATTGTGTGCAAGAATAGGAAATCTCTTCTGATGCAAACCCCAACAGTAACATCACAAGAAACAGTATGAGAGATAAATGGGTAAGATGGAGATGATCACAGGTCACTGAAGAAGATATTAATCAGCTCCATTTCTTCTTGAACACTGGCAAAGTTGACACTTTGGTCTAATCTTTTGCCATCATGAAGTGTAGGTTGTTAAAATTAATCCAGACAAATTGTTCAGTGTTTGCGGGGTTCAACATTTAATGGACTCAAATGAAAAATTAGGACATTTGGAGCTAGAAAGGAAGTCATGCAATACAATCTCATTCAATGGGTCATTGAGTTGTGAAGAAGATTAGCAGCAAAAGGCTGTTGAAACATTGATTGAAGCGTCAATTATGTAATTCTGGGGAAAGAAAAGGAAGGAGATAACACAGTGTAAGCTGTCTTTATCGTGCATTTTATTCTCAATGCAAAAGTAAAAAACCTTGTAAACTTTGAATGTGTTTAAGACCAAGGATTTCTCAACAACCAACCAACCAACCAGGTAGCTGGGAAGGCGATAGGTAGATGTAGGTGGGGGTAGGGAATATCTCTGGGACACACGCACCAAACAATCCCACCACCCTATGGCTGACCAGTTCAACTCCCCCTTCCACTTCACCAAGGACATGCAGGTCCTGGGCCTCTTCCACCACCAAATCCAAGCCACCTGATGACTGGAGGAAGAACGCCTCATCGTCTGCCTTGGGAGCCTTCAACCACATGGCATCAATGTTGACTTCACCAGCTTTCTTATCTCCCCTCCCCCCACCTTATCACAGATCCAACCCTCCAACTCGGCATTGCCCTCTTGAACTGTCATACCTGTCCATCTTCCTCCCCACCTGTCCACTCCACCCTCCCCACCGACCTATCACCATCAACCCTCTCTCTCAGCCCCCTTCCCCTCCCACATTCCCGATGAAGGGCTTATGCCTGAAGCATCGACTGTCCTGCTCCTTGGATACTGTCCGACTGGCTGTGCTTTTCCAGTACCACACTTTTTGGCTCTGATCTCAAGCATCTGCACTCCTCACTTTCTCCCTATCACTGGAGCAAACTGAAGCCAGCCATTAGGTGCCTAACACTATTATAGCAATTTTCTTCATTCAACAACGGACAAGAACAATCTAGCTATGACATAGAGGAAAATGTCCAATAATGGAATTGAGCTCTGTACATAATGCTTTTTCTGACTTACAAACTTAATAGATTTTAACAAATGACTCAAAGCATTTGTCTGGTAATGGAAGGAAATTAAACATTAAACATAGAGCTGAAATGAGAAAATACTGGAAATATTCAGCAGGTAATTAGCTGTTTCTCTCTCCACAGATGCTGTCAAGTAGCAATATATCCATCATTTTATGTTTTCACTTCAGATTTTCAACTTCCACTGTCTTTTGCTCATGCAGTCAACAGACAGATTTTGCCTGGAGGCATTGCCGATGAGATGTGATGCCTGCCAGTTTTTTTTAGATTAGATTCCCTACAGTGTGGAAACAGGTCCTTCAGCCCAACAAGTCCACACCGACTCTCCGAAGAGCAACCTACCCAGACCCATTCCCTTACATTTACCCCTTCACCTAACACTACGGGCAATTTAGCATGGCCAATTCACCTAACCTGCACATCTTTGGACTGTGGGAGGAAACCGGAGCACCCGGAGGAAACCCACGCAGACACGGGGAGAATGTGCAAACTCCACACAGACAGTTGCCCGAGACAGGAATTGAACCCGGGGTCTCTGGTGCTGTGAGGCAGCAGTGCTAACCACTGTGCCACTGTGCCGCCAATTTCTGATGTTTAGATTGTGAGGTGGTCTGTATGTGTATATACAATGTCAAGAATCAAGTCTACAAACTTCATTTTCTCCAATAATTTTTATGTTCAATACTTACGATGGAATGTTAACCTCACAGCAAAGATTGAATGCTGCACTATAGACGTTACCAACTTGATCCTGACCAACCTTGTACTTCCAGCTGGAATGCAAGTGGGAAGCAAGGCTTGGATCTACTGGGAAGCAGATCTCTTATGAAATGGTTATGAGACTCAATGCCTCCAATTTAGTCTCAATGTTAAATTAAGAGTGTATCTTGGAATATTGGGGAACATTTTACATAGTTTGCATTGCTTTAAGTTTTCAGTTTGAATTAGCTGTAAGCCTGAGATTGTAAACATTGGGGTGAATCTTTTGATTTTTTTTGGCGAAGTGTGAGTTGCGTCAGGTTTTCTCAATGCTTTACTGCAGCAAGACTTGGTGAGTTTTCTCACGGTGTCTGACCAAATTCACCTCATTAACTACTTACTCCTTACCTGTGGCACACCTCTATTCCAGTTCTTGCCCAATCTAACCACCTAATAATCCTGGAAAAAATCACCAGGACGCCAGGCAAAAGCCCATCAATTTTCCTGCTCCTTGGATGCTGCCTGACCTGCTGTGCACTACTCTAATCTTGACTCTGATCTCCAGCATCTGCAGTCCTCACTTTCGCCTACCATCTTTAAAAGGCCACTGTGTACCCAGACAAGCACTGTCAGTTCATAGCTATATTGCGTGGTCCCACATCAAGGGAGCAGGCTGAAAATACAGTCTAATTTAATCTATGAGCTTGGTACCTGTCTCTGTGCACAGTGTTTATATAGCAGCATTGCAGTGATTGTTTCTGGTACAGCCCAAAGTGTAGCATTGAAGTTGCAGAAGTTGATCAATAGATATGCCATAAGACCTTTCAGAGGTTGGCATGTGTCAGGTGCCAGTGTCCACAGATATGTGGCTAGTGCCCATGGACAATGACCTGAGGTGTTTGTGAATGGAATCCAAGATGGAGATCTTTTGAGCCAAGGTGGGGTGAAGTTGCCATATAATCACTCAGACTGCCACATCGAGAATTTGTGATGTCCCACTTGTTTGGCACATTTAGTGAAATTAGGAGCTGAATATTAATTAAGTGAGTTGTAACATTAAATAAGGCATTTCGCAAGCTATAATCCCCCTGAACTGGCAGCTCACCACTGCCTGGCGAGAAACTCGCAAATGCATAAAAGATTCATTAAAGATTCATAAAAGGAGTTATTTCTGATGTGATGAAGGCCTTGCCAGATGTTTTGCACAATTCTATCATAAATCATGCCGTCACCCATAACATTCAGGCCTCTATAGGATTCTGTCCATGATCCCATTACAATCATATTGAGCAGAACATGTTGTAAAGGGACAAGTTGAATATTATTGCAAATCTTATAAGTTGAAATGCTTTCAGAAATTGTTTTTACAAACTTATGCAACAAAAGTTTCAATATTTTTGTTAAAGTAATCCCAATTTTAAATCCAATCTGGTAGCAAAAAAAATATGAAGATGCCGGATCCGGCAGACAACTACGTATTGGATCCAAATTGTCTATTTCTGCCCAGACCCATTCCTTCCCATGTGCTCCTGCTGGGAGAATGTCTAACGTTGTCCCCAGATTCTACAATATTCTCGCTAATCCTTCTGCTCTCTCTTCCAACCTCTACTCCTCTGAACTCTCATCTGGATTCCTAACCCATTATTTTTAAACTCCTACCTGACTTTCCTGATGTCCCACCTGTTGAGATCCCAACTGTTATTTCTTTTGGACAAATCATATTCTTGAATGAAATCTGCCGAGATGCATTTCTTTTTTTCCAAAACTTGAATAACACATTAGCCATTCAATGAAACATAAGCTTGCCAAGCTGAAGATTTGGCTTTAAAAATAAGATAGAGATTCATTTCAGAAAAGTAAACTAAAAATGTAGTAAAACAAACATCTAAAAATAGCACCATTTGAAAGATTTCAAAATACATGGCAAAACAAAATCTCATCTACTCTCCATCACCATTACTTCACATTTTATAAACATCCAGGGAGATTTCCCTTTCCTATGACAATCATATGCATAAGTTAATTCCTTCTTCTCAGTTCCATTTCTATGAGCTCAGAAGTCTTTTTGTTGAATATTCATATAACTGAGAGTTTAGACTTCCTAGCTTTTTAATAATCTGTATAGTTCTAATCAATCACACCTTGTCTGGAAGTTTCATGAACTATACTCTTAACTTATTCCTTTAACTGAACAATCTCATTATCTTGGAGTGATTAGACCACCATCCAAATTCAGTCAGGCTTCTTTTGACAGGGTTCAAAATAAGAAACAGGAACAGGACAAGGAAGTTTGGCTCCTCAAGCCTGCTCCAACGTTTAGTAGGAACATGAATGATCCAACATTCCTCACATCCACTTTCCTACCCTTTCCCTGTAAACCTTGATTCCCTGACTGATCAAGAATCTATCACTCGCAGCCTTAATTATGCATAAGGACTCTGTCTTCACAGCTCTCTGTAGCAAGCTGTTCCAAAGACTCTCAAATGTCTGAGAATCATCTCAAATTGGCATCTGTTTATTGTACATCTATGCTTTGTGGTCTTAGATTCTTCTATGAGGGGGAACATCCTCTCAGCATTTACCCTGTCAAGCCCCTTTGGAATCTGATATGTTTTGATGAGCTCATCCCTTATTCTTCTAAACTCCAGTGAGTAGAGTCCCAACTTGTTTAACAATTGCTCACAAGACAATCCTTTCATACCAAGTCTGAAATTCCTCCAATATAATGATTTATTTCCTTAGTAAGGGGGCCAAAAGTGCTCACAGTACTTTGGGGGTCTCACTAGCACCATGTACAGTTGCAGCAAGGTTATACTCCAAAGCCCCTTGAAATAAGAGCCAACATTCCAATCGCCTTCCTGATTACCTGCTGCATCAGTGTGCAAGCTTGCTGTGTTTCATGCACAAGTAACCCCAAATCCCTTTGTGCTGCAGTTTTCTGCTATTTTTCGCCATTTAAATAACATCGTTCTTTTGTTCTCCCTTCCAAACTAAACTTTGCAACTTCTCACATTATACTCCATTTGCCAACTTTTAATCCAATTACTTAACTTATCAATATCTTTCTGTAAGCTGTTTGTACCCTCTCACAACCTGCTTTAGTGTCATCTGCAAATTTGGCTACAATCTAATTCTTCCTTTCCTCCAAATCATTAATATATATTGTAAACATTTGCTGTCCCAGCAATGACCTTTGTGGAATCCCACTGGTTACAAGTCACAAATCTGAAAAATAATCCATTATCCCCATTCGCTGTTCCCTGCCTGTAAGCCAATTCTTTATCCATGCTAATATGCTATCTCCAGCATCATAAGCTCTTATTTTGTGACTTAACCTTTTAAACTAAGCTTAAAATTTTGCTCATCTCAAATTATGTTAAACTAATTACTTTATTTTTTCTCTCACTGGTTATAAAAACGCACAATATAAACAAAATTTCATTGAAGCCCCAGGAGGTTTAAAATTATGGATCCAGAATGACTGAATTAAGTTTTAAACTCCTTCACAAAAATAAATTAACATTTATATGCCTTGCTTTTGAAATTAAAATTCCAAAAAAGAAATGGTGTTATTATACAGAAATCAAATAAATCAAAGCACTGTGGATGCTGGAAATCTGTCATAAAAACAGGAAGTGCTGGAGAAGCTCAGCAGGTATGGCAGCATCTGTGAAGAAAGGAACAGGGTAAATATTTTGTGTCTGATATAACTCTTCTCAGATTCATACCACATTCAAAACATTAATATACGAATCATACCACATGGTTCCTGGGTTTCATAACAACCTTTCATCAACCTTTCCAATTGCCTCTGAATCACATCTCCAATTTCCCCTCAAGACTTGCTATCTACTACCGACTGATGCCTCAATCTCCCTTCACTAGCTTCTGATCTGTCTTGTCCTTCCCTACCATTCCTGGCTGCAATTTGGTATGAAAGACGTACCCAGCTAACAGCCAATCAGTCTTGCCATTGATCAAACTCAACATATCACAAATTGGAATCATTAGCCACTCGATCTTCCATCATGGTTGTATCTGCTGGGGCAGACATGGATTAGGCCACCACTTCTACAGTAAACATGGTGATCTCCAAGCTCTGCTCAATGTTTCTGGCTGGAGCAGGGCTCTCCTATGCTCCATGCCAGTGATATGAGGCTTTGGTGGCCCCATCAGCTTCCTCCAACACGCTGACCCATTAAAGTCTTCATCTGAGTTCTCTAGCAGAACCTGTGTGAGATTAATCTTGTCTCCTGTGAACTAGCACACAAAACAGAGGGTGGGGCGTGTATGGAATGTGCTGCCAGAGGAAGTGGTGAAGGCTGGTACAATTACAATATTTAAAAGGCATCTGGCTGGGCACATGAAGAGGAAGGGTTTACAGGGATATGGGCCAAATGCTGGTGAATGGGACTAGATTAATTTAGGATATCTGGTCAGCATGGATGTGTTGGGTTGAGGGGTCTGTTTCTGTGTAGTACATCTCTATGACTCTATGACTCTAACTGTCCATCCTGCCTGGCCAGTTTATGACGTGAAGATGCATGTACTGATCTTGTGTCAGATTGTTAAATTTCTTCAGGTGCTGCTCCAGGACTTTGAAGCCAGGCTCTGACCATTAGCCTTCCTTTCCATTTCCTTCAGATGTTCTAGCCCAAAGGCATCCTGACTCCTGTGTATACAAGTCACACAGCTAAAGAATGCTGTGAGATATTGACTTTCTATGTTGAAGTGCAATGAAATAAGATTTGGAAGCTAAGTGGGTTATGACTTGGTTCTCCTCTGATTCTCTGCTCATCAGTGCTGCCTGTCTCCACATTGGGCATAACATGTGCGAAGGTTTACCAGCTTGCACTACTGTAATTGTATATAGTGCCTCTGTTTTCATGCTGGATTGTCAATGGCATGATTAAGTCACATGGGGGCTAAATGAAATTTTAAAAAGCTGCAAACTCACTGTAAATGCCTTTAGGGCAAAATTTACAAGCTGTGAATTCAACAATTTCCTGAATGCTGTATGCTACAGTCTTAAATTTATTTGGCTGTAAAGGAAACATACTTTAGTGCATAACATCCGTGACTGCATGGAGCAGTTCAGCCATTTTCTCCATTTCAATTGCAATAGAAATACTCTAAAACATTGTCTGATTTTTATCTTTAATATTTATAATTATTTATTTGTGCTTTACTAGTTTTAAGAGCAAATTAAATGGAAAACATAGATAAATTTTACCACAACTTATCACTAAAGATATATTTCAATGTGGCAAATAATATTTGAATTTTGAAATTATAAATGATCCACTGTGCCATTTTATAAATCTATGACTCAGATGTGCCATACAGCCCTTACCTTTATGTACACTACTCAGAACTGATTGTAAAATTCTGAAATGTGCCTATTACCTCTCTGTGCTTCAGTATTTTCTCATGAACAGAGATGTTAGTAATTGCTGTAACCTCTCCAAGAATCTTAAACTCAACAATGCTCCTACACTGCTTAATCTCAATTTATACAATAATATCACTCAGCAGTTTTCAAATATGTCCCCTCATTATCTATTTGGTGCTGAATTTCCTCTGTCTGTGATTGGGATCAGAATTATTGAACTCCACTTGGAATTTGAGTGATCAGTTGTGGAAAATGTTTGAGCTTAAGGTCAAACAGGCGCAAGTGGCTTTTTATAGATTCATCGGGTGAAATCTTCGAGGAGTATGAGTGACATGGGCTATGATGAGATGCGTGGCAGAATTGGGAGAGAAATCCAGCTAGGTGCATCACAACATTATGATCATCCCACTCCATGTTTTACGCTTTTCCCAAGTGGCATGGTGAGATTCATGCTGGGCAGTGATGAGTTGCCCATTGACACAATCACTTGTTGGTGGCCCAACTCACCTTGTTAATATTTCAGTTTTGATCTTGACAAACCTGCCAAAAAAACTAGCCATGGAAACCAGAGGGGCACTTGATGGGTTTGACGACTGCATCCTCGGAATGATGTCCAGCTAGTTCATAATCAAACTGCAGAATAGGGCACGATCCACGAGCACCAGCTGCATATGCCTTTCCACCATCAACACTAGCATGTGACATTCAGGAGGCTCATTGTCATCATCCTGGCATCTAGTCAATGCACTGGTGGTGCCTCCTGTTGTCAGATTTGTCCAGCAGGGCACACTAGCAACTAGCAGTGCATGGCTGCACTGGGTAAAGTTACTGCACAGGGATATGCACCTATCCACAGTGTGGATCAGGCTGTTACTGGGGCTCCTTGCTTATTCACTCCGCCCACGTTCACCTGGTGCATCCAGCATTCCCACAACATGGATATCTTTCCTTACACTGCCGCACCCTGTATTAGCAATAGACACAGCCACACAACATGACATTTTGACTGTCCTGTACAGCAGCCTTCAATCAAGGGGGAATTATATCATATTGAATGTTAGTGTGTCACATCACTCTCACACCAAACACACTGTATCTACAGCAAGCAGTGGGGAAAGTCTTCAAGGGTTACTCTACACTCATCAGGCAGGGAGGTCCAGCTTGGTTAGTCAAGGGCAGCCTCCACACCAGTACTGGGCTTCAGCTACAGGCCGGCGTCTGGTTGAAGTGGCTTTGCACAGCGATCTCTTCATCTCTTTCTAGGGAGTGGGTCATGGTCAATTGTTTGTCTCTATAGGGCCTAGCCCATAGGGCAGGTGTGTAGTGCAGGGAGGATATATGTGCCCATCAGTCAGACTCTGAGCAGGATGATCTGGAAAATTGTGAAGCCTGTGGAGTTGAGGGTTTGGGCACCTAGGAAGGGGAGAGTTAGATTCTCCGCAGTACATTAACTCTGCAGCTGAAAGCCAGTGGTAGAAGACAACTCATGATTGTTTCAGTTGCACACAGAAGGAAGGTTTTTGAGAACAGCCATAAAAGCACTTGCAATGGGCAGGGTAAGTGAGCCGACATCTATAACTGGTCACTGGGTGTTCCCAGGGGAGGAAAATTGGCTGAATGCACATATGTTGGTAACACAGGCATGTAGGGCTGCCTACACCGGAGCCATTCCTGCAGCATTCACCGTGTATGTGTGTGTGTTCAGGTGAAGAAGTCATACCAGACCCAAAACATTAATTGTTTCTCTCTCCACAGATACTGCCAGACCTACTGAGTACCTGTGGTGTTTGTGGTGTTTGTCCCCTATTTCTCTCTCCCCCCCATTCTGAGCTCTGGGATTTTTCCCCATCTTGATTGTTACCTTCAAAGGTCTTCATCTTCTTCCTGCAATCACAGCAGTTCACTGCAGTGAGTGATAGAACCTCCAGACAATTAGATTGACCTGCAACTCCTCAAGCTTAGACTTGCTTTTGTGCTAGCCAGTTCAGCCTAAACACAGTATGTTTGTATCTTATTATCATTTGACCACATTCTTTTGACCCCTAGGTCAAAAATGCAATTTCTAAATTGGTGGATGACACCAATTTGAGCCAATAGTGAGCACTGAACATGTCTGAAAATCAAAAAAAGACATTAGCAAAATTGTTGAATAGGTATATTATCGACAAATGGGTTTTAACATAGTTAGACTTGAAACGTTTCATTTTGGCAAGGAAAATAAACAGCTTCAATATTATAAAATAAGATTTTAAGTGAATAACCAAGTAAAGGAGTCTGAGAAAAAAAGAATCCACCAGGTTACTAAAAATAGCAACACTGGTTAGCAAGTCCATTAAATGCAAGCCATACACTGGAGATTATTTTTAAATGGATAGAGGTTAGTCATTAATATGTATACTAAATATTGTCAAACCATGGCTCCACCACATTTGGAGTATTGTGTTTGATTCTAGTCACTGCAGCAACTCACTCATGGAGTCCTTAGAGTCCATCTTCCATACCTGCAATCTTGATCAAATAGATGCAGAAGGACAGATCACCACCACCTGGAATGTCCCCTCCAAGCCAGTCAGCATCCCCTGGCTTGGAAATATATCTTTACTTCTGTGTCACTGGGTCAAAATGCTGGAACTCCCTTTCTAATGGCATTGTTGGTGTCCCTACACCAAATGGATTGCAGCATTTCAAGATGGCAGCTCATCACCAATTTTCAAAGGCAAGTAGGGATGGCTAATAAATGCTGGCCTAGCCAGTGACATCCACATTCCCTGAATAATTAAAAATGCGCAGAAGCATTCATTGGGATGTTTCAGAATGGAATGGCCTGTTGGGGGAGAGATTTAAGGCTGGAAGAGCAGAAATGAAGAATTATGATCCAAAAATGTGCAGGTAGGTGAATTGGCCATGCTAAATTGCCTGTAGTGTTAGGTGAAAGGGTAAATGTTGGGTAATGGGTCTGGGTGGGTTGCTCTTCGGAGGGTCGGTGTGGGCTTGTTGGGCCAAAGGGCCTGTTTCCACACTGTAAGTAATCTAATCTAATCTAATCCCTTACAAAGTTTAATAAGATTTAATCACCCATTGTGCAGTTAATGACTTGGGACTGAGTTGCTGAACAATCCATGGGATCTGTCCTGTTTGCATTTACTAGTTGATGTGCATCATGATGTGTTCAATCACAATGTTTAAAACAAGTTCATTCTGGCTGCAAGAGGTAAGGTGTACAGCATGTCAATTTTTTTATAGTTCTGTACTGTTCGTTCAAAACTGTAGAATCCTATGGCGTTAATCTCTTAATGAGTCTCTTGGATCTCACAGTTTGTCTGCGTTAAAATCACTGGTCTCTAAACAGATTGTAATGTGATTTGATGATATCATCAGGAGCATACCATGAAGTTGGTAACCTGTTCGAGAACTCTAATAAAGTGAGATCTTATTTCATGACATGTGCTTTCGGTGACCTATCCTAACATCTCCTTGTGCACCTTAGTATTAAATTTTGTGCTGATTTTGCTGCTGTAAAATGCCTTGGAAAGGTGCACTTTGTGAAAAAAAAACAACATAACTGTTTGTGTCTCCAATAGAATCATGTTGAGCAATTGGCAGACCACCATCTCACTCCAACAACAAATTTCAACATTTCATCTTCAATTTCTTTGAAGACAACACCTTACTTTGCTGAAGAAACACTTGTTAAGATCAGATGCAAACCATTAATCTGCTTTATTACACAGCAATGAGCAGAGCAACTCACTCGATTGAATCAGCGTGTCTTGGGATAATCATTCTGAAAGCATGAACACTTTACATTGCCTCACATCTGCAGTGAATCATCTCGCTTGCTGTAAATACAAAACAACCTTCCTGCTTTCTCTTCATGAAACTGGCAAAAGCATTTTCTGTTTTAAAAATGTGACAGACTTGACAGATTGTGCTGGGTTTGATTGTTTGTGGAGCTCTCTGCATTCAGAGGTGGAAGGGATGGCCAGAGATGACACATGCTAGTTGGCAGCTGGGATCAGAGTTGTCTCAGCACGTTGACTTTGTTGTCTTATTGATTGACAAGACAGTGTGACAATTTCTTTTATTGTTTACAGCCTGGGGAAAAATACCAATGTATAACAGATTAGCTTTAGAACTAACTGACATCTGACTGCCTTTTGACTTGCGTCTGTATACTTCTATCTATGGTTTCTAAGATGTATTTTCTTTCTTCAGATATCTTCGATGGAAATGTAACTGTGCAAGATAGGGACCTCTGCGACCCCCCATCAGGCACTCTGCTTCCCTTCCCAAGAACAAAGACACGGAGGAGTTCGTCCAAAACTATGTATTCAGTTCTGCAGAACCGGGTGTTACCTCAATGGCTTCCCACGAGGCACACACACAGATTGTAATCCCCGCGCATTATATACATGTAGTAATGGGCTGGGCCTTCTACTGTCTCAGCCAATGGGTGTCAAAGTTCCCCACTGTCCTCCCTGATGGATGAGATTATTTGGTTCATCACCCAGCCAATCAGTGTTTGAGTTCACCGTTCTCCCTTATATGGATGATGATGTACAGCCATGGGTTGTGGGCAGTCCCTCAGCCACGAGGAAAGCTGTTTCCATTGTTCCATTCATGAAAATCTAGGGGAGTATCTGCTGGTGCTTACTACAGGGTAGAAAGGACTAAAATGGTGGCTTTGTACTTACTATGTGCTTACTACAACAGTTAATGATTTAAAAATTACACCACCCCTTACATAACCCATCATCTGCCCACCCCAAGAATATAGCAAGAGTTTAGTTGCAAAGTTTAAATGAGGTCCATAATTTTGCATGTCTTGGTTTTTACTTATATCTGTCTTTAATGTCCAGCATCTGCCACATTTCAGCTACAAGTGGAATGAAGGAGTTTATTTAGACTTTTATTTGGCTGACTGATCTAGCCAGCTGGGCAGTATTTTCCGGTGGTGATACAGCCATGAACTGTAAGTTTGACATCTCTGCCAAATTTCCACTTGGATTGAAGTCTTAAGATTGAGTTTGAATTGTTGTCAGGAAGGTGCATTATGAAGGATTCTGGGAGGGGATCAGGTGAGCAGTGGAAGGTATCATGAACATGAAGTGTGTTGCTGGAAAAGCGCAGCAGGTCAGGCAGCATCCAGGGAACAGGAGAATCGACGTTTCGGGCATAAGCCCTTCTTCAGGAAGGGCTTATGCCCGAAACGTCGATTCTCCTGTTCCCTGGATGCTGCCTGACCTGCTGCGCTTTTCCAGCAACACATTTCCAGCTCTGATCTCCAGCATCTGCAGACCTCACTTTCTCCATCATGAACATGAACCCAGGCTAAGTGAGTTTTAGGTGACCTTGCTTGTGCAGGCATCAACATATGTTAATTGTCACTTTACCTTGGCAAGGGGTGTGAAAGGACCTGTGAGAGTAAAGTGTCAATTTACATATGTGTGTCCTGCAGAAGCATGATCACATAAAATTCAGCTGGTCCCTGCTGTGATCTGTCTGCACTGTTTTGACTATTTATTGTATAGTCTGTGGGGTGCTTGAAAAAGATTTACCAGTTACCCATTCTTACCTCATGTTAATGCTGAATGTTAGGGTATAAATGTTTGTATATTACAGATTATTTTGCTATTATAACTGTGTGTAAGCAAGTTCATTTAAAAAAGGGGGAATATTGTGGCTTTGGTCTCCTATTAAGTACATGGATCTCTGACTTTGTTTATTTTAAACAAAAAATATAATTTGTGATCCAAATAGAGACTATAACATAAATTTGGCAGACTCATCAGGGATCATGATTGATAGAATCCTAGCTCAAAAAGTGTGGCACTGGAAAAGCACAGTCAGTCAGGCAGTATCCGAAGAGCAACAGAGTCGATGTTTTGAGCATAAGCTTTTCATCAGGAATGTTGTCTACTTGCCTGATAAGTGCATCTGCACAATGCTCAAAAACACCAATTTTATCCACAACTAAGTAACCCACAAGGCTAAGAGGAAGCATTAGATAAGAATGGCAGGCTGTGCTAAAACAAATAGCAAAATGTTCTTCAGACATAAATAGTAAAAGATTAATGAAGGACGGAGTGGCACCCTTAAGGGACTAACAGGCTAAGCTGCTGACTGAAGCAAAGGGTAGAGCAGAGGCAGTAAATGAGTAGTTTGCTTCTGTCTGTGCCAAATTAGAAAATGATGACAACAACGCAGTTGAAAATATGGGTGTTGAATAACTGAGCGGAACAGTGATAGATAAAGAAGAGGTGCTAACTAAGCTGGTAGCATTCTAGGTAGAGAAGTCGCCAGGCCCAGATGGAATGCATCCCAGATTGCTGAGATAGCTAAAGGAGCAAATTGTGGAGCTGTTGACAGAAATTTTCCAGGCCTCTCTGAATGTAGGATTAGCCCCAGGGGACTGAGGATGGCAAATGTCATGCAGCTGTTTAAGAAAGGTTTGAAGAATAACCCTGGAAAATACAGATGTTTTAGCTTGATATCAATAGTGGGAAAACCAAAGGAGGCCATTATATGGGGTGATTATAAATATACATTTAGAGGAAAATAAGAGTTAAATTTAAATAAAAAGAAATGTTAGACAGTGAACATGGCTTTGTCATGACGTGATGCCTGACAAATTTAATTGAGTTATTTAACGAGGTGACAGAGGCAATGGATGAGGTTAATGCTGTTGATGTTATGTAATTGAATTTTCAGAAAATATTTGATATGGTGCCACATGACAGGTTGATTAGCAAATTAGAAATATTTGGGATTGATGGATCATTGGCAGCATGGATTAGAAGTTGACTAACAAATAGGAAACAGAGGTTTAGCATAGATGGACATTTCTCAGAGTGGAGAAGTGGTGTTCTCTCTGAATCAATGCTTACATAACATTTTTTCTGATTTATGTAAACAATTTGGAAATGAGTGTTGAGGACAAAATCTCTAAATCTGCAGATAATATTAAACTAAGGAGAATAGTGAATTATAAGGATGACACTGAGCTTCTTCAGAAGTATGTTGTTAAGTTGGCCAAATGGGCAGACACCTCACAGATGAATTTCAATACAGAGAAATGTGAGGTCATGTATTTTGGTAGAAGAAACATGGAGAGATGATACACGTTCAATAGTATAACTTTGAGGGGAATACATGTGCAAAGGGACCATGATTTCAAATGTATAATTCTCTCAAAGTGACCACGTATGTTGAAGCAGTGATTAAAAAGGCTTATAGGGTTCTTGGGTTTATAAATAGAGTCAAAGAGTACAAAAGCAAAGAAGTGATGCTATGCTTTGATAAATCATTGAATACACTACATTTGGAATATTATATTCAGTTCTGGGCACCTCATTAAAGCAAGGCTGATAAAGCCCTGGAGAAAGTGCAAAGGAGATTTATTAGAATGATAAGAGGAATGAGGGATTTTCGATACAAAGAAAAAAAAAATCGAAATTGGACTTATTGCCCTTGGAGCAGAGAAGATTAAGAGGTGACCTTATTGAACAATTTTGATAGGGTACAGAAGGATATTGTGTTTCCACCCGTTGGTATGTCAGTAACTAGTGGTCACAATTTCAAGATTGTCAATAGGACAGCTAGGATGAGGAGAAACATATTTGCTCAGGAAGTTGTTAGGATTTGGAATGTGCTGTGTGGTGGAGTCGGATTCCATAGGAGGTTTCAAAACAGTTGTATATTTATATTTGAAAGTTTTGAATTTAGAAGGCTATGGTGTATAGTGTTGGGCTTAAAAATGATATATTCAAGCCAGACCATTAAGGGCTAATTGTTACTGGTTAATTGCTCATGGCCATGAATAATTGAAGTAAAGTGGAAACATACCTGAAAATAGGTCTGGTGTAAAATACTTGCCTGTTTTGACTCGAAGGTAACTGCCTAAGCTTGATTGTCTGTGGGAACCATTTTTTAAATGTAGTTAACATAAAGCCACCTGGAGATATTTTCAACTTATTTTCTGCCTAACAGGGTGTCCGGAAAAGTACTGAAGTATTAAAAAATGGAGATTCAGCATGTAACCTAAGATTCAGAATAGTATTAACATCAGGGACTTTGTCCCACTCATCAGACTTTCACCTTCCAACTGGGACTCGTTAGATTGGTGCCATGGAATCTGAAATAGTTCTCCATGTGCTTCCATCATCAATGTCCCCGACAGACAGAAGGCAGTGTGAGATTGATTTAGTTGTATTTTAAGCAAATAGATTCACTCATCAATCTGCATATGTCTCTAATATATATTCAGTAAGGTTAAACTAATAAATTTGCTTCATATTAAAGTGCAAGTGTCTTTTTGTATTAATTTTGATCAGACTTTAAAATAACCCATTAGGTACTTTTAGCCTAAGAACACACAGATATTGGACTAGTAGCTCTAGTGGAAGCCAGTAAAGACATGGTGAATCAAATGCCCTCCTTCTATATAGTAAAATTCTATGAGTCTATGATTGGCAGCCCATCCAACAACCTAAAGATTCATTCCCTCCTCTGTTGAACACAGTGGCAGCAGTGTGCACCGTTTTTACAAGATGGACTGCAGCACTTCACCAAGACTCCTTTTGACCGCACCTTCCAAGCCCATGACAAATACCATCCAGAAGGGCAAGGACAGCAGATGCAGGGGAACTGATATGAAATGTCACAGCCCAGTCTAACTTGAAACTAGACTGCCATTCCTTCACTGCCTTTAGGTCAGAATCCTGGAATTCAATTCAAAACAGACTTGGAAGTGTATCTACAGCAGATGAGCTTCAGTAGTTTGAGAAGGTGGCTTACAATCATCTTTCAAGTGCAACTAGGATGAACAATAAATGAGAGTGATGGTTGCATCCAATGAAAGGATTTTAAAATAACAGTTCACCAACTTCATCTTGAGCTTATTACAGTTTCACTAACACCAGCTGAATACAATAAAAACCAACCCTAGTCTGTCCAACTTTGATCATCACAGCGGTAAGTAAAAAGAACAGAGATTGCAGAGGAAAGTCATGAGTCATTACCCATGTCAAATGGATAATCGTTCTTTAAATAAATTAGAGAACTTGAAATTTAATACTGAAGGAAAGTAGCTGGCCTATAAATAAAAGGCCGAGTATCTTTGCCATGGGAAAGTGGAAAATATTATGCAAAGGTGCAATGGAATATGTTTCTAGGTTCAGACCCAAGGTTTAATTATAGATTAAGTTATTAATAATACATTATGTCCACCAAGAAAATGTTCTACCTATTAAAGTTACAAGCATTCATGATTCTCCTTTCCAGCTCATATCTTCCTGAAGATGTAATTTTGTTTTTCAGTGTTTCTTTTAGAATTGCAGGTGCCACCATGTAGCCTCTCTGTAAATGGTGAGTGCCACCATGAGCACTTTTGTAAAGATGAATTCTTACATCCTTCTAGAAATTTGACTATACAGGAAAATACAGTTGTCATTAACATTCTTCTTTCTGCCAATTTTGTTGAACATTTAATCATTGAGCACTGACGTTATTGTCCATAAGATGAGTTCCGAGCTAAAACATAGACAGAACTGCACAAAGATATACATGCAGTCACTGATGATGAAACTAAGAGGATACTGCAATAGCATGCCAAAAGGGACGCGAGGGGCAACCTTTTCACACAGAAGGTGGTTTGTGTGTGGAATGGATGGCAAGAGAATGTGATAGATGCAAGTACATTTATAGCATTTTAAAAACATTTGGATGCGTAAATGAACAGAAAATGTTTAGAGAGATATGGGACAAATTTTAGCTTGGGAAACTTGTTCAGAATGGACAAGTTGGAGCAAAGAGTCTGTTTCCATGCTGCTTTTGACTCTGTATGTACCAATCAATGAAGGGTTATGGGAGAATGTTGCACCAAAACATATATAGATTTATTAACATTGCCAGCTGCAGCATTGATGGGCACATCCATCCAATTACAAGCTACTCTGAGCTGCACCAATTCATTTCCTCAATAAAAATACAGAATACTTTAATAACATCCAGTGTTTTTTAATACAGAAAAATAATTCCAAGCACTTCAACAAGACTAAAAACAAAAAAATGGACAGAATTCAAAGGAAACACAAGAAGCCACGATCAAAGGTTTGGTGGAGAAGTTGACTTTATGGAGTGTCTTAAATGAATAGAAATGAAGGCACTCCAACCGAACTTGATGACTAATAAAAAAGTTTGGAGGAGGTTGGGAGCAGAAGAATCATAAGCTACCAGTCAATCTGGATGTCATTTTTAAAGAGTTACTTATGGTTGTATAAATATGATTCATATCACTTGAGCCCGTCGACCTGATATAACTTAGTTCCTCTTCTTAAGCTAACTGGCAAACTCTAGGTTTTTTTCTACACCAGTGACTGCTCTCCGCTGACTAATGATGTTCTCTTGATTTTTACCTGGTTATTGTACTTTCTTAATTTCAGAGTGTATGACTGTGGTGCACCTGGATGATCATTGCACATTGATCAAGTGAACAATTCTGTTAGATGTATCAAGTATCTTTATTATTGTTGACCTGCATCACACCACGTGAGTGGTTTGTATGCCCAAATGGTGAGGTTTGTAGATAGGTGAGTGACTTTAAGACTTTAGGAGATGAGCCACTTATTCCAAAGCATGCACCCTCTTAATGAATCTTTGTAGTTTAACTTTGAATAAATGCTGATTCTCAAAATGCTAATGTTAGGGGCGTGACAATATTAGTATTTCTGAAAGACAGTGAGGCGATTTTACACTTTTTCATCATTTATGTCAGGTAGATGTTAACATGTCAATCCAAGTCAGCACATTATTCAAATTCAAACTCAGGTCAGCAAATCTGCTTCATTAACAGAGGTGCTATGAATGTAAATGAACACAAGAGTAATCAGGGAACCATCCCAGTCCTCAGCTTATGTGTGTGGGAAGGTGATTGATTCATCACCTCAAGATGATTGACCAAGGACACTGCTCTGAGGAACCCCTGCAATGATGGCTTCTGAACTACAGCCACCTTCCAGTAAGTCAGTTAAAAGTTTTTATCTGCAGGATTTTGTCCTTGAAACTGCCATTTCCCTGATTTTTAAAAGCTTTCAGTTAATTACTTTTGAATTGTGATCAGTGATATGGATAAATACACAGAATTTAGTTGGAACCTAGCCATGCAAGGCTAATCCTAACAGATCCCTCCAACCACTAAGTACCCTAATTTATATCTGCTTAGGACTCAAAGACCGAGGAGAGAATTTTAACCTGTGCCACCTAACAGAAACTGGATCTGAAGGACATTATGGAACTGGGTGCTTTACCACTGTATTCTTGCCCCAAGTCAAAGGATACCTTTATCAAATATATTGTCAGTAACAATACCTAAGCTTTGAGCAGGAGACAAGCAATGTCTTTTCATGAAGCCACACCTCTCAGGAACAAGATAGGAGACTGGAGGATGCTGAGAAAACTAATGGCTTTAATGGTTGCTTTGAGAACCAAGATAGTCCTTTGATCCCACACAGAACCTTTGTCCCTCTCTTGTCATAAGCTCTGTCACCTGCCTGTACAACAATGATCACTAATCACTTAGCCTCATCCATACTAAGTTACCTGATAATTTTTTGAGACTTTAGATATGGCCTCTGGCTTACCCATAATCCCACTCTCTCCATCAGTCAGGCAGGAATTCTACATGGATTTAGATGGAAAACATTTCTACAAGGCAGAAAATTGCCCTGGGCCTGGGGACAGATGTAATGTGAATTTTCTGCACATCCATGGACATCTCCTCAATTGCCGCATCACTCTCCTGTTCCCATTAACATTGTCCCCAACAAAACTGTAACCTCCTGCCTCAAAGGGTAAAATCTGTAAATTTCTTACACTGTTTAACCCCAACAGCTGGTGAATCAAAGGGAGAGGATTCATATCTTCTATTTTTGAATTTCTGTGGTACATTGAATCAATTAGTGAGAAATAACATACTGAATAATGCAACAACAGCTGGTTTTCATAAAATGGTTACTATCTGTGTAAGAGGATCTGAGCACATAAAAGTAAACAATGGAGACAGTGGGCACTGACCACAAGGAAAGGGGAATGAAACAGACAGTAATAATAAAACATAATAAAAACCTGTTTTTTTCCCCTTATAGACACTCCTTCAGCCAATTAATTAATTAGCTGAACATTCATTGCATTCTCTCTATGCTAAGTATATCTTTCTGTGGGGAAAACAACTAAAACTATATATAATATTGCATGTGTGGTCTCACCAGGGTTCTATATAATTGTAGAAAGTTATCTTTACTCCAACACTAAAATCCTCTTATAATAAAGTTCAACATATTTGCCTTTTTAATTGATTGTTATACCTACATGTTAACTTCCAGTAGATCATGAACAGGATATGCAAGTCTCCTTGTCTTCAATACTTCCCAGCATCTTACCATATAATTAATGTTTCATGTTTCTGTTTTTCCCATCATTTCTCCACATTGCATTCCATCTGCCAATATTCTGCGCATTCATTTAGCCTCTCAAAATTCCCTTGATGCTTCTTTGTATCTTCCTCATAATTGACATTTATACCTCATTTTATGGCATTTGAAAAGTTGGAAATGTGACATTTCATCCCTTACATCCAACTCATTGAGGTAGATCTTGAGCAGCTGCAGTCCAAAGACTGATCCCCATGGTACCCCAGTACAGACATGTACAAAGTTAAAAATCACACAACACAAGGTTATAGTCCAACTGGTTTAATTGGAAGCACTAGCTTTCGGAGCACTACTCCTTCATCAGGTGGTTGTGGAATACATGATTGTAAGACACAGAATTTATAGCAAAAGTTTACAGTGTGATGTAACTGAAATTATACATTGAAAACGACCTTGATTGTTTGTTAAGTATCTCCTCTGTTAGAATGACCATGTTAGTTTCACTTCTTTCATATGTATATTGCAAAACTTCTTTAAAAAGTTACATTCTCAAGTGAACTTTAACAATTGGTATCATCCCAGATAATATATTGAAGGTGTTAGCCCCCTGTGTGCTGTTATCTGTGCCATAATGTTTAGACTGATTCTAATCGAAAAAGTGAATTAACAGAATCTTACATGGATTCATGCAGTTTTTGAACAAAGTACAATGTAACTCTGCAAGTATAAATTCACCCCACAAACTTATATGTGTATGTGTGCATGTGTTGTGGGTAGAGCGTGTGTGGAGGTGTGAGTGCCTGTGAGAGAATGTATGTGTGTTTGTGAGTGTAAAGGGGTATAAGTTCTGTGAGAGGACACATGTGTGAGTGTGAGAGTGTGTGTGTCTGTAGGAGTGTGTATGTGTGTGTTGTCTGTGTGCGTGTGTAGGAATGTCTGAGTGTGTGTATAGTACAATGGGGTCACCTGTAGAGTGACATGTATCCAAGGTCCCAGTTAAGACCCTCCCTATGGGTACCGAACTTGGCTATTGGCCTCTGCTCGGCCACTTTTCACTGCTGCATCTCACCTTGGAGGATGGTCACCTGAAGGTTCAAGGTCAAATGTCCCAGATCGCTGATATGTTCTCCAATTGGGAGGGAACACTCCTGTCTGTTGATTGTTGTGCAGTGTCCATTTATTTATTGCTGTAGCCTCTGCTTGGTCTCATCAATGTACCATGCCTCAGGGCATCCTTGCCTGCAGCATATGAGATAGACAGCATTGGCTGAGTCGAATGAGTACCTGCCACATACATGGGGAAGATGTCCCTACGCATAATGGTGGTATCCATGTCGACATTCTGACACACATACACAATCCTACAGACACACACACATGTACCCGCTCACAGACTCATACCCCTTTACACTCACATATACATATACACTCTCTCACAGGCACTCACAACCATCACCACACCCCCCCACACCCCGCCACACACGTATACACACCAAATGCACACATGCATATAAGTTTGTGGGATGAATTGTACTTGAATGAAGTGAAAATAACATGATCATTCTAACAGATGAGAGACTTACCAAACAATCGACGTATTTTTCAATGTATAATTTCAGTTACATCACACTGTAAACTTTTGCTATAAATTCTGTGTCTTACAATCATGTACTCCACAACCATCTAATGAAGGAGCAGAGCTCCGAAAGCTAGTGCTTCCAATTAAACCAGTTGGACTATAACCTGGTGTTGTGTAATTTTTAACTTTGTACACCCGAGTCCAACACCGGCATCAGTAAATCATGGTATAGGCATGGCCTGCTAACATGAAACTGACCCACATTTATTCCTGCTCTCTATTTTCTATCTATTAACCAATTCTCAATCCATGTCAAGTACATTCTGCCATCCCATGTGCACTAATTTTGTTTACAAAGCTCTTGAATGGAAACAGATTAGAAACAATCTAAATAAGTCATGTTTAAAACACCCCTATCAAACATTCGCTTAATATTTTCTGCTCTAAGGAGTGTAATCAATGCATCTCCAGTTTATCCACATAACTATAATCTTATTAATGGATCCATTCTAGTAAACCTCATTAGTGGATCCATTCTTGTAAATCTCCTCATTATCCCACAAAGCTTTCACATCTTTTATAAAGTGTGGTGACTAGCTCAGGCCAAGCTAATGTTTTCAGATAAGTTTAACAGATCTTCTTTGTTTTTGCAATCTATGCCTCTGGAGTGACCACACTCAGAATATTTTATTCTGTTCTGGTTGCACAGATATTGCAGCTCTTAGTTGGACACAGAAAAGGACAGTCAGCATGATTCGGATAGAAGGATAAAATTATTAATAATTTTGTATTCAAAGTCTCTTCTCAAATGAAAGGATTCTAAATGGACTGGATAAGGTCATCAGCAGGGGCTAGATTCCAGGAAAAGTTGGACAGAATTTTTCCATTTAAGCTTTTTGTGGTGGAAGGGAGAATTTAATAAAATGGAAAGGTCGAAGGTGATGACCACAGCACCTTTCCTCCCCAACCCAATGATCTCTGTGATCCTGCCCCGCCTCCAAGTGAAACCCTCATGGGCAGATAGCTGTCCAGATTGATTCAATTAAATAAAAATTATATGGACATCTTCCAGAATGTAATATTTGACAATAAACTACATGAGTAATTTAATATGTTCCTCAAGGCTATATTTTATAACGTATACCCATTAAGAGCTATCTTGGAAGAGCATTGGAAAGAATAAACGGTACAGAATGGGTTAATAAGAGACCTATCGAAGGAATCGTCCTGTTCCAATTAAGCTCTGTTGTGATTTGAAACTGAAGTTGATGCTAAAAGTTTCTGGCTGTTGGTGTCATGTTGCTAGATATCACTGTGGTTAGAATACGCCTCAATGGCATTGAGATTTCATATTGTTACATTTTCCAGATGTGTTATTACTTTATTGTAACAAAAAAAACGTAATGTATCTAATTCAACCGCCTTACAAGAATGCACTTTTTAATTATAACCCAAGGCAAAACTAAAATCATGAGGTTGCAGTTTAATAAATCAAACTCAACCTTCCCCCAGAGCATGATGTAAAACTTCTTATTAAATGTTGTCACTAAATGAGAACTCAACCCACCTCCAGGGACTTCACACAAGAAGAATTCTGATTTGTTATACCCGTACCATTTGTCTGGAACCTCGATAGGAACTGCAATGGATGGACAGAATTCAGAGAAAATCGGAATATTAAGAGAAAATAAGTTAGGATTGGTCAGTAGGGTTATGAATGGGTTGGATTTAAATGGATTAACAGCCTTTATGGATCATAAGTAGGTGGCTTCCATGATGCATTTGTCATCAGCTTATTTGTAAGCACCCAATGCTGCCTCATCAATGCATGTATGTTTCATTTGTATCTTCCATATATAAGCAGATTTAGTTTATGATTACGTCTTGCCAGCTGTATTGTGATAACTGGCTCATTAAATTTGTAACATTATTTCATATAAAATGAGCTATGTTGAAACAATGCTTTATTTCAAGGTACAAGTGTGTATATAACATATTTTGGGTGTACATGGATCTTGTACATATCTGTAATAAATCTATCCCATTTTTAATGTTTTCCATATGCAAAATAGTGGAACTGGTGCCATTTCTACATGCATTCTATTTGGAATTACAGTCAGTACCCAATTTGACCCCTGACACCAATGATTTCTGTTTGCATCTTGTTTTCTGACATCTGATTACAGGCACTTTCTATTGATGTCTAGATTAGAGTGGTGCTGGAAAAGCACAGCAGGGTCAGGCAGCATCCGAGGAGCAGGAAAATCGATGTTTCGGGCGAAAAGCCCTTCATCAGAAATCCTGGTGAAGGGCGTTTGCCCGAAACGTCGATTTTCCTGCTCCTTGGATGTTGCCCGACCTGCTGTGCTTTTCCAGCACCACTCTAGTCTAGACTCTGATCTCCAGCATCTGCAGTCCTCACTTTCACCTACTTTCTACTGATGACCAGCTCACACATAAATTGTTTTTAAACCATCATCTCTCCATAATAAACCATTCCAATATTTGAAGTTCCACTGATGTGCCATGAAAGCTGAATGTTGCCTTTCACTTCCAAGACAAGGATTAAATGAACAATTTGTTTTTCTATCAAATTTTAAATTTCTGACTGAAAGGTTGTTTGACCTTGTGAGTGTGGTTTAGAAGAACATTTTTCTCAATAAAGTCTGAGCCTGCCTTGTCTTACAAACGTGATTGTGTGTTAAGTTCTCAATCTTTCAACTTAAATGATGTGTTGACCTTCTCTTTCTACAGATTATTTACAACTGGGTATTGGTAAAACATTTGTATCCTGAAAAATGAATTATTATTACAGCATTTAATAAAACAATAAAAACAAAAGGCAGAATCTTGAATGACGTGACCTGAGGTGAGATTTATGGCAGAATTAGACGAGACGTCAGTTGAGACCCAATTCAATATCGGAGCAAAATACTGCAGATGCTGGAATCTGTTCTGAAAACAAAAAATACTGGATATCATAAAATGTCAGGAGCATCTTATTCCATCTTTTATGTCTTTCACAAGAGGCATGGCAAAACACTTGCTAGGCAGTGGCAAGATGCCAATTTACCATGATTAAAGCTTGTCAAAAACTTGTTGATAGCCCAATTCATCTCATCAATATTAATTTTCCTATCTTATCAAATAAGTTAGACATTGAGAAAATCTGACATGGAAACTGGAGAAGTTATGGTGACTCTAGCTTGCCACTTGCTCCAAAGCACTCCATGTTGGATGTGGGCACCAATATCTCAGGACATGCTGTATAGGTACTGGCCTTATGCAACCCATCTCCATGGACATTGGCTTCTCACATGCACGTCTCCAATCCACTGATAGGAGGCATCTGCACTTCCATTCTGATACCTCAAGCTGTAGCAGCAACTATCATCGCAGTGCTGCAGCAAGGGCACAAAATACTTAACACAGCCTTCTCCAGGGCAGTTACAGATGGAGAATACATCCTGGCTGAGCCAGTGATCCCCACTTACTAAGAATGAGCAAGAAAAACACCTACCTCTTGCAGTGCTCTACTACATAGATAACATTTTTGCTACATGTGAATCCAAACTGCATCAAATAATTTCCTTTCACAGCTTAATAGACTCCACCCTGCATTCAAATTTTTCTTTGAACTGGAACATTCGAATCAGCTCCAGTTCCATGCTGTGCTTGTCAAGAAAGCTGCCAAAAATGTCTACTACCACATTTTAATGACAGGCCAAATTCACTGGTTGACATACGCATTAGAATTTTGACACTTCCATACTTTACTAGAATAGTAACCTCATGAATAGAGTCCGAGCCATCTGTTCACTATATCAGATTGACGCTTGGATAAAGATATATCAGAACTATCTTGTGTAATAATGGCTAGCTTGTGCAAATCCTTACTCAACTATACTATTCATAGAAGGCCCTAAGGCCACAGTTAGTCCTGAAAAGTATCTAGTCTACTGCAGATTACTCTGGAAGGGGAAGATGTCACAAAGATTTGAGAAACTATTATTTTACAGTTTCCATGCAGTAGTCTTCTCCACTAATAGGATGCTGCCTCAAGTTAAGAAAGGTATTCTGCTCACAACTTGAACAAGTAATGTGAGATAGGTGTTTCAGTGTTGGTACGATTCTGGGCCTGGAGGATAAATGTTCCAGCAAAAGGAGAACCATTAATAATACATCCCTTTGACTTTTTGAGGCAGGCAACATGCTAACTAATCTCAACACACCCATACTTTCAAAACTCAAAACAGAGTGTTCAACATTAAATGTAGTTCTTCTATTGGACAGCACCAACTAAATAATCTCGACAGCGCTAAAAATTATATCAGACAACAATTAAAGATTATCACTCATATTTGCAATGTGATTCATTTACAAGTGCCAGGAGTTAGATTTATCCGTACACAATAAGCCCTGTTCTTTGCAGGAAAAAGGAATACGTCCATATTTTGCATCTTTTGAATGGTGTAGAAAGTTATGAAGACAGCCAAGCCCTACTGCTCTCTATGGCAAAGCCCTGATTAATCTGACTCAATCTGCTTCATTTGGATGATGTCTGATCACTAAAGTAGGTTCCTGCTGAAATTCCAAGTAAAATCCAACAAATCAGCACTCTTCTCGCATGCTGTATAAATAGCTGCTTCCTTTGATTTTTTTTTCCTTGCATTTCAGGTCTGTTTAGCGCAAAACAAAATGCTTTGAATTCACATCTCTTTTTAGAAAAATTTAAGCAAAACAATAAGAAAGGGAAATAGCCTTTTATAGAGTCATAGAGAATGTACAGCACAGAAATAGATCTTTCAGTCCAACTCATCCATGCCGACCAGATATCTGAACATTATCTTGTCCCATTTGCCAGCACTTTGCCCATATCCCTCTAAATCCTTCCAATTCATATATCCAGCCAGCGGCCTTTTAAATTTTATATTGTACCAGCCTCCATTGCTTCCTCTGGCAGCTTATTCCATATACCCACACCCTCTGTCCCTGAGGTCCCTTTTATGTCTTTCCCCTTTCATCTTTAGCCTATGCCCTCTAGTTCTGGACTTGCCCATCCCAGGGGAAAAAAATTGTCTTTTTATCCTATCTATGTCCCTCATGATTTTATAAACCTCTATAAGGTCACCCCTCAACCTCCAATGCTCCAGGGAAAACAGCTCCAGCCTACTCAGCCTCTCCCTATGGCTCAAGTCCTTCAATCCTGGCAACATCCTTGTAAATCTTTTCTGAACCCTTTCAGGTTTCAGGACCTCCTTCCTATAGGTCAGATTTGAAGAAGGCAGGAAATAAGTCTTGTTGGAATAGTGTGGAGTCTCTGTAGATGGAAGTCAAAGTTCTATCAAATAAAAGATTTGCCAAAGTTGAGGAAGTGGTGCAGGTTAATTAGCTTCAATGAATGTTTGTTACCTGGGGCAAGGAGAAGGAAGGGGAAGTCTACTCCAATCCAGGTGTAAAAGGACATGAAGCCTTGTCCTTGTGGCACCTGTCAAAGTTGTGAATGAGTTGAATGCTGATGCACTGTACAATACAAATCCATCACACATATAGAGTTGTTCTTTATCAGACACAATGGATGTTCTGTCTGGAAATAACCATTGTGTAACACAAGGAGTATTAGATTTCATAACTCGTCACAGTTAGATTTGAACTTAGTAGCCTGCGTTGCTCAATACAATAATATATTTACTATCATTTATATTTTGGTTCTGACACACTTTAAAACCTAACATGCTAGTGTTGAATTTCCAAGAGGATTTTCCAAATTTTGGCAGCTAGCCTGTAGAATTCCTATGACGGCCAGCTCAGAATGATCTTGCAAAATGCAAGAGGTTGGGGGAAACACTTTGAAAAGATATGGGATGTTAACTTGCAATTTTAAAACCTACACTGCTTTCTGCAGAGAAATTAGAAAGGATGTGGCATAGGGTAGAAATAATAAATCCAGATTTCAATGGTTGAATTATGAAAGAAGAATGGATGGAAATTAATTCAGTTTATGAAAATTGTGAGCTGGATCAGTATCCTGAATATTGCAGCCCCATGGCATGGCAACAGAGCTCGCTGATGGCCTTAAAGAAATCTGTCGCAAACATCTAATAATTCATGTGGCATAGATTTTGGATTTTCCAAAACAGATTCAATTGGATACCCATTTGAAATGACATCTGGGCATGCAGCCACAACAATAGCAGCAGGCAGAGCAACTAACACATTGAAGTGTTCTCACAGAAAGCAAAACAGGGAGTTAAAAACCATCTTTACCTTTCACTACTAATTTAGTTTCTCAGACAACAAAAAAAGTTTATGATTTGTTTAAAATAGAAGCAAAGTTATGAATGTATGTGAGTTTATTTTTAAAATGTATAACTAGATGGAAATGCTTTATCTTGATGGAACATATTTAACATTGTACAAATAGAAAGTTAGCTCTTTATACACCAGTGATGGTGTTTAACAGGAATAATTAAGTCAGTTCACTTTGAAACATTTACATCTTGCTCAGTAAAGTGCAACTCTTAAGTGTTTTTACTGTGAGACTAAGAATGTAAGATTGGATATTCCAGTCATAGAGTCATAGAGATGTACAGCATGGAAACAGCCCCTTTGGTCCAACTCGTCCATTCTGACCAGAAATCCTAAAATAATCTAGTCCCATTTGCCAGCACTTGGCCCATACTCCTCTAAATCATTCCTATTCATATACCCATCCAGATGCCTTTTAATAGTTCCAATGAAACCAATCTTCTCTGACAGCTCATTCCATACACGCAGCACCTTCTTCGTGAAAAAGCTACCTTTTCGGTCCTTTTTAATTTTTTCCCCTCTCACCGTAAACCTAGGTGGGACACCTAGGCAAATTCATTAATAATATGGCTCAGGCGACTCTCTGTGTGGAGTTTGCACGTTCTCCCCGTGTCTGCGTGGGTTTCCTCCGGGTGCTCCGGTTTCCTCCCACAGTCCAAAAATGTGCAGGTTAGGTGAATTGGCCAAGTTAAATTGCCTGTAGTGTTAGGTAAAGGGGTAAATGTAGGGGAATGGGTCTGGGTGGGTTGCGCTTCGTCGGGTCGGTGTGGACTTGTTGGGCCGAAGGGCCTGTTTCCACCCTGTAAGTAATCTATATTCTGGCCACAGTTGTCTAAATCGTTTTAAGGAGAGACTAGACAACACCAGATTCAATGGAGTGAACCACAACTGATCCTATGATGCGGCAGAATATTTGAAAATAAAACAGTGATGTTAAACATAAGCTGATAGCCTGAAGCTATAAATCCTTTAGTCATAGAATATATTGGCTTGACATTTCATCAAACTAAAAAAGGATCGATGCAAAACTTTGCAGTGTAATATAGTGTGTAGTCATCCATGAACATTAGACAATTTTCAGAAGGTCTAGTGCAGTGTTCATATTTTTTGATTAATTTCAATGTTTTTCAGGAATTCATCCAATCTTCTCTTTTGCTTCTTCCATCACAACAGCAATGTTCTTCCCTCAGTCCCCATCACTTATGTGACATTCAGTTCCATAATTATTTCCTTTAGTTAACTCTATTAGTGCATGTAAACATCAAACTTTTCAAAAGTTAATTCAATCCAACTTTATTGCTCCATCTTGCTCAATCAGAAAAATTGCATTTTTGGGGTGAACTTTATCCCTTACGAGAGTAAGAGGAGTTGAGAGTGGGCATATACTGGCCTGGGAGTCATGCTGGGTCATGGCAGGTGAGATAGGGGCATTGATTGGCTTGGGGCAGATTGAGGCAAGCCTTCTGACCTTATTGTAGTGATTGTAACAAGGCCAGCATGTGGACCCCATAGAATATGAGTTCCCTGATTGGGGCTGTTTGTCTGGTCCATTCAGGGAACCCTGGTGATAGATATTAGTAGTTGTGTGGAGCATCCTGGTCACTCTGAGAGCTGGATCAGCATTTATGACTCTCCACATGTATCTTGTTGACTGGATACTGGCCTCTGTGGAGTTATTTCAGTGGCAGAGAGAAAGCACACTCCTAAAGAAATTCACTCGTCTTTGAGTTGGGGTAAGTATTTCTGGAATCATGCCATTATTTAGGAAGCTTGATTTGTTTGATCTTGCTGTCAAAGGCTGGCCCAGTATGTGGAAACAATGTGTTTTTATTGGACCAATGACGTTGGGGCAGATGAAAAGCAATGAATAATCCTCCTGACAGCTTGTAGACCCATAGTTTTTTGGGTTATTAGGAGCCTAACTTGCCCTGAAGCACCAGACACTAAAGTCTTTCAGGAGTTGACAGATTTAGTTCAGGAACATTTTAAATTCAAGCTTGCTCTAATTCAGAGATGCTATTGGTTTTACTCAGCAATGCAAGAACTAGGGGAGTCTGTATTGGGATGTTTGACAAGGTTAAGACGACTAGCAGAGGCGTGTAACTTTGATTAAACCGTTAAGTGAGATGGGGAGAGATTGTTTAGTATGTGGGATTAATTATGTAACCATTCAAAAGTTCCTTTTACCTAAAGCCCAACTAGACTTCAAACAGACACTACAACTGTCTTCATCATTGGAAAATGCAGCAAGTGGAGCAGAGTATTCAGGGTATTAGCCAAATCTGACTGAGCTTGAAAAACACTACGTGAGTGAAGGAAATTCCATAGCCATATTCTCGACATATCCTGAAATTAGGGACTCTCGGTCAGCTCTCAGCAAAACAAAGCTAAGCCTCAGCTAAATGTTTACACATTTTCTTCTGGATCTAAGCTGGGAAGTAACATCCAATCAAAATAAACATCTAGTTAAATGGTCACCCAGTTCTAATGGAGGTTAACACTGGTGCAACCATTTTGGGTATCGCAAAACCCAAAATATTGTCTTGAACAATATTTGCTCTGGATTCCAAACCTTAAGGCTGTGCAAGACCTCAGCTAGACTGACAACCTATACTGGGGAACGTTTACAGATTAAGGATGCAACTTCAATTCTGGTCACCTATGAGAAGCAGCTGGTTCAGTTGCCATTGGTTAGAGTAAAAGACTCTTGCCCAAGCTTGATGGGGTGAAATTGGTTGAGAAAGATTCACCTTGATTGGCTCAGCATTTTTCAATTCGAAAATGGCTGTCTGAGCGAAGTCCTAATTCAATACTCATTGTTAGTCCCGAGACATTCCTGAAAAACCAAAGGAGCCAAAGCAACTTTACATGTTGACCAGGAATCAGTTCCATGATTCTGCAAGGCACACCCAGTGCCATTTGCCTTATGGGCAAAAGTAGAGGCAGAAATCAGAAGGCTGCAGCAGACAATGGAGAACATTTGAAAAGGTCTACCCAGGTTCCCGTTTATCAAGATGATGTTTTCATAACTAGGAAAGCCAATAAGGAGCACTTAGGCCTTAGTTATTTCTCTCAGGCGAAAATACACCATGGAAGGGAAAATTGTGTTCCAGGTACCCTAAGGAAGCTACTTGGGCGACAGAGTTGTCAAGACTGGGTTATGCACGTTGGAAGATAAAGTGAGAGGGATCAAATGTCCCTGGACTCCCATGTCTGTACCAGAGCTAAGGTCTTTCCTTGACGTGGTGAATTATTTTGTGAGGTTTATACATAAACAGGCCTCCATCCTGGCATCTTTGCATCAACTCTTAAAAATAGGTCAGCCTTGGATATGGTCATGGGGCCAAGCCATTGTTTTCAGGGAAGTGAAGAAACCCCTACCATCCTCTAAGTACAGTATGATCCCAAGAAAGAACTGACATTAACATATGTTGCGTTCCCGTATGGCATCGAGGTTGTATCAACTCATAGGTAGCCCAACAGAGAGGAACACCTGATAGAGTATGCATCCAGGACTTTGGCCACTGCAGAACGTAAAAATGCTCAGATAGAAAATAAAGGTTTGGTGGTCATATTTAGAGTTATGAAGTTCCACCAATAGTTTTACAGACATAAATTTGAAATAATAACAGACAACAAACCTCTGCTAGGTTTACTTAAAGAGGACAAGTCCGTGCCGCCCATAGATACAGGCCGAATTCAGTGGTGGGGTCGCATACAAAGTATGTATGATTACAAGCTGGAACACGATCTGGGAAGCCAAGTAGCAAATGGAGATGCATTGACCTGTCTCCTGTTGGCAGTTACACCACCGCCACAGGAAAGAACTGTAATGGGTTAAAATTTTTGGAACACATTTCCAGTCATCAGAGACAATATTAGACTTTGGACACAGAAAGATCTGGTCCTGGCAAAATTGAAACAGCTGGTGGCCATGGGGGAAATGACAGGGCTGTCACAACCAGAATTGAAAGCCTTTTGGACCTGGAGAGACCAAATCACAATAGAGGATGGCAAATTATTATGGAGAACAAGTGTGATTATCCCAAGTGAAGGTCACCCTTAGATACTGGCTGGATTCCACCAGGTCATTCAGGGGTTTCCAAAATGAAGATGGTGGCATAAAGTTGTCTGTTGTCCAGATTCCTGAAGAAGGACTCATGCCCGAAACGTCGATTGTCCAGAATTGTCAAGTGTTGAAGATAGGTCAGAATCTGAGACAGACAGGTGGATATCACTGCCTCGATGCCTTTGTCGCAGAAAAAGAAAATTCATTTCTTCCGAGATGCTCCGGGCACAGGAAGTGAGCTATCGTCCTCCACCTGTATCAGAGGCAGAGTTGGGGTACCTGACCTGGTCCTAAAACGCCCCAGGAGGAGCTATCAAAAAAGAATCGGGGATGGATATTGTGACTGTAACGAGGTCACCCAAGTGGACCTCATAGCGTCCGAGTTTCCTGATTGGACCAAATCAACAGGGAGCCTGGTTGACAGCTAAGAACAGGAGTGTCAGACATCGTGTTCACTCAGAGCTAGCTCTGGAGGAGATGGACCAGTGTCAAGATCTCACCACATGTAAATAAAGGGTGACTTGGTGACATGATACCGGCCTCTGTGGTGTTATCACCCTCCCACCCCTACACCGCCCCCACCCCACCCCTCCACTGCTCCCCCACCCGCCCCCACTGTGATTTAGACACCTGAGGTACCCTAATCAAAGACACTTTATAAAACCTGACCAAACTCTGAAGATTGAGAAATAGATCATATTGATCTCCATAAAGAATCCAGCCAGGTCAGAATTGTATGGTCCTGGACCATGACCGAACAACTGAAACATTACAAGGCCTTGGTGAAAATTGGAAAACCTGGGAATGGAGTCACATATATCCCAGAAATGGGACCTGCCCACCATTTTGAAATAATTCTTGACTCAGCTTGACTCTCTGTCAAAATCCAGGTCTTATTATTTTCAATTTCCTAAAATACAGTTCTTGCATATTTCTATTGGTTTAACCCTTTTTTGCCTTTGATGAATTCCCCATTTGAATTTTATCTATTAATTTGCCAAGAGGTGAGTGTCTAGTGGTATGATTGCTGACTATTGATCCTAAGATCCTGGTAATGTCCTGGAGTCCTGGGTTTGAATCCTACCACGGGTGATTGTGGAATTGGGATTCAATAAATATCTGGAATTTACAAGTTTAATAATGATCATGAAACCATTGTCAGGAAAAATCCATCTGATTCACTAATGTTCTTTCAGGAAAGAAAATCCTGTCTTTACCTAGTCTGGCCGACATGTGACTCCAGACCCACAGCAATGTGGTTGACACTTAACTGCCCCAGGCATTTATGAATGGGTAATATGTGCTGGCCTGGCCAGTGATGCCCAATTCCTGATGTACATATACTTTGCTTTTAAGAGAGGTCACCTTTAAGGACTCCATGTTCTATGTTTGCATATCAGGCAGATTTACAAAGTTGTACATTTACATGCTACACCCACAGAAATCAAATGATTTACTGTATTGTCTGCATCAAAACTTAAGATGTCTTTCACTGCTTGAAGTAAACTAACTCATGGAATTAATCAATCACTGATGAATGGTTGATTAGTAGACTATTATCATGATAGTGGCAATTTTCTCTGATCTATGACATTATTCTTAGATCTCTTTCATTACTACCATTACAAATCTTGACTTTTTTTCAAACATATTTCTCTGAGAGCAACTCTTAACTCAGTTTACATTTGCCCAAAACTTGGATATTGTTCTCATATTCGAGGATATTCTAGCATTTTGCTTTCACATTTAAAAGGCTCTGCCTCTCAACTGTGTCTGTCAAACTTTAATTTATTCTTTCCTTTCTTCTTGTTTCAGTTTTACCTGAGTTCTGAACTGAAAGATGTGATGAAAGATATGTGACTTACATGTATTACAAAGATTTCTTTTAGTGATTGTATTTTAAACTAGTGGCATATGGGTTTAGTATATTTATTTGACGGAATTTAGTAACTAACCAGGTCAGTCTTTTTGGAATCATGATTTTAAACCAACCATGCATCAAAGAAAGACCTCTGGAGGGTTTATGGAAGTTTATTTATGTTGTGTGGTTTTACAATTTAATTTCTCAACCAAAGAAAATCTATGATGTTCAAGATTTTTGATTGAAAAAGTTAAAGCTTTTGAATTCAGTTTGAAGATGACTTGACAGGAGTCAGATACATGAATAGGCTTTTTTTTTTCATTAGAAAAAGGAGTTAGTTCACAACAGTTAAACAATTTATGTTACCCCACTGAAAAGTAGTTTGTGAAAAGTTCCAGACCAAGAGTTTTTGTTGGTACTTTGCAAATTATTAAATGACTGAGGAAGTCTAATTGTGCATGCCAAAGAAAGAGCTTTTTGGCTCAAATGGCCAGAACTACAAAGAAACGTGTCAACATACAGATTTGATTGGGAAGAAAATGTTGAGAGTTTTGACTAACTATAAAGGAGAATAGATAGGATTTAGTTTTGCTGGGTGTTTAAAACCTTTTCAATTAGATAGCTTGGTTTGTTATTTTTTTTTCTTTTGCATAATAAAACTTCTGGATGTAGGTTTGCTTGCTGAGCTGGAAGTTTCATTTCCAGACGTTTCATTACCCTACTAGGTAACATCTTCAGTGGGCCTCAGATGAAGCAATGCTGAAGATTCCTGCTTTTTATTTATGGCATCACCAACCCAAACATATAAATAGAAAACAGGAATCTTCAGCAGTGCTTCATCTGAGGCCCACTGAAGATGTTACCTACTTGGGGAACGAATTGTCTGGAAATGAACCTTTCAGCTCAGCGACATCCGACATCCAAAACCTCAACCTGAGCTACAAATCTTCTCAAAATTCGCAAATAAAATTTCTGTTTTACTGTTAAAAACCAAACCTGCAGAAGGCATACATATTTTTTTAATGGAAGATTGCCAAGTTAGGTTAAGCAAAAGATCAAAAAGTATGATGTGTCAAGCAAGATTTCATTCTGGGATCTGACTTGTCCAGTCAATACATCAGCTGGTATCATTATAACAATCATTCCCCAAATATTCCTGTCTTCATCCATCTAAGATGTATTTTACACATTTTTACTCCTCCTGATATTACCATAGTAGGTCTCAAAGTATAGCTTGCTTTTCTTGAGAATCTTTAAACTATGGGACTCCATATATTTGCCTGTGTTTGATTCACTTCTGCAATTTCCAAATTTCCAAAATTCAAGTATGGCACCACCTAGAATCATAGAATGGTGCTGTTCAGAAAAAAGGTAATTAGATTCATCAAGCTTATGATTTGAAAGAGCTATATAATTAGTCTTACTCTTTCCTTGTCACCCCATGCATATTTCTCCTTCATGAATTTATCCAATTAACTTTCATAAATTGAATTTCCTTCCACCAAACATTCAGGCAGTGAATTCTAAATTGTAATAACCCACTATTGAAGAAAAAATTCACTTCAACTCACGTTGCTTCTTAAGTCATTATCGTTCTTTTACTTTTTCAATCTTGGCAATACCCTGGTGATTTGACTTTATCCTTTCATTTTGTTTTTTTAAAGTCTTAAAAAAATGAAATAATGCCCTGAGCTGTTTCAGTTATTTTTTCTCTCTGAACCCATGTACGTAACTTCTGTAGAGCTTTGTCTTGTTTTACTGGTTACAGAGAGCCAAAAGGAATAGGGATTAGAGGTTCCCAGATGTGCTCGGTCAGTTGCAGATTCAATGCCTGCAGAGGAGGTAACAGTACAGTTGTGGTCCACCTTGCTCTTCAAAGCTGCTGGCTAATGGAACCTAAGCATGAATACTCTTCAATACCAGAAGGTACACAATTTGCAGCAGATCTCAATGGAACAAGATGAGATTAGTGATAAGTAGCTCAGTTCCAGTAGTTTAGAAAATGGCATTAGTCACAATGCATCTTATTTGAGGGAAACTCATCCTGATTAATGCAATGATATTAGGAGGTGCAGATCCTGCTCTACATTGCTGTGTTCTTCCAGCCTCCTGTCTGTCTACTTTGGATTCCAGCATCTGCAGTATTTTTTTGTCTGGGACAATTCTAAAGCTCTGTTCACACATTAATCACGTCTGAGGAGAAAAAAAGAATCACAAGGATGCAAATGTCAACAATGTGGGGAAATACAGAAATGATTATGGCTTGGTACTGTAGATTGATTTCCTTCTGTTATCTAAAATCCTATGGATCGCAGGGCTGAGTTTAATGGCTGCAACTGTAGCTCCTTCCACAGTTGGGAAGTCAGTGCTTATATCGCCGTGTAGTTACCAGTGAGCTATCTGCTGCCAAGGTTCCCATGCTTACAAGACAAAAGTGCTGCCTCCATAGCTCGCTTAACAATCAGGGCATTCACAGCTGTGTGGTTCCGGCAGTGCCACCAAGAGTGGTGGTCACTGCTGGAACTGTATGAGAGCAGAAGCAACAGCCATGGACAAGATCTGAGAAGAGTGTAGTTGAGACTTTCCAGGACCAGTCAGGCAGACCTGGATAAAATTGATGGGAAGATGTTGGAGAGAGCAGGGAAAAGGGGCTCTCCAAGGCAGGGGAGAGGTCAGTTCATATCCCTGCAAACTTGCCATCTGATTTAAGGTGGCAAGCTAGGCATACTGCCAATCTCCCCCATTCATTGCTTAAAGTCCCCCACTCTTCTCCCCTGACCCCAGTGTTACTAAAATAGTGAGATGAAAACCATGCATAGTTCTCCTTGACTTTGTCTCCCTCTACTTATCAGGTGGAGTCAAGAAGGCTTTCCATTCCTTGTCTCTTTACCCAGTTATACAAAATCCTTTCTTTTACCAATCCCACAGCTTCCTGGTACGGTCCCAGGGAATGGGGATATTAAAATCTGCCCAAAGGACAGATGTACAGCAAATTATTTGGAATGGAATCCATGAAGGATGATGCAATTAAATCTAAGGTGAGCTTTGGGCTTTGGTTCAAACTAAAGAAAAACATATTTTGGAAAGGAATTCGCCTTTTTGCCCAAAAGGAGCTTACAACCATTGTACAAAATAATAATACAATGATCATATATTACTTCAGGACTCAAAATCAGGGAATAGACTGTAGTTGACTCAAATTTATCATCTTTTGACATAGTATAACAGGCAATGATATGATGTCACATGATACATCTTGATATAATACAATTTGATATGATACAGATGTTACCATGTATCATTCATTGATTTCCAATTTAAGTCCATGCAAACAGATGAAGCAGAACAAGACCACATTACAGAGGCAACGCAGAGAGGCAGCAGTACCCTAGTTTAAGCAGATGCTGCAGCAAACAACAAGCCAAGCTCTGCAGAATGTGGCACTGGGTTTTATTAGTAAAACAGAGCAGTAGGCCAGCACAGGGTGGTGCTTGAGAAACACTACAGATCAACGTAGGATCAAGTTTGAAAACATTCGATTAGATAACAGGACAGTGCAACAGTGCAGGAAATGTATTTCAAAACCATTCTAGAAAGAGTGCAGTATTTCATTAGAAAACACTGCAGACGACTTTAGAAGGTTGGATTAAGAAACATCACGGATAAACCATGTGGGACATGAATTTAAAACAAAACATATTAAAGAGAGAAGTGAATGTGGATTGTGAAACACTACAGATACTCAACATAAGACTGGAGTGGGCAATACTGCAGAGACAGTGTGAAACGTAATTAGGAACAGTGCAGAGAGACAATACAGAGCAGGAACAGATAGAGCGCAGAGAGTCAGTGTAGGGCTCAGATAGGAAGAGCAACAGGAGAGTCACTGGAGGACCTGATATGGAACAGAGTTCAGACAACATGGACAAGAATTAGAAACAGAGTACCGAAATGGCGCATGACTGGAATAGCATGCAGAGATAATGCAGGACTGGAATAGGAACACACAGAGAGAATATTGTACTGGAATAGGAACACACAGAGAGAATATTGGACTGGACTAGGAGCACACAGAGAGAATATTGGAGTGGACTAGGAACACACAGAGAGAATATTGGACTGGAGTAGGAGCACACAGAGAGAATATTGCACTGGAATAGGAGCACTCAGAGAGCATATTGGACTGGAATAGGAACGCATAGAGAGAATATTGGACTGGAATAGGAGTACACACAGAGAATATTGGACTGGAATAGGAGCATGCAGAGAGAATATTGGACTGGAATAGGAGCACTCAGAGATCATATTGGACTGGAATAGGAGAACTCAGAGAATATTGGACTGAATAGGAGTACACAGAGAGAATATAGGACTGGAATAGGAACAATAAGGGAG
>NC_057723.1:16104024-16149886 GCF_004010195.1 Chiloscyllium plagiosum | reverse complement strand
TAAAACCTCCAAGAAACACATCATTCAAGCATCCCCTGCCTTTACATATGTCAGACTCTGCAGCCTGTACACTTGGCTTCTCAGTCATCTCAGAACCATTGAATTGGAGTGGAAGCAGTCTCAAGGGAGAGCCTATGTAGAAACAATAAAACATTTGGCTGGGTTTTATTTTTGCTCTCATCTTTTCCCCATTCCTTGGTCAGCTGTTATTATCCAACAACAACAAGTGAAGTGATGACTGGCAGCCAGTTCCTACATATTCAGCAAAACTTCACTTTCACTGATAAGAGATGCACAAAACCAACCGGGTGAGAAATATTCTGTTGATAGCTTCTTCTTTCAAGAGAGTAGGTAATGCAGACTTTTCCACTACGATCAATGAGAAATAGTGATTTATATGTTATGAAAACAATCTCACACAACTCTCCACAGGATTTAGCAATTTATTTTGCATATTTTCTTCTGGGGTTCAAACGTAAGCACTCCTGAAATATGCTGCTCATGGTTCTGCGCTGTGCTCCTTCAGTGGAGAACAATCATTTGAACAGAAGGAATCTCTCACAGGAAAATACATGTTTGGGCTGTCAAAAACCATCAGAATCAGCTCAAATACATAAATCAAGTGAAATAAAAAGCAACAGCTTTAGTTCCTTAGCTTAGGAAATTTGAGGGCAATCTTCCCAAATACACTTCACTGTTTTTTAAATTATTTTTTCGTGTAATGTTTTATTTCTTGCAAGGCCCAGCATTTATTGCCCATTCCTAACTGAGTGCCCTGCCAGACCATTTAAGAGGAAAACTAAGTGTCAGCCACATTGATATGGGTCTGGAGTTACATGTTCATCTAGACCAGGTAAAAATGGCAGATTTTTCTCCCTCAAGAGTATTGGTGAACTGGTTGGGGTTTTTAGGACAATTAGTAATAGTTTCATGGTCATCATTATTGAGATTAGCTTTATATTTCAGATTTATTTATTGAAATTCAATTTTAGACAATGCTACAGTGGGATTGTGAAGCCATCTCCCCAGACCTGTGTCTATGTGAAGTACTAGGAGAGCGACATTATCACAAAGTCACCATTTGCCCTAACTGTTATTATTTCCTATTAAACAAGCCTGGCTTTAGTCGTTAGGTTTTTTGTCCAAGTTTTGTTATTCCATACACATATTTTAAAAATGAATAAAATTATTTCAAGAATGAAACCACATTTTTTTGTTCACTTGTGCTTCATGGGCATTGATGGCTGGCCAGCATTTGCTGCCTGTCCCTAGTTGCCCTTAAGAAGTACCATTTGAATGCACTTTATCCAAGATATCATCCTTCAAACAGGCCTACAAAACTATCAGACCCATCTGAGACTAAAAGTTAAAGCAAACAACCAAGAAACTTTATAATCTCAAAATTCATTACAAAAACAGTGCATACAGCAAACAACATGATCTCCCAATATAAACTTGTCTAAGCAGTATACTATTTTGTGTGGGTGATATAATGGTCAGATTGATTGAACATCATAGAACAGAATCTGAATGCCACTTGGTCTGAATGAAACATCTGGAGATATGGAGAGCCACAGTGGATCAGCTTGGAATGCAAAATTACATCGCATTAGCTAAACTAGCTGATATGACTCCATGGTAGAATCAGATAATAGAAGTTTGCGAGCATTCTTAAGACCATAAGACTATAAGAAATAGGAGTAGAAGTAAGGCCATTCGGCCCATCGAGTCCACTGCGCCATTCAATTATGCGTGATGGGCATTTCAACGCCACTTTTACCCGCATTTTTCCCATATCCCTTAATTCCTTGTGAGATTAAGAAGTTATCAATCTCTGCCTTGAAGACATTTAACGCCCCGCCCTCCACTGCGCTCCTTGGCAGTGAATTCCACAGGCCCACCACTCTCCGGCTAAAGAAATGTCTCCTCATTTCCATTCTAAATTGACCCTCTTTTATTCCAAAGGTTTGCCCATGAGTCCCAGTATCCCCACCTGACAGAAACAATTTCCCAGTGTCCACTCTTTCTAAG
The DNA here is from genome assembly GCF_004010195.1 of Chiloscyllium plagiosum. NCBI lineage: Eukaryota > Metazoa > Chordata > Chondrichthyes > Orectolobiformes > Hemiscylliidae > Chiloscyllium > Chiloscyllium plagiosum. The sequence goes on along the minus strand of NC_057723.1, from coordinate 16,147,855 downwards.
CCATGCCTTATCTTGTAAGTTTCTATTAGATCTCCCCTCAACCTTCTAAATTCTAATAAATACAATCCCAGGATCCTCAGCGTTCATTGTATGTTAGGCCTACCATTCCAGGGATCATCCTTGTGAATGTCCGCTGGACACGCTCCAGTGCCAGTATGTCCTTCCTGAGGTGTAGAGCCCAAAACTGGACACAGTATTCTAAATGGGGCCTAACCAGAGCCTTATGAAGTCTCAGTAGCACCTCACTGCTTTACATTCCAACCCTCGTGAAATAAATGACAACATTACATTTGTTTTCTTAACCACGGTCTCAATCTTTAGAGAATCCTGTACTAGCACTCCCAGATCCCTTTGTACTTTGGCTTTATGAATTTCCTCACTGTTTACAAAATAGTTCTTGCCTGTGTTCTTTTTTCAAAGTGCAAGACCTCACATTTGCTCACATTGAATTTCATCAGCCATTTCTTGGACCATTCTCCTAAACTGTCTAAATCTTTCTGTAGCCTCCCCACCTCCTCAGAACTACCTGCCTGTACACCTAACTTCATATCATTGGCGAAATTCACCAGAATGCTCACAGTCTCTTCATCCAGATCATTTATATATAAAGTGAACAGCTGTGGCCCCAACACTGAACCCTGCGGGACACCATTTGTCACCAGCTGCCATTCCAAAAAAGAACCTTTTATCTCAACTCTCTGCCTTCTGTCAGATAGCCAATCCTCAATCCATGCCTGTAGCTCACCTTGAACACCACGGACCCTCACCTTACTCAGCAGCCTCCCTTGAGGCACATTATCAAAAGCCTTTTGGAAGTCTAGGTAGATAACATCCACTGGATTTCCCTGGTCTAACCTACTTGTTAACTCTTCAAAGAATTCTAACAGGTTTATCAGGCATGACTTCCCCTTACTAAACCCATGCTGACTTGTTCAAATTTGACCCTGCACTTCCAAGAATTTAGAAATGTCATCCTTAATGATGGATTTTAGAATTTTACCTACAACCAAGGTGAGGTTAATCAGCCTATAATTTTCTAGCTTTTGTCTTGATCCTTTCTTGAACAAGGGGGTTACACTAGCAATTTTCCAATCATCTGGTACTTTCCCTGATTCCAGTGATTTTTGAAAAATTATAACCAACATCTCTGCTATTTCTTCAGCCACTTCACTCAAAACTCTAGGATGTAGCCCATCCAGGCCAGGAGCTTTATCAATTTTTAGACCTTTTAGCTTATCAAGTACTTTCTCCTTTGTAATGGCCACCATACTCAACTCTGCCTCTTGACTCTCCTTAATTGTTGGGATATTATTCATGTCTTCCACTGTGAAGACTGACACAAAGTATTTATTAAGTTCTTCAGCTATTTCCTTACCTCCCATCACTAGCCTTCCTTCATCAGTTTGGAGCGGCCCAATCTCTACTTTAGCCTCTCGTTTGTTTCTTATGTATTGAAAGAAATTTCTACTAACGTTTCTAATATTACTGGCTTGCTTACCTTCATATTTAATCCTCTCCTTCCTTATTTCTCTCTTTGTTATCCTTTGTTTATTTTTATAGTCTTCCCAATCTTCTGATTTCCCAGTGCTCTTGGCCACTTTATAGACTCTTTTTCTGTGATACATTTCCTGAGTTCCTTCATCAGCCATGGTTGTCTAATTCCTCCGCCCCTCTGTACTGTATCCTCCATTACACCCAGAAACTCCTGCCATTGATGCCCTACTGTCTTCCCCACTAGGCTCTGCTTCCAGTCAATTTTTGTCAGGTCCTCTCTCACGCCTTTGTAATTATCTTTATTTAACTGTAACACCATTACATTGGATTTTGCCTTCTCTCCTTTAAACTGCAGACTGACCTCTATTATGATCGCTGCCTTCTAAGTGCTCCCTGACTTTAAGATCTTTTATAAAGTCTGGTTCATTACATAGCACTAAGTCTAGAATAGTCTGTTCCCTTGTGGGCTCCATCACAAGCTGTTCCATAAAGCCATCCTGTAAGCATTCCATGAATTCCCTTTCTTTCGATCCAGCGGCAACATAATTCATCCAGTCTCTTTGCATATTGAAGTCCCCCATGATCGCTGTGACCTTGCCTGTCTGACATGCCCTATCTGTTTCTTGGTATATCTTGCGCCCCTGGTCCTGACCACTGCTGGGAGATCTGTACATAACTCCCATTATATTTTGTTTTGCCTTTGTGGGTTCTCAACCCCACCCACACAGACTCTACATCATCTGACCCCATATCATTTAATGCCATAGATTTCATTTCTTTCTTAACAGGGAAACCCTGCCCCCTCTGCCTACCTCCCTGTCTTTTCGATAAGTTGTAAACGCTTCAATGTTTAACTGCCAGTCCTGAACCCCCTGCAACCACGTATCTGTGATGCTTACCACATCGTAATCATGTACGATGATTTGTGCTGTTAATTCATCTACTTTATTACAAATGCTTTAAGCTTTTAGGTAAAGCACCTTAATGCTAATTTTTCTTATCTTCATGATTTCCATCACCTTTACCTAAGTTATCCTTCCTTTTTGCTTCATTCCTAGTCTGCCTTGAACTTAAACACTGCACACAAGCTAACCTCCTGCTTATCTTTCTACTTGACTCCATACTCCCTGTTACTTTCCCTTTTCCTTCCCCCAACTCACAACTTTAAAGTCCCAGTGATGACCCTATTTATCCTTTTCACCAGAACACTGGTTCCAGATCGGTTCAGGTGGAGACTGTCCCATCGGTACAGATCGCTCTGGTTCCAAAACGGATGTCAATGTCCCATGAAATGGAAACCCTCTTTCCCACACCAATCTCTTAGCTACGTGTTTACTTCCCTAATTTTCTTATCCCTATGCCAATTAGTACATGGCTCGGGCAGTAATCCAGAGATTATGACCCTCGAGGACCTATTCTGCAATTTCCTTCCTAGTGCTTGATACTCCCTAAACAGGTCCTCTTTCCTACTCTTGCCTATGTTGTTTGTGCCAATGTGGACCACAACAACTGGATCCTCCCCCTCTCGTTCCAATGATCGAGCTGTTCAGAGATGTCCTACACCCTGGCACCGGGCAGGCAACACACCATGCGGGACTCCCGATCCGGCTTACAAAGGATATGATCTGTCCTTAGTCACTAAGTGTGTGGATGTGGCCAATTTACTTACTTTTAATTGAGTCTTGTCACGTAATCACTTAGATTTAACACACATTTTACCAGTTAACCTGTCTTGTTTTGCTAAATTGTTCTAATCCAGTTCCAACACAAAAGTCCTGTTGGAAGGTTTGACTTTTATTAATGCAGTTTTATCACAAGGTGCCAACTTTTTGTACTGTTAACTTGTTTTTACACTAAGACAAAATTAAAAACGTTAGATGCTGAAAATCTGAAATAAAGTGTAGGAAATACACAGCAGTTCTGGCAACATCTAAATACAGTTAATGTTTCAGCTCCTTACCAGAATACCCATCATTTCATGAATGGTTGTTAACCTGAAATAGAGACATTGAGTCATATAGCGTGGAAACAGACCCTTCAATCTAAACCTTTCCTATTCATGTATCTGTTCAAATATCTTTTAAAAGTTGTAACTGTACATTTCCCGTGAAAATTTATTTCACATATGAATGACCCTTTGTGTGAAAAGATTGCCCCTCATGTCCCTTTTAAATCTTTCTCCTCTCACCTTAAAATATGCCCGCTAGTTTTGAACTCATCCACCCTCAGGAAAAAACCTTTGCTATTCACCTTACCTATGCCCCTGTTATGACATGGGATAAAATCTCCTGCCTAATTTAAACCAGCAATACAGAAAAGATTTATCCTGTGCAGTATCTGTAAAATTTCGAGTGGCCGAAAGCTATGTAAAGTAAAAATTAATAACTTTATTTCTGAAAGAATAACAGAGAATAATTAACTAATCACTGTTTACAATTTCTTTCTGGAACTTATCTTTTACCTGCCTTTCCATAATACTAGTCTGGTAAAACTCCCAATGAAGACTTATAAAACAACACTTCTTATCTCAAAACCAGGCAACTATAGGCTCTTGTCTTCTAATTGTCCTGTGTCTTCTTTTTCCCTTGTTAGGAATTTCTGCATCACAGGTTACTAATTGAAAAGGTACTTTTAAGAGAGGTTTTTTTCAAGCAGTCTGGTACATGTTAGGCTTGGCAGTCCTCATCTCAACTGTTCAATTTTCCCCCAGTCTTATACCCCCAGAGCATCGGATTGTGTTATTGGCTTTTAAGGTTGTCAATATACTTAATTCAAACTTGATTGGAAATTGGTATCGTTTTGGGGGTATAATTTAAACTAATTGGCCGAATTTGAATTTACTTTTTTTCTCCAGGCAACAAACTAATCGAGTTGTTTGACTGAGTGTTACATTGTTACCTTGTTGGGAAAACTTGGTGTTGTGTCCGGTAGTTCTGCTGCTTTTATCTCTCTTGAAACGTACATTCACATCTTCATAACACCCCCCTTGATTTAAAAAACCTCTGTAAAGGTCACCACTGGACCTTCTACACTGCAATGAAAAAAGTCCCAGCCTATTCAGCTTGTCATTTATAACTCAAACTCTCTAGTCCCAAAAACATCCTGGTATATCTTTCCTGAACCCTCTCCGATTTAATTATGCCTTTCCTATAGCAGGGTGACCAGAACTGTACACAGTACTCCAAAAATGGCCTCACCAAAGTCCTGAGAAACCTCAACAAGGTGTCTCAAATCCTACACTCAATGGTCTGTGCAATGAAGGCAAGTTTGCTAAATGCTTTCATAACCACCCTGTATACCTGTGACACAACTTTTAAAGAACAACGTAACTGAATCCCTAGGTGTGTCTGTTCAGCAGCAGTGGGTTAAGGTGAGGGCTGCAGATGCTGGAGATTAGAGTCAAGAGTGTGGTGCTGGAAAAGCACAGCAGGTCAGGCAGCATCTGAGGAGCAGGAGAGTCGACGTTTCAGGAAAAAGGATGAAGGACTTTTGCCTGAAAAGTCGACTCTCCTGCTCTGTTCAACAACAATACCCAGGGCTCAGCCATTAACTGTCTAAGTCCTGACTTTGTTTGTTTTATCAAAATGCAATACCTCACAATTATCCAAAAACTCCGACTGCCACTCTCAGCCCATTGGCCCAATTGTCGATACTACATATTTTTCACTGTACTCCTGTACTTGAGTACATGTGACAATAAAATCTAATTCAAAATCTTTTCCAATTGACTAAGATCCCTTTTTTAATCTTAAGTCATCTTCTTCACTGTTTACCACACCGCCAATTTTGGCATCATCTGCAAAATTATTACCCATGCTTCCTAAATTCTCATCCAAAGTGTTTGTATAAATTATGATCAACAGCATACCCAGGACCAATCTCTACAGAACACCACTGGTCACATTTTGCTTTGTCTCTCAATACTTACAAACCTGCTGAGTATTTCCAGCATTTTTTTGTTTTCCTTTCATTCAACTGTTTTGTTAAATGGATCTGTCACCTTATTTCATTGCGTATGTTTTTTCTTCAGCTCCATACACCGCTTCTCTGCTTTTGCAGAACCCCTTCAAGGATCCAGATTACTCAAACACCATAGCAATGTGAAATCTCTTCTATGTAGAGATCTTGTCATCTTTTGCAGCTGGAAACAGCACTAGAAACTATAAGTTACAAAATATTCCAGTAAAACGAGTTGCTTTTGTCTCTGAAGAGTACAATGAGATGGCAAATTCAGAAAGGATTTGTGGGACTACATTTCTTGATTTGTCATACTACTGACATTCTGAGACTGCTTTTGGTTGTCATTTCTTTCCTCTGGTGACCAAGGTAAGCCAAAAAAAATTGGCAAAGCACCTAATCACTAGGTTTAAAATCTAATGTATTTGATATTGAACTACACATTTCATAAAAGAATTGAATTTAGCATTGCTAACTAGTTCAAAAGGTTCATTTAATCGTGTTGATCTGAATTTTAATTCTAGTTTTGAAACCATAATCTTGGGATCATTTCTGGAACTGATTTCAGTTTGAGATTGTTACAAGACATAAGACGAAAATATTTTCAAAAAGGTTGCCAATCAGAGACCCCAGGTTTTTCACGGACCTGGGTGCAAAAAATGACTTAACTATTAAAGGAGATTGGCCTAACATCTAGTTCTTCCTCATTTTCTAAGTAACAATGCTGATTATTATTTGCTATCAGGCAATAAACTACATCTTGTTAAAGCAACAACCTTTTCTTGCATGGTCATTCTAAAAGATGAGACTTAACAAACAATCCAGGTCTTTTTCAGTACATTGTTTCAGTTGCATCACACTGTAAACTTTTGCTATAAATTCTGTGTCTTACGATCTTATACTTCACAGCCACCTGATGAAGGAGCTGCGCTCCAAAAGCTAGTGCTTCCAATTAAACCTGTTGGACTATAACCTATGGTTGTGTGATTTTTACCTTTGTAAACTCCAGTCCAATACCGGCACCTCCAGAACATACAGATTGAGAAAGCCAGACGTGAGCATCATTGCCAGAACATGTGGGCCCCACAGGACATGGCGAGGGAAATTAAAGGCTATCGACATAATATAAAAATAAGGCCTTAGTACTGGAGAATGTCACAGCGCAAGAATTAAAACAATATTGAGACAGCTTAGAAAGTCTAATTGAAGAAGAAAGTAAGGAGACTATTCAATATTTGGACTGCAGTAAAGATGGAAAGAATTGTTAAGGCTGCTGAGAATAGGAATTATACAGGAAAAAGAAATAAGGCCACAGGCATTATTAATAGTAGCTCAACAAGCAATATACATTGTTTAGAGAAACCCATTATCAGAATAACAATCATCTTGTCAAGCTGAAGGTAAGGGGATTCATTTGCTAAAGCCGTCAAAGAGGATGAGAATCATTTATTAGACTACAATGATAGGAATCATCTATCTTGATCATGAAAAGGTGGGAATTATCCATTTTAATTGCAGAAGATGTGAATACTTTATTTCACTTGCTGAAGCATGAGGAAAACCCTCCAGTACAGCAGAACAAAGCAGCAGCATAGCCATGCTATAGAATTTTAACACATGAAGGCAAGGAGAATAAAGCACACTTCCGATTGAAAGCTTTTAACAGAATAGAAATAAACATTCACATGAGGAGATGGCAGCAGAAAACAATATTGTCAGGAATGTGGAATCTCATGGATGGACAATCTAGCACACACAATTGGACATCTTGGAGGAAACAATTCTGAGTTCCTTCCAAGCTACACACTAAATTAAAAGCTGAAGAATCAAAGTATTTTTTATATTCAATTGGAGCTATAGCCGATGATGTTAAAGTTTTCTAAGGTGTAAATGTAAATAGATATTTTTTGTAAATATTTTTATTGAAAACAAATAGATTTTTGAGTTTTTTTTACAAAATTACAAAATTAATACAAAATAGTAAATCCACTTTACAGTATAATAACAGCACCAATACAAGATTAAGAAAACTACTCTACAAAAGAAATCTACTCTACAAACTACCAAAACACAAAACAAAATATAAGAAAGACTCTATATATAAAAAACCCCACAGTCTCGTACATTACTAACAACAAAAAGGAAAAGAAACAAAAATTAAATAAATAAATACACAGTAAAAATAAAATTATATTAAGTCATAACAAAACCCATTTTTATATGGGATTCTTCCTCCCGGGGCTCCCAAGCCAACAAACATCATCCTCAAGGCTAAAAAAAGGCCCTAAACAGTATGGCCAACACATCTGCATCGCTGAAGTTCAAAAAGGGCCGCCAAGTTCTTCTGCAAGTTTTGACAATTATTTTAATCTCAAAACAATTAACGTTCTATAAGGGGAAAAAAAATAGTGAAACCGTTTGACATCCAGGGAAATCCTTAGTAATTTCATAATGGTCTCCATAGATTAATGGAGGTGTGTGACAATAGACGTTTGAAGTCAGAATTAATGAGATTCATGTTTAAATGAATGATAAGTTTTTGTCAGATTTATTACAGTCCTGAGAAGACTTGACTGTGGAGAAAGTCATTCTGAGTGAAGGAGGAGTCCAGAAACAGCATAGACCATTCTTAAGAGGAGAGGACCAACCTGATCCTAAGGGATCAGTAGATACCATTTGTTTATAAGGTGCAAAACCACTCAAGTTACATGTGAGAAGCCAGTACAAATAATGAGCCAGATAGTAGGTACTAAGCTTTAGTAACAACAGTGATGTGTTACAAGAAGACATCAGAGGTACAAGCTGCGGCAAGCTATTAAAAAGGAATTCTTCATCTATAAAACAATATGTCATCCTTAGAAGATATGCAGAAGTAAGATTCAGTTATAAGGTAACAAGAAATCAGATAGCTACTTACCCAAAGATCTTAATGAAGCAGAACAGGTTACAATGCAAGAAAAGCCACAGGCATTCCTTGGGGAAATAGGAGATCGAAGCTAAGAAGATATTTATGTCAATGGACATCTCACTAGTTTAAGTTGATAAAGAGATGAGTCACACTATATTACCTGATAATATTCTCTGAGTGAGGAAACAACATTTGCAGCCTACAGCGATGAAACTATATTGTCCAGGAAGCATAACTGTCAAGATTATAAAGATATTCTACAAGTGACTCTGCAATATTTGATAAAGAACGCATTTGCACATCACGGTCAAGAATTCTCACTCGAGTGCCTTGACTTTAATCTTATTCAAATGGTAGAAGGAGTTAAACTAGTTTTAATTCACAGAGCACTGGCATCAAAGCAGCCAGCCTTGCCATAACTGTTTAGAAACAGTAAGTCAAGGAAATTATCATTGTTTGATGATTGTTAGTAACCAAGCAGGCAAAAACGTTGAAGATGGGATAGGGTTTCCACTCATGGTGGAATCCAATATAAAGACAGAATCCATTGTGATGACCTCTGTTGGCAAAATAAAATTGACACAATCAACAGGTTGGCAGAAAACAAGGCAACTTTACAGGATTTGCAGAAATGTTTCCACTCGTATTAAGACTACAGAGAGTTGAGACAGCAAGAGTTTGCAACATGATGCAAATGAATGGAACAATTATTATATACACAGGCTCAATGATGAACCTCCAACTTAATACATTCAGACAGTGACACATTCTGCAGAACAAATGATGTCAGATGTTGAGAAGCTACATGGTCAAGTAGAACATTTATATCATCGTAGTTAGTGGAAGATCAGTAAACATAACAAAAGTCTTGCTGAGTATGAAAACTTTTCCAGCAGTTTGACTGTGGGACTAAACGTAATGGGTTTATACTTAAAGCAACCGTAAAGGTTGGATGAAAACATCCCATGAAATAAACAAGTTGAAGTATAGTAGCAATATAAATCAGCACAGATTTGGCTTGAAATGGAGAATAAGTGGTGATTAAGTGCAACACTTTTGAATTCACTACTGAGTTGGGAGACTATTATCCACAGATTCAGGCTTCAGTTAAAAAGAAATTACCCGATTTGCAAATCCAGTGTGCTGCAAAAATCAAAATGGCCTGTTTCGAAAAGGCAGCCTTCCTCGCCAAAGAAAATTTGAGTGATTAAAGTGCTATAGTTGACGCAACAGAGTAACCATCTGGTTCAGCAGGAAAGGTGCCCTCTTTAACTTCCCAAGTTGGACACATTTTGCAGGTTGCTTTAGGAAACTGATTTTTTTTTAAAAATCAGAGTCATCATTTTGTTCATGATTACTTAATTATCTTTTAGGATTTCCGTCCTGCGGCTCTACTCTTCTGATAGAAAAATGTGAATGAAATTTTTAATATTGAAGATGATCCAGTTGAAGTTGAAGGGCACTTTCAACAGAAAATAGCATCCTCTGTGATTTTACTTTTTAATTTAGTTTCTATAGCTGGTCATTCTCCCTTAGCTGAATGTTCTGCTTTGACTTACATATGTCATTGGTAGTCAGTCTGTGTGCAGTAGAAAGTACATTGGAGCAGGAACACATTTTTTATTCATTCAGGAAATGTGGACATTGCTGCTGGAATAGTATTTCTTGCCCATCTGTCATTGTCCTTGAGATGGTGGCATTGAACTCCTGCAGTCCATCTGGTGTCAGTACAACCTATGATGCTGTTAATGGACGGAGTTCCAGGAATTTGAACCAGTGATACTGAGAAACAGTAATCTATTTCCAAGTTAGGATAGTGAATGACTTGGCAGGGAACTTGCTGGTGGTGGTGTTCCCATGTATCTGTTGTTTTATCCTTCAAGATATTAGCAGTTATATGATTGGAAGATACTGTCTTAGGAGCCTTGGTGAACATCTGCAGTGCATCTTGTTCAACGTAAACACTACTACCCCTCTTGCTCAATGGAGAATGGGCTGAGTATGTATATGGTACCAATCAAAAAGGCTGCTTTATCCTGGATAATGTCATGGTCATGAGTGTTGTTAGAGCTGCACTCATCTAGGCAAGTAGAGTGTATTCCATCATACTCTGGTCTGTGCTTTACAGATGGTGAACAGACTTTGGGAAGTAAGGAGGTGAGTTACTTGCTACAGGATTCCAAGCTTCTGACCTGTTCTTCTAACCACAGTATTTATGTGGCTAGTCCAGTTCCATTTCTGGTTAATGGTGACACTGATCATAGGGGATTCAGTAATGATAGGTCTATTAAATGCCAATGGTTGATGGTTTGATTCTGTCATGTTGGAGATAGCTATTATCTGATACTTGTGTCGCATGAATGTTATTTGTTATTTTTGTGAACAAACCTGTATATCATCCACGTATTGCTACATTTGGATATGGGTTGCTTCATTTTCTGACAAGTCACAAATTGTACTGACTATTGCGCAATCATCAGCAAATGAATCCATTTCAGACCTGATGATGGAGGGAATGTCAATGATGAATCAGTTGAAGATGTTCGGGCTGAGGATACTAGCCTGGGGAACTCATGCAGAGACATTCTACAGCTGAGATGTACGATCTCCAGAAAGACCTCCTGTCTTTGTGCTTGATATGATTCTAACCAGAGGCAAGATTTTCCTCTGATTCTCATTAACTCTGGTTTTGCTGAGTCCTTGATGCCTGGGGCATCACTCACCTCCATACCCTCTCCCACCTCCTTCCGTACATATATAACACAAAGCTATATTGAGGTCAGGAGATGAGTGGTTTTGGCAGAACATAAACTGTGCATCAGTGTGCAGATTATTGCTAAGCAAGTGCTGTTAGATAGCGCTGCTGATGACCCCTTCCATCACTATCCACATTATTCAGAGTACAACGTATGGCAGTAATTGACCAGGTTGGATTTATCTTGCTTTTTGTATGGATAATACATCTGAGCAAATTTCCACATTGTTGGATAGATGTCAGTGTTATAGCTGTACTTGAACAGCTTTTGGCTATCTGAAACATCGATTTTCCTGCTCCTTGGATGCTGCCTGACCTGCTGTGCTTTTCCAGCACCACTCTAATCGAGACTCTGATCTCTAGCATCTGCAGTCCTCATTTTTGCTTGGCTAAGGGCATGTCAAGTTCAGAAGCACAGGTCTCCAGGACTGTTGTCAGAATCCATAGCCTTAAGTATCTTCAAATGCTCCTTGATATCATGTAGAGTGAATTGAGATTAGATTAGATTAGATTACTTACAGTGTGGAAACAGGCCCTTCGGCCCAACAAGTCCACACCGACCCGCCGAAGCGCAACCCACCCATACCCCTACATTTACCCCTTACCTAACACTACGGGCAATTTAGCCTGGCCAATTCACCTGACCTGCACATCTTTGGACTGTGGGAAGAAACCGGAGCACCTGGAGGAAACCCACGCAGACACGAGGAGAATGTGCAAACTCCACACAGTCAGTCGCCTGAGGCGGGAATTGAACCCGGGTCTCTGGCGCTGTGAGGCAGCAGTGCTAACCACTGTGCCACCCACTGAAGACTGGCACCTATGACGCTGGAGACCTCTGGAGGAAGTTGCTTTGGATCATCCACTTTGCACTTCTGGCTGAACATTTTCACAAATGCTTCAGAATTATCTTATGATGTGCTGAGCCTCCCCATCATTGAGGATTGGGATATTTCTGGAGCTTTCTCATCATATGAGTTGCTTAATTATCCGTCACATTCACAACTTGGTATGGCAAAACTGTAGAATTTAGACCTGATCCATTGTTTGTGGAATTGTTTACTTCTGTCTATCAACAGCTGTTTGGCGCACAAGCAGTCCTGTGTTGTAGCTTCTCAGGTTAATCCCACCTTTTTAGTCATCCGTGGTGCTGCTCCTGCCGTGCCCTTTTGCACTTGTTAGTTTGATTCACTGACTTGATGGTAATGGTGGAGAGGGGGATTTGCTGTGTTGTGAGTTGAGGTTGTATTGGAGTACAACTCTATTGACAGTCCACAGTGCCTCACAGATGCCTAGACTTGAGTTGCCAGGTTATTTTTGAAGTCTATCACATTTAGCACAGTGATAGCCCTACTCAACATGGAGGATATCCACAATGGCTATACAGTGGTCATTCCTCGTGATACTTTTATCCTGCTTACATCTGGATACAGAGGAGAAGCAGCCATTACTTTGGCTCAGTAGTGGATAAGGTAGTGGAGGTGTCAATGTCCTACTCATTGGAAGTGTTAAGGGAATGAGAAGTGAGAGGCTTATATGAATCAAACGATAATACTCAAAGCAAACAATTCACTTTTCTAATATTTTCTATTTTGAGAAGTTTACAGGACCAAAAAGCCTAAATAAGAAAAACATATGAAGGAATGCGGAGAAGAGTGAGTAAATTGAGTCTAGCTCCAGATTAGTCATGATTCAATATATTGAAATATATCAGAGGGGCTCAATAATCTACTTCAATTTCTTTTTCTAATGATATGCTTGAGTGAACAGAACAGTAAGGAAAGAGTGATCTGGCAGTGTTCGCTTGCATTTGTCTTTTTTTTTCTCACCAAGCAGCTTAAATCTGCGAAGGAGAAGCACCCAGAGAGAATAATTCTTTGTAGGACAGTCAGTAGAAATTCACCCAAGCCATCATTTCACCTCTCGCTCCTGCTCACAGCCCAGATGACAAGTTCAGATACAGGGTGGAAATGGCAGAGTACACAAGGAAGGAAGAGGCAATGATATTAAAATATAAATGTTTCTGAGCCAAGACTATAATAACAATGGTCCAGAGATCCTGCCATGAAAAAAGAAACACTGGCAGGCCATCATAAAAGGACAAGGGTTGTCACCAACATCCACCAGGACTTCCATTTTTCCTGATAGCATATAAATAATTCCTCTTCCAAAACTAAGTTTGGTCACCATCCACATGTTCTCCATTTCCAAATCTATTCACGCTTTTCTCCCCTCCTCACACAAGCTTTCCTGGTCAATTCATGAATCAGATCTGATAAATGACACTTTGAAGTACTTATACAATTACACAATTTTAATACAGCATGATTTGTGGTCCCCATGTTGGAGTTCTGTTGTGGTAGAATTGTGTGGAACTTCTGTTGAAGGCCAGATAGCTGCCCACACTCAGTATTTGTCTCACAGCCAAAGAGCCCAGCCAATTTGTGTCTGGGGCAAAAAGATAACCACCAACCCTATCACTAAATTGTGGCTTCAAAGAACTGGGCACCTTATTTAAACAGCAGCTGGTCAGGCATGCATTTTCTGTAAGAAAGCATTGCCATTCTGCATGACACAGACCTGGATTTCTACCTTGAAATGCTGCCAACCCCAAACCAATTGATGCACTGGGATCCCTGTGGCTGTTAGCAGTCCCTGTCCACCTGTGGATGTGCTGTCACTGCTTGATCCTCTGCTTTGAGCCAAAACTACCACCTGAGATCCCCTGTGGCACAGTGGTAATATCCCTGCCTCCACATCAGGAGTAGGCCTGGGTTCACGTCCCATTGGCTCCAGAGGTGTGTAATAATATCTCTGAACAGGTTGACTAGGGAAATACCTAAACCAGCCATATTTATTTGAACAGGTTGATTTTAAAAGTAGTACTGTGACCTGTACATTAAACTATTGGTCTGGCAATCTGTGCACATACACACATGGGTGACATGGTGGCTCAGCGGTTAGCACTGCTGCCTCACAGCACCAGGGGCCTGTGTTCAATTCAAGCTCGGGTGACTGTCTGTGTAGAGTTTGCACATACTCCCCATGTTTGCGTGGGTGCTCCAGTTTCCTCCCACAAACCAAAGATGTGCAGGTTAGGTGAATTGGCCATGCTAAATTGCCCACAGTGTTCAGGATATGTAGATTAGGTACATTAGTCAGGGGAAATTTAAAGTAATTGGGTAGGGTCTGGGTGGATTACTCTTCAGAGGGTCTGTGTGGACTTGTTGGGCTGAAGGGCCTGTTTCCACATTGTACGGATTCTATGATTCACAAACTGTCCTTGATGCTGCCTGTGCCTTATCACTAATGAGGTTCTGCAACTCCTTGTGTAATATTCCATTCCCTTTTTAGAAGATGTACATAGCAGGTAATAAAATACAGTTCACCAGTGTCATATCCACGACACTCACTCTGACTGATGTTAGGATCATGCAGTTATATTGTTATGATTTATGTCGTGAATCTCGTTATAGCACGGTCACCAATTCAAAAGTGGACATGTGTCTCAGATCAGGCAGTGAAGTGAGTGGCCCACAGTTTAGCTATGTCTCTCTGCAAGTTCTTTGCCAGGCCAGCCAGGAATGGCATGATGTCCAGCAATGGCAGCTGGAAACCCTTCAGCCTGATCAATGTTGCCTGGATGAAGATTTCAGTGAAGATGATGAGCTGAATGAGGAGAGTGGTGGGGCGGGGCCATATGTGAAACTGGTTCCAATGCTGCAAAAGGGTCAATGACTTCCAGTGCTCCACATGGGTAGGCCGTCCGGTGTAAGTGCTGAAAAGAGGCAACCACGATGGCATCAAATATATAAACAATGTGAGTGACAGGTGTGTGTTCCAGGCTTTGACCAGCTGGAAGTGAGCTGTAGGTGTATGAGCACCAATTACAGTCGAGTGCATGTAGGAAATAGCAATTAGAGAGGACATGGGAGTTGGCAGAAGCCAGAATGCTGTTACAGATGTTTGCTGTTCATTAAGATGTTTCTCAATCTTCTATCTACTTGCAGGTCAAAAGAGCATAAAACATCAGGCAGCATTTGAGTACTGGTTACAGTACCTTTGACATCACTATATTGATTGCTACAAAGAGAAGGTGGACTAATTGAACAGAGAGCAGACAAACATACATTTGCAGAAAGAGAGACCAGCATGTCAGGATAACAGAGTGAGGATGCCTCCAACTTATGGTTAAGAATTGAGTGAACAGAATACATAGGTGACATTTCACTGAGGAAAGAGATTGTGTATAATCCCTTATGTTGTACATTACAAAGCCCCATCTTCAGAATCCAGTAACTTGTTCCACTGTTGTCTTTATTGATGCATGAGAAGCATTATTAGAATTGTTTGAGGTGATAACAAGCAGGATAGATCAAGACCAAGTAGTGGATGTAATATATTTGGATTTCAGAGGACATTTAAAATCTATTAGACCACTTAATAAGCCCATGATGTTGGAGGTAATGCATTAGCATGGGTAGAGGATTGACTAACTAATGGAAGAGGCAGAGTTAGAAAAAGGGGATTAGACATGGTAAATGTGGAGAGATTGCATCACCTTATGGACCAAAGGACATAGTCTCAGAATAAGGGGTGGCATGTTTTGGACAGAGGAGAGAAGGAATTTCTTTTCTTAAAAGGTACTAAATCTGTGGAATACTTTACTGCAGAGAGCTGTTGAAGATGGGTCTTTAAGTATATTCAAGGTTGAGATTAACAGATTTTTAATCAATAAGGGAATTAATGGATATAAAGGAAAAGGAAGGAAAGTAAAATTAATGGTTTTCAGATCAGCCATGATCTCATTGAATGGTGAGTAGATTCGAGTGGCTTTGTATAGTCAGCACACCATTCAGGAGTCTGGTTTTCAGAGGATACCACCTTTCTCCGCTCACCACTGACCCTCCCCACCCCCCCACCCACCCCTGCAATTACTGAGAGAGAGAAAATGGCAGTGGTACCTGTGAGAGACAGACTATACGAGTCACAAGAGCTCCTTGGGAACTAAGCACACATCTGCACAATTTGTGGTCAATAAGGCAGCTGCACATTAATGGAATGAAACCCCTTTCAGCCAGCTGCTCCCACAGAGCTTTCAGTGACAGATCACCTCATACATGTGGCAATCCCACAATGGAGTCAAGTTTAATGGTTTTTGCTGCCTGGTTCCTGGACATTTTTGAATCATCATGTCGCATACTGGGAGAAGCTACACAAATACTGTATGACTCCCTTGAACAACTTGGTATTGTGGAAATTCAAAGCCACCATGACTTTTAAGTCAAATTACATTGGACTGTTTCCAATTCCATTCTGTGGAGTCATAAACCACGCTGCAGGAGATGACATAGGTCAATGATGGCTATAACAGCCTCAGCCATCTTTGATATTGCTAGTTTGAACTTACTCAGTAAATTACTGCTGCCTGGCCGCCCACTGCTGCTCTGTGTGCACCTTTGGCCATTAGAATTCCCAACCTTGGGCTATTTTCAGCTTGTTCCTCTCCTCCTCCAATACAGCATCAAAAAACACTTGTCACACAAGATCCATCCTGTCTGTCCTGAAGTGAACCATGGACAGAAGGGTGGCAAATATCTCGTCAGCACAGTGGTTTGACAGTTCTTCTTGAATAAGGGATTGTGTGCCAATGGGCAGCCTCTTGCATTGCATTGACCACATGCAATGAACTCCACCCAGCTCATCTTGGTCAATTCTCTCATTAACCTCTTCAGCCACCACTCTCAGTTCTGCCCCTGGACACTCCTCCTCTGACACGGAGGCAGCAATCACCCTGGAGCTTTTAAGTGACCTTTTAATATCATTAGTTAGATGTATGTATCCTGAACGTTTTGAAAAGAACACTTTATAAAACAAAGCACATTGGCAACTTCAGCATCAATGTTTCATTTGTGCAGAATACAAGCTGGAGTCAACACCTTCAGAGAGCTCAATGAATCCAAATTATGATGTATAATATTATTGGTTTTGAACACAGAGGGTTAGATTGAAGATTTCACATGGGTAACAACCTTTGCTTGTTTTCTCTCTCTCTCATTTTCTCTGAAATCCCTCTCAAATGTTGGAGAGTTGAAAATTTACTAGAAGAGCTGATTGTGACATGTGAAGGGTTCTTAAAGGAAAAGTCTGAATATGCACAATTGTCTCCAGAAAAACAGAATTCAGCCAGCCAAAATTGATAGAGGGATAAACTTCAGTATCAGTAGCTCATGTGGAAATTGACTTCAGTTACAGACTAATATGTGTACGATTATGAATAATTCTTTTTCCTAGCTTTTACTGTTGCTTGTTCAAAGAATCTTAGGTTTTAAAGTTTCTTTGAAGTAATACTCTGTAGAGTTTGCCATGTTTTCCAGTCACACAGTATAGGTGTTATTTTTGAAGGAAAAGTGTGCACTTTTTAAATCTTTGTTAAAATGTTTGCATTTTTGCTTGAGTTTGCAATGCTGATATAGGTCACCATTTATGCAAACCTGGTTGTGACCAGTACAGGAGTGAAACAGGGAAAGGAATTGGTTCACCCCTTCTAACTTGATGGCAATAGTATGAATGACAAGCTAACACACTGAAAATAGGTTCCACTGTTTGCCATCAGAAATCAACCAGTTTTCATCAGGAAAATGATATTTTGCAATTCACTTAATTTTAAATGCTCCCAAACATCTCATTACCCCTATCTCAGATCATTATTCGTTCCTGCACCTCATGGGTGGTTATACCAGTAATGAATGATGCTGCACACTTTTTAACCACATTGAACTTAAAGGGCTGGAAGGGTGTTAAACTGCATGGCTGGTTCCTTTAATGTTATTAGCAATGAAAACTCAAGAGTCTGATACATCAATCCATGGAGTTGGTGATTAAGCTGTTCCAGGCTTTAGGGAAAAGGAAAGATCAGTGAATGGTTCACATCATTCTTAAAACAGCTGGCTGCATTGAAGAATGTTTGCTCATCTTTTTATAGTCACAAGAGATATTTAACTCAAAAGAGAGAGAGTGGAACTGGAGAAGAAGGAGGAAGTTTAAAAAAAAGGTATGGAGCCAATGAAAGAATATATAAAAAAAATCCAACTCCACATGACTTCTTTCACATGCAAAAACCATCAAAGTCAACACATGGGCAGTTTTACAAGGAACACATGACAACCTAATAGTTCTCTCAAATAATTGCTTCAAACCTCTGATGATCCTCCTGCTGTACCTGGTCACACTAAAGAGACGAAGACGAGGACGAGGACTTTCTTCACCCAGAGAGTGGTGAACCAATGGAACTCACACAAAGCAGTTGAGGCCAAAACATCTCTATTTCAAGGAGTTAGATAGATCACATGAAGCTAAATGGATCAAAAGGATATGAGTTGGATAATCAGCTATGATCATCATGAAGTGAGGAGCAGGCTTAAAGGGCCAAATGGTCTACTTCTGCACGTATTTTCTATACATCTACACTTAGTGGATGAAACCCTGAAGTTACAGCATAAAACAGTTGTTGTGCAATGTTTCTGCCAGTTTCCCCCATAAAGTTAGAAATCAGAGACAAAGGTAGAAATGCTACCCCCAAAAATACTCAATCACAATGTCAGCAATTTTTAAAAATTATTTTCTTTTCTCAGATTATCATCCAGAGAAAATTTATTGTTCAAATACAAAGCAGAACTAGGAAAAGATCTTCAGTACATTAAATCCTTACATTATTCCACCAACTCCCTTGATTTTGAGTTTCCATAAAACAGCCTAAGACTACAAACAAAAAAAAACAAAATCAGACATGAAGATGAAACAAGCAGGTTTACCCTCAGCCTCTGCTTAACTTTCCCTTATCTTCACCACATTGTAGAGTTACAAAAGCAAGCCTTAGACCCTAAGCTTGAGTCCTCCCCCCACAATCAGCGTATTTGAGTAAGAGGATATTGTCAGCAATCTCTCTCCTTCCACTGAGTTGAACAGCCTAATTGTTTTTCAATGGGAGAGGGTCAACCATTGGTGAGTCTTAACAAGGAGAGGCTCTTGTGCTAACAAGATGTAATTTATTGCATGATAGCATTAGCTCAAGTCATTATCAGTTCATTAGGCATTGTTAACAAGCCTATGAAGACACCTGTTGATCAAGGTCATGAGATCCTAAAATATTCTCCGTTATTCCCTCTGAAGCCACTTTGACCTCATGAGATTCCATCATTAACCCTTTAAAAACCATTACTAAATATACAGAGATGGACAGGCATTGTGGAAAAGGAGGTTTAAGGCAATCTAAGATAACAGCTTAAACTTTAACAGTGTTCCAAGTCTTCTTGGAATCAGGAGCCTGTAGATTTGGACTCCTGCCAGTGTATGGTTGAGATATGTTGCTGCCTCCATCTTCCTTTTTTATGCTGAATCCAAAGACCTGTAAACATATTAGTAGCAGAGGATAAACTATTAGCAAGCCCAAAAAAAAGAAGACAGTTTATTGCATGTTAACAATTAGCACAAGTTGCATTGATTTGTTTGACATTATTACTTGAAACTGTCAGGAACCAGAAATGCTCTATTGGGATCTTATGATCAACTGTCCAATTCTCCACCCACAGGCTCTGTGACATCATCCAATTGGTGGAGTTTAATGGAACTTCAGATTAAATCTTTCAGGATCATTACCTTATTAAATATAGACCCTCTTTATTCATGGGCCTCTGTGTGTTTTTAACTAATAACTTGGAGAAGCAATAGTTCACAATTCTGCCATTTTTTAAAGAAAGCACAATCAGTGGCATTAATTATCTGGAGTGAGCAACCTACTTAATCAAAAGGTATAACATAAGCTTTGCTAGCACCTGAATTATGATCAGTTGATGGAGAGATGCCTTCTCACAATTTTAATCAGGAAGTAATTTACCAGAAAAGAAGCTGAAATAAATATAAATCGAATATTGTACTGGATTAGTTCTAGAAAATACTTAATAAAATGTTGGGAAACACCTAGAAAAAGATGCAAATAATTGATTGCAGCAAACACATTCATTTACTCTGAGACATCTCAATGAAAACAACCTGGCAATATTCCTGTCTGGATCCTGTGTCCTTTGACACAACTGAATGAGTGGTTGTTCAATATATTTCTAATTCAACATTTTGTTTAGATAGACCTGTCAGTCCTTTTGTTATATTACCATAATTGAAATTAATGTAACACGTTGGTATTGGAATACACAAGTATGGCATTGAGTCTTATCAATTTCCAATAACTTTCACAGCTAAAAGGTCATATTTTACAAAGACAAGGAAAATGACCATGTGTTATTTACCACATTGAAGTATTGTGGAAATTACAGACATATCATGGAACATTAAACTGTTCTCTCATCAACTGAAGTTATTGCTTGCTGTGATCCTGAGGTGCTTGACTCCTTTGAATAATGAATGTGAACTTGAACAAAAACAAAACATGAGAACCGATTTCAGTCTGAGAATCCATTGTATCCATGTTAGCAGCCTTCAACTTGTAAGGTTAATCTTCCAATGGATATTTCCTTAGAGCTTCTTACAAATTGGTCTCCATAGTATAGAGAGAAGACTCAGGGAAATTCTGGAAAATCTGTGTTAACAGGAGAGTGCCTGTTATATCTTCCAGTTCTTGGAAATCAAAAATACCGGAATATCACATGGTAAGGCCTCTTCTGGTGTACTGTGTCCAGTTCTGGTCTCCTAGAAGGATATTATTTAGCGAGAGAAGGTTCAGAAGAGATTTACCAGAATGTTGATGGGAATGGAAGGTTTGAATTATAAGGAGAGGCTGGATAGACTGGAACTATTTTTCCTTGGGGCATAGGGGTTGAAAGGTGATCTTATAGAGGTTTATAAAATAACAAGGGGTATAAAGGGGAACCTCAATTAACTGAACTTCGGATCATCTGAACAAGATTGCAAGGTCCCAACGTTATCCAGCATCGATTATCCGATTAACCGAACAAAATACTCTCGGCCCTGCCCCTCGGATAGTCAAGTTTCCTCTGTAGCTAAGGTGAATAGCAGGTGTCTTTTCCCTCAGGTGGGGGATTTTAAGACATAGAACATAGAACATAGAAAAATACAGCGCAGTACAGGCCCTTTGGCCCTCGATGTTGCGCCGATCCAAGCCCACCTAACCTACACTAGCCCACTATCCTCCATATGCCTATCTAATGCCCGTTTAAATGCCCATAAAGAGGGAGAGTCCACCACTGCTACTGGCAGGGCATTCCATGAACTCACGACTCGCTGAGTAAAGAATCTACCCTTAACATCTGTCCTATACATTCCACCCCTTAATTTAAAGCTATGCCCCCTCGTAATAGCTGACTCCATACGTGGAGAAAGGTTCTTATGGTCAACCCTATCTAAACACCTAATCATCTTGTACACCTCTATCAAGTCACCCCAAACCTTCTTTTCTCCAATGAAAACAGCCCCAAGTGCCTCAGCCTTTCCTCATACGATCTTCCTACCATACCAGGCAACATCCTGGTAAACCTCCTCTGCACCCCTTCCAGTGCCTCCACATCCTTCCTATAGTATGGCGACCAAAACTGCACACAATACTCCAGATACGGCTGCACCAGAGTCTTATACAACTGCAACATGACCTCAGGACTCCGGAGCTCAATTCCTCTACCAATAAAAGCCAGTACACCATATGCCTTCTTCACCACACTATTTACCTGGGTGGCAACTTTCAGAGATGTGTGTACATGGACAGCAAGATCCCTCTGCTCATCCACACTACCAAGTATCCGACCATTAGCTCAGTACCCCATCTTTTTGTTACTCTTAAACATGAGGGGCATATGTTTAAGGTGATTGAAGAAAGACTTAAAATACATGGGGTAATCTTTTACACAGAGAGTGATTCATGTGTGAAAGTCCAGAGGAAGTGGGGTTCAGGTACAGTTGCAACATTTAAAAATCATTTAAGTAAGTACATGAAGAAGAAATGTTTGGAGGGATATGGGCCAAGTGCAGGCAGATGGGATTAGTTTCGTTTGGGATTATGATTGACATAGAGTTATTGGACCGAAGGGTTTGTTTCTGTGTTGCATAACTCTGTGACTTTAAATATATTTCTTGTTGCTCTCTGTGTGGCTAGTGGACTGATATATTATCACTTGACACAGGACAACAGTGCAACATTGAATGTGGTACCTGGGGCTATCTATTCCCATAACAGTTACTTGCTAGCTCTTCATGAATGATATGACAATACAACAGTTACACTGAAATTCCATTTCATCAGGAATTTCTCCAACCTGGAGAAATCCTAAGAAAACTGAGCTCTATCCTCACAAGACAAAATCTTGATTTTGACTAATTTAGTGAATCAGTAACAGATAACTGAAACTTAGTTGTTTTTTGTTGTCCTAATTTGAATTAGACCAGAAAGTAATTTCTGCTATTAAAATGGGCAGGTGGAAATAATATTTGGATAAATGCCAAGTCATAAGAGGGTAGGAAAGAGGAATTAAAAACGTTGGTAGACGGATTGCTGTGGATATCTGCATTTTGAACTGCAGTGGTCAATATGAAACACAAGTGGTCGGAATTCCTAATTCTTGGATTAGAATAGAAACATAGACTATAGGTGCAGGAGTAGGCCATTCAGTCATTTGAGCCTGTACCACCATTCAATACGATCATGGCTAATCATGCAAACTCAGTAACCCATTCCCGCTTTCTCTCCACACCCCTAATCCCTTTAGCTGCAAGGGCCATGTCCAGCTTCCTTCTGAATATATCTAACAAACTGGCCCCACAATTTTCTGTGGGAGAGAATTCCACGGGTTCACAACTCTCTGAGTGAAGAGGTTCTTCCTCATCTCAGTCCTGAATGGCTTACCCCTTATTCTTAGGTTGTGACCCCTCGTTCTGTGCTTTCCCAACATCAGGAATATTCTTGACGCATCTAGTCCATCCAGTGACATTAGGATTTTATGTTTCTCTGAGATTGCCCCCATCATTTTTCTAAATTCCAAAGAGTATAAATCCAGTTGATCCAGTCTCTCTTCGTATGATTTGATTGTAAGAATACAGAAATGGTTTAGATCATGATAGGTAGAAGATACTCTGGCTTGTGTCTCCCTGCCTATCACCCTTGTGCAGACGGGCCCTGATATATTCTAAATAACATTCTAAAATGTGGCCTGGGGTTTTCATAACAGCACTTCTGTAATTTCTGTGCCACCAACAATGTTTGATGTGTACTTTTCCGATGAAGCATTTACATCCAGCATGAGTGAGGGAGCTGTGGATGATTGGTGATCATCAAATCATTACAGCCTGGAGTTGTGTAAGAAACTTTGGCTTTAAGCATGTTCTGGCTGGACTAGTCAAGATATACCACACAGTGCATCTTATCCAAATGTGCTTTGTAACCTTTTAATATTATTGGAGGTACAGAAAACCCTTAGACAAGATATCACCCATTCTGCTCCTTTTTCTCTAAATCGTATTATCACATTATTTGTAAGATGAATTGATGCATGTTACATACTGAAATAGTGAATTCACAGAAATAAAATGTTTCTTTATGATAACAAAATATTCAACTGCAACAAGTATTTCAACTACACATTGAATTTGGATTGAGATGTGATTGAAGAATTGGGATTTTTTTTAATATTTCTTAAAATAGCATCGCTTTCACTTTCACATTTTCTTCTGACAGATAGAAAAAGACATCATCTTACAAAGAGTATGAAAAGTTCTGTTATGTCAAAAATTGCACTTTTCACTCCAGGTCAATATCAATGAAAGGATTTTTTTCCTGTTCACAGCTTTGTAGAATTATGTGTCTTTCTTTATCCACCTTTAAAATGAACCACCTTTCAGTTCATTGAAGATCACCCAGCATAAAGAATGCTTTTGGAATACAGAAAGTGCTCTTTGCCCAAGTTTATTTTGAAATACAAACAGCCTGAATGGTTGAACTATCGTAATCTCTCTGTGAGAAACATTGAAGTGACTAGAATGGCCATATTTTCTTTAAATGAAACAGTAAAACATTACCCCAAGGAAATCTGCCTTTTTTTTCCACCAACAAACATAGCAGAGGTCTCAGACAACATACCAATGGCAATGTGACAACTGCATTTATATGAATTCTGTTCCCTGTTATATTACCCTGTGTCAGAGATTTGAACAGCTAATTCAAGATGACACTTCCAGCGTTGCGCTGTTAGAAGCGTTATTTTTGGATGAAGTGTTAAAGTGAGATATTGTCTACTTTCTCAAGTGAACATCAGACATTCTACGCAACTATTTCAAACATAAGGGCAATTCTCCCCAGCATCTGGTTCAATATTTAACCCTCAATAAATATCACAGAGAAATTGACTATCATGTCAATTTCATGTCAATGCTTGCAGTAGCTTGCTGTGCTCAGATTGGGTGCCATGTTTCCAACATTACAGCAGTGACTAAACTTCAAAAGTACTTCAATACCAGGGAAGTGCTTTGGAAAAAATCCTGAAATTATGAGAATGGAAACTATACAAATAAAATTATTTTTTTCTTTTGCTATGAATGCAGCAGATAATTTTCTTAACAGGAGAAAAGAATCAGTTCAAGGTAGTCAATGATAGATCATAGATTTTTAACATAGTTGTCTATTACATGAAAAGAAGCAAATGATAATGTATAATTAAGTGTGCAGTTATTTAAAAATATCCTGTGCAACAGGAACAGAGAGACCTTAAAGTTTACATATATAGAGTTATAGTGGTGGAAAGACAAATTGCTAATAAAAAAGGACATACAAGATTGTTGGCTTTAAACACAGAGATACACAACATAAGTAGCTTGAGTCAGAAAATTTCCCAACTCAGCAGACCTATCTCAGTTCAAAAAATGTCCTGAAATGTGAAATTTTCATATAAATCTCAACTCACAACAATGCGGTTGGCTCTTAACCGACCTCTGGGAAATTCAGGATGGAAAATAAATGCTGGCCCATCCAGCAGCACCCATGTTTCTTGAACAAAGAACAACTTTCAAAAAAATGATGTAGAAAAGAAAATAATCAAAAACACATTTCACACAAAAGGTGGTGCATGTATGGAAAGGGCTGCCTGAAGAGGTGGTGGAGGCTGGTACAATTACAACATTTAAAAGCCATCTGGTTGGGTATATGAATAGGTAGCATTTAGAGGGATTTGGGCCAAATGCTGGCAAATGGGACTAGATTAATGGAGAATATCTGGTTGGCATGGACGAAATGGACCGAAGGGTCTGTTTCCGTACTGTACATCTCTATGACTTCTATTATGTGGAGAGACAAGGACAATTGGGATCATCCTCCTTAGAACAAAAAGGCCTAAGGGAGAGGGGTATTCAATGGAATTCGACATTATAAGTGACTTTTATCGAATGAACATGTTTCTGCTGACTGGAGAGTGAGCAATCAGAAGACACAACTTTATGTCAATTGTAAAAACAACCAACTGTGAGATGAAGAAAATCCATTCTTTTAATGTTGCAAATTGTTATGAAATGTACTAAATGAGTGGGTGATTTAATAAAAGTTGATAGATCTTTCCAAGTGCCAGCATGAACATGATGGGCCAAGTGACCTCCTTCTGTACTGCTTGATTGAATTTTGCTGAGGAATGCAAAGTCAGAGCAAAACCAGCCTCATTACACAAATGAAAGGTAAGATAGAAAGGAGGGATAGTTCTGACAATGATGGCGATTTTTCAGTCAGATCTGATTCAATTAGGTGGATAGTTGACCTCAGAAATGAAGGTTAGAACTGTTAGTTTTGAGCCACCCACAGGAGATTAATCTAATGCTGTGTCATAGAAAATTTTTAAGACATCAAGATCAAAACCAAGATGCTAAGATAGTGACATAATCTGGCTAAACAATGAGTCAATAGCAAAGTGTAATGTATTTGATAAAAGTTAACAGAGTGAAATTTTAAAAATAAAACTCTAGATCAGTGGATACAGTCAATTGAATGGAAATGATTGATTAAAATCAGGTGTTGAAGTAACTAAATCTATCCAAATGTGACAATTACATATGCTAATTTATTTAAAAGCTTGTGATCTACATCAGCTGAATGGGGAACAGGGCTAAAGGGGGAAATCAGCCAGCAATCACCCATCAAGACTGTGCTAATCACCGTGGAAGTAACTCCACAGAGGCTAGTATCCTGTCGCCAAGTCACCCTTTACTTGCATGTGGAGAGTCCTTGATACTGATCCAACTCCCTCAGAGCCAGCTCTCAGAGTGTACTGGATGTCTGACGCTCCTGATTATATCTGAGCCAGTGCTCCCTGGCTGAACCAGATTAACAGCTGCAATCAGGGAACTCCTATTCTATGAGATCCAACTGGCTTAGCACATTACAAACACTGCAGCTATTTTATTGTCAAGTTTACAAATGGCTTGACAGAATGATGAAATATGATGTAGTGTTGTGGATGCTTTGGTTCTCATAGCCACCATAGGATTTTAACCCAGACCACAATTACAACATTTAAAAGACCTTTGGATAGGTGCATGAATAGGAAAGGTTTGGAGAGATATGGGCTGGGGCAGGCAAGGGGGATTAGTTCAGTTTGGGATAGTGTTCGACATGGACTTGTTGGACCGAAGGGTCTGTTTCCACGCTATGTGACTCTATGACACTATGTCAGTGTCTAGCTCAGGTTTTTCAGAAGCCAAAACTGTCTGCAGTGAAGTGTACCGCTTGGGCTCCCACGCCTATACACCTAATCAAACCATTGTCTTGCAGAAAATGAAACAAGTTAAAGGAGAAGTTGTTCAAAGTGTGCATGGGCTCAACCAGATGAAAGAGGGTGGTGATGAATGGGAATTGTTCAGGCCTTTTTTTAGAGGGAGAAGCAGAGAAATTCAGACAATCCTGTTTGGGGATGGCTCTGGGTACCTGCAGGGGTACTAGTCATGCCTGTTTCTCTGTGGGGAATGTGGAACATTCCTTGTTTCATTCCTACTCAAGCCCTCACCCACACCTTTTTCTCCGAGATATCAATGGTGTTATCATGCCACTTCTAACTCTCATCTGGAATGAGAAGAATTGACCTGTTTTGCTTCCAATTTCCATCTTTCTCTCACTTTCACCTGGCCCATCTCTGATTCCTCCATTCTCTTCCTTGACTTCTCTGTTCCCACTGGACATAAGCAATCCACCAATATCACAAAAAGCCCATCGACTCCTACAATTACCTCAAGTGCACTTCCTTGCACCTTGCTTCCTGGAATTATTCTATTCCATTCTCCCAGTTTCTCCATATCCTTAATATTAATATAATGATGCCACTTCCACCAGCTACCTTCAACATGACCTCCTTTTTCCTCAACCAAGGATTTTTCCCACTGCGATTGAGAGGGCCTTCAACCATGTCCAACCCATTTCCCAAAAACTAAAAACAAGCTCTTTTGCCCTCACACATTCCCCTAGCTCCCAGAATAACGCTATGGTATCCCTTGCCTTCATCTTCCATGCCACCAATCTCCACATTCAAAGGATTATCTTCCACTATTTCTGCCCCCTCCAACAAGAGACTATCACCAAGCACATCTTTTCCTTGCCTCTGCTGGCAGTTTTCCACAAGGAACTCCACCTCTGTGTGACTTTGGTCCACTCCTCCATCACAGCTAACTCTTTGTCACTCACCCATGCTGCCTTCCTATGCAATAGCAGGAGGGGTCACACTTATCCATTCATCTCCTCTCTCCTCACTGTCCAAGGCCCCAAACACATCTTCCAGCTGAAGAAGCATTTTGCTTGTATTCCTTTCAATTTAGCCTGTTATATTCACTGCTCGCAATGCATCTCCTCTACACTAGTAAGACCAAATACAGAATAGGCGATTGTTTTGCCAACCTTCCAGTTTGGCAATAAACCACCTTGCCATTTCAATAAACCACCTTGCTCCTGTGCTAACATTTCTATCCTGAGCCTGACACAGTGTTGCAAAGAAGCAGATAACAAGCTGGTACAAGAAAATACCTCATTATCCGCTAAAAGTGGAGATCAGATATACAAAATGGCTTAAATACCCCAAAACGTTGTGACATAACCATTAATATGAAATTAGGTTCTTCCCACAAGTGCTGTGAAGAAAATCTTTCACCTCATCAAGCATGAAAGTTGCTATAAGTTATCAATTCCAGTAGACATGATTCCCTCATGAATTTGGATTGCTCATTTACTGCTGACATCTCGCTTTTTTTCTCAATGACACATTCAGGAAGTCAAGGAAACTCATGCAGCCACAGTTAAGTTCAAAATCCATGTTATTAGTTCTCAAATTGATTTAATATATTTAAATTGGAAACTTATCTTTCCTGTGAGTGTCACACGCTCACAGCCGAGTACACTCTGGTTAAATAGATCATAGGTGAAAGATAATTTGTTGAAACACTGTCAACGTCTTCACATTTACCATCCATCTGCTATAGTGCACTGAGCTAAGTGCCAGTTAAAGTTCATGCCAAGGAACCTCTAATCAAGTCAAACAATGAACAAATGACAATATGCCTCTCCCATAGACTGAATAAAACCATTGTAAGAGGAACATTTTCCACTTCAGATAATAAAGGAAATGTCACAGTTAGCAAAATCTTTAGCACACTTACTGCAAATTATAGATACTTACTGACAAATAAAATTGGATAATTCAAAGTTATGAACATTTGGCAGAGCTGCACACTTGAAATTTTATTTTGCACTATCACAGCTCAGAAGATTTCAACAATATAATGTTAGATCACATGGATATAGTGGAAACTAATATTGATGATATTCGCCCAGGGAGCAAACGTAACAGAAGTCTGGAAAACATCCCATAATGAACTAGAGAACAGAAATTTATTTAAATTCAGCTTCAATTTGTGTATAGTATAGAAGAAATGCGTTACAAGGGACCTACATCGATAGAGAGAAAAAGAAGCATAATAGAAATAGAAAGAAAGGTGGCTGCAATCAATGGGGTGGATTGGTAGGGTGTGGTCATAATTCTTTCTGGGGTGAGCTAACAACCCAACTCAATCAGTGTCCCCTTGAAGTTTCTTTGCCTATATGGGTCTCCGAGGTTCATGTAGGGCAACAACTTCTGGAACCGGAAGTCAATACCAAGACTGGTATACCAGCAGTGATCATCATAAACAGTACCATGGAGCATCTGCAGTTCGGGGGAACATTGAACCCAGTCCCTACCACATGCTCCAACAGTCAATATTGTACTGTTGTATCTGAACTTTTTGGTGAACGTGTCCCATAGATAGAGTCATAGAGATGTATAGTATGGAAACAGACCCTTCAGTCCAACTCATTTATGCTGACCAGATATCCTAACTTAATCTAATCTCAATTGTCAGCACTTAGCCCATAGCCCTCTAAACCCTTCCTATTCATATACCCATCCAGATGCCTTTAAAATGCTGTAATTGTACCAGCCTCCACCACTTCCTTTGGTAGTTCATTCCGTACAAGTTCATTTCCTCTGTAAGGAAAAAGGTGCCCTTTAGATCCCTTTTAAAATCATTTTCCTCTCACCTTAAACATATGCCCTCTAGTTCTGAACTCCCCAACCCCAGAGAAAAGACCTTGTCTATTTACCCTGTCCATGTCTCACTTGATTTTATAAACCTCTTTAAGGTCACCCCTCAGCCTTCAATGCTCTAGAGAAAACAGCCCTAACCTTTTCGGCTTCTCCCGATATCTGCAACCCTCCAACCCTGACAACATCCTTGTAAATCTTTTCTGAACCCTTTCAAGTTTCACAACATCCATCCTGTGGGAAAAAGACCAGAATTGCACACAATATTCATAAAGATGTAACATAACAAATGGTCACAATTGTGAAGTAAATAAATGCACATTGCCATAGACCTGCATATGGACCTATTACAAAGGTCATTTCCTCTAGCTACCTCCGGTATTGAGAAGATACTTTTGTGAACCAGACCAAATCTCCTCAAAATATAGTAAGAAGATAGCATTGATGCTATTTTTTTTCTTATTTTAAAGGCAAATGTAAAATGCTGTGATGTTGCAATTCAACTGCTCAAATTACTTGACATTAAGCAAAACACAATTAATTCAAACACTATAGTTAAAATATCCCAATAAAAGAAAGATAAACTTTGAATAACAATTCTACTGGAAACAGAATAATAGATACAGTAACTATTACTAATTAGCTATTCCAATGTTGTTACAGCCCATAAACACATCCCTAGGCAAAAAGGCTAATTCAGAAATCAGATTTTCTAACACACGGGAAGAGAAACCCTAGCTTCTAGTTGTAAGTGAGCAAGGGAACAAAATAGCTCCTACTTCTTCAAGATTCCAGCAGCTTCTGCTGAATCTAACAGCTAAAACAAAAAAAAAACTAGAAATCCTGGTGTGTGAGA
Organism: Chiloscyllium plagiosum; assembly: GCF_004010195.1. Lineage (NCBI taxonomy): Eukaryota > Metazoa > Chordata > Chondrichthyes > Orectolobiformes > Hemiscylliidae > Chiloscyllium > Chiloscyllium plagiosum. The sequence continues at coordinate 16,117,325 of NC_057723.1, read as the reverse complement.
GCTGACCACACCCAGCCAGGCTGCATCTATTATTCCAACTTTAAAAACCCAAGACATCACAAGTTGTTTACATGACCACAGACTGCTTACCATCACTTGCTAAATCTCTCTCTTAAAAGAAACTCAGGAAAATACATCTCTGAATGCCACAGCATCATTCCAATACCTCCTAGAACTAATGTAGAGATGTTTTCTAATGTATTGAATTCTTTGATCTGTTTATTGTTGCTGTGATATTGTAACTGTAGTTTCTGATCCTTGAGATGAATCTTAACAATGAAACCAAATGCAGATTTTGAAGCTGATGACTGTGAAATATCACATATACATACATTTTAGGGTTGTTCATCATATGTAACTTGGTGTAAATTTGACTCACTGGTTGCACTCCCAATTCTAAGGCCAAAGTTGGTAGTTGTTACAATATTTCAGATTTAAGTACAAAAATTAGGCTAATATATCATGATCAGAATTCTATTTTTCCAATGGAATGTTAGAATGAAGGTCCAACTGTTTAATTCAGGTATTTGTAAGAAACTACTGCATTATTTAAAAATCAGTAAGCTAACGGTTATTCTTCAATCCAATGAAATTAACCTATCATTAATCTTGTGACTCTCTGTAGAATGTGGTTGTGTACAAATTGGTTATAGCAATTGTCAGACAAAAAAATAACAAATGCCCATTCAAAGGTAATGAGAAGCACTTTGAGATGTCTCAAGAATGTGGAAAGCATTTTATTAAATGCAAATATTCTTATCCTTCTTGTCCCTCACAACAGATATCTTTCAATATGCAGAATGATTCTTAAAGAAAAGATTTCTCTAGTTTTTCTGTGTAATAAAGAAACCCCCAAATATAGTTAAGATGTAGAAGAGCTAACAAATAAACATGATAGAGCATCAATTTATGTCCTGTGCATGCTTGTTACAAGGTTTTATTGCAGTATGCAATATACCCATTAAAACTGAGCAGAAAGCAAAAGCAAACAAAGAGGCCTCTATCTAATAAATTAAAACAATAATGAGACATTAAAGGTCTTGTGTATATAAGCAAATTCATAGGGGAATGGAATTTAAAAATTGTACTTTATGAGCACACATATCTGTTTGATGACTTTTACAAATATTTCAAATTTGGTTATTACCATCCGTCAATTAATCATTGACTATTGTGGCAGTAATAGTCACCATGATTCTAGAACGATGGTTTGAATGTTGCATTTTCCCATGTGAGACGATATTTCTAAATTGTCCAATCTGCTAACCTGCTTCATCAGCACTATGGATTTTCTTGGAACTGAACTGTTGTGAGAATATGTCTGATCCTGCTGTGGTATAAATTGTTGGTCCTGTACAAACAGTGCCAATGCTAGATAAATAATTGATTAATTTGATTAAACTATAACATATACACCAAGCCAATTTGTAAAGTAGTACATATTAGCCTGGATTTCTGCTCAATCTAGATAATAGTCTGATATGATTTATGCCTGTTTAGAAGTGAGATGCAGGATGACAAAAGGTTTACTCATTGAGCAACATAAACACAAATGTGGTCCCCTACAAGATGCAGCATTGTTTTGGGGCTGAAGATATTTCAACTACTGGATGTAGGTGTTCGCTGAGCTAGAAGGTTTGCTTTCATCACCATACTAGGTAACATCATCAGTGAGCCTCCGGATCAAGCACTGGTGACATGACCTGCTTTCTATGTATGTGTTTGGGTTGCCTTGGGTTGGTGATGTCATTTCCTGTGGTGATGTCATTTTCTGTGGTAATGTCATTTCCTGTTCTTTTTCTCAGGGGGTGATAAATGGGATCCAAGTCAATGCGTTTGTTGATAGAGTTTTGGTTGGGCTTAGAAAAATGACTAAACAGCTTTTTAAAATTGCTGTTGTGCATCTTGTTGGTGGTACACATTCTTGCCACTATGTTGCAGGTGGTGGAGGACCAAACATTGAAAATGGTGAATATAGTGTCATTGAAGTTGAGTGCTTTGTTCTGCAATATTTCTTGAGCTTCCTGGGTATTATTGGAGCTTTATTCATCCAGGCTTCTGACTTGTGCTCTGTAGATACTGGGCAGATATGGAGGAAACATATGGTGAGCTATTCATAGAACCAGAAAAACCCAGGGGAAAAAGTGCAGCACTACACCATTCAACCATCAAGCTATTTTGCTGTTCAACATGATCATGACTGGTGGTCTTTCTCAACATCAGATTCCCACTCTCTCCTCATGCCCTTTGACAACTTTAGCATTTATTTCTTCTTTTAATGTATTCAGTGTCTTGGCCTCCACAGCCTTCTATGGTACAAAATTCTATAGGTTTAGCACCCACTGAATGAAGAAATTTCCCTTCATTTCACCCTGAAATGGCCTACCATGCTTTGTGAGACCATGATCCCTTTTTTTTAGATTAGATTAGATTAGATTAGATTAGATAACCCGGGTCTCAGGCGCTGTGAGGCAGCAGTGCTAACCACTGTGCCACCGTGCCGCCCTTCTTCTGGACACCCTGCCCAAGAGTAATCATTTTGCCATTCAGTCTGACCAGCCCTTTCAGAATTTTATACATTTTAATCCGATCCCCTCTTCTTCTGAACTTTAGAGAACATAAGTCCAGTCAGTTCAATCTGTCCACATAGGAAATATTCCAGGAATCGGTCTGGTGAACCTCCATTGCACTTTTTCTGTGGCAAGTTATCTTTCCATCAGTGAGGAGACAAACCTACATAACAGTACTCCAGGGGTGGTCTCACCAATGCCCTGTATAGCTGTAGTAAAACTTACTTGCTCATGAACCCAAACTTTCTTGCAATGAAGACCAACATACCATTTGCAATCCTAACTGCTTGCAATCCTTGCTTTCAATGAGTGGTATACCAGGACCAATAGGTCTATTTGTACATTAAACTTTCCCAATCTATGACCATTTAATTAATATTCTTCCATTCTGTTTATCCTACCAAAATTACATTGCATCTTCCCTCTGCAACTAAATCCTTGATTCCTGACCTGCAGACTGTAATCTGTAAGGATAGACAACAACATCCCCACCACAATAATTCTCAAAACTAATGCCCTTCAAGGCTGCGTACTCAGCCCCTTACTACACTCCTTATGCATTCATGACTGTGTTCCCAATTCTAACTCCATTTATAAATTTGCTGATGAAACCACCTTAGCGTGTCAGATCTCAAATAACAGAGATAGTACACATAAGAAATAGAGAGCTTAGTGGCATGGTGTAAAGACAACCATCTCTCTATCAATGTTAGCAAAATGAAAAAACTGGTCATCAACTTCAGGAAGTAGAATGGAGGACATGACCCAGTCCGAAACAGTGGTGCTGAGTTGGAGATGGTCGAGAGCTTCAAGTTCCAAAGGGTAAATACCACCAACAGTCTGTCCTGCTACTATGAAGAAAGCACAACAATGCCTCTACTTCCCCAGAAGACTAAGAAAACTCTACATGTCTACAATGACTCTAACAAGTTTTATAAATGCATCATAGAGAGCATTCTATCCAGATCATCATACTTGGTAAGGCAAGTGCTCTATCCAAGACTGCAAGAAATTACAGACAGTTGTGAACGCAGCCCAGTTTATCACAAAAAAACAGCCTTCCATCCATTGATTCCATCTATACTTATTGTTGCTTCGAGAAAGCAGCCAATATACTCAAAAACCCCTGTCACCCAGTTATACTCTCTTCTAAACTCTTCCATTGAGCAGAAGATACAAAAATCTGAAAACACATACCGACAGATTTAAGAACAGCTTTTTCCCTGCTCTTATCAGACTTAAAAATGGATCCCTCATATATTAGAATTCATCTCTCTCTGCACCTTCACTGCAGCTGTAACAATATATTCTGCACTTGGTTCTATTACCTTGATGTACCAATGTACCTTAATATGATTTATCTACTTAGCACATAAAACAATCCTTTTTGCTGTATCTTGGTAAATATGACAGTAATAAATCAAATCAAATCATACATATACCCACTCACCCAAATCACACTAACGTCTTTTTCTATTCTCCTCACCATTTATACTCCCAACTAGTTTAAGTCAACTTGAAAACTCATGATTTCTTATCCAAATCCTTGATATCTGTGGTGATAGCTGAGACCTGGTGCTAATTCCTGTGGGACCCCACTCAAAACTACTCTGAAATTGACACATTTATTCTGACTTTGTTTCCTGACTGCTTATCAATTCTCAGTTTATGTCAGTTGTTACTGCCAATCCTATGTACTTTGATTTTACACAATAGTTTTTTCAGCTGGATTTTATCAAAATCTTTCTGAATCCAAATATACCATACTCAGATGTTCTCTCTTATCTATTCTATTGGTTATTTATCAAAATGCTTCATTAGTTTTATCAAACATAGTTTCCCTTTCATTAATCTGTGTTGACTTTGTATAATGCCATTGGTATTTTTAAGTGTCCTATTACTCCGTACTTTCTAATTGACTAGCATTTTCTCTGTTGGTGTAACTAATCTTTACTTCCTGGTTTTCTCCCTCCTTCCTTTCTTAAATAAAGCAGCTCCATTTGCAAATTTACGCTCATCTTCTATTTTCCTCTTTCAATCAACCTCTTCGTCTTCCTTTTCTATATTCTAAGTCGCTCCCAGTCCTCAGGCTTATTTTTAATAGCAATATCATATGATATCCCTTTTGAACTAATAATATACTTAACTTCTTCTGTTAGCCATAGGTGGGCTGCTTTAACTGTTATGTTTTTTGTTGAAAAGAAGAAATATTGCTGCTGCAACATATGACTTTGCTTGCTAAATATTAAACTTTGCCAATACTCTGTTTATGCCTTTTAATGATGTTACACCATCAATCACATTGTTCAACAGGCTGACAAGAGAATGAATCTTCTAATGAATGTTATCACTTCATTGATGTACTGGGGCAGCGCTGAACCTCCAGAAGTACATCCTTTTTGGATGAGAAAACGTAAGGTCCTGTCTGTCCCCTACATAGGACATTAAATATCCCATGGTACATGTCTATCACTTGTAATCAGGATTACATCACACGTGTCACAAGGAACCTGCCAGATACCAGCACAGGGACATCATCCCAAGATGCATTAGTAACCTGAAGAGCATGCTTCAGTAGACTGGTACTAGTGATGACAACATTGTTGTAGGAGGGGAGATTGGTTTGAATGGGACTGTATTCCCTAGGATTTAGAAGCATGAGAGGATATCTCAGTGGTGGAGGAAGCTTGAGGAACTAAATAGGAGAAAGCGAGGACTGCAGCTGCTTGTGAGTCAGTGTTGAAAAGTATGGCATTGGAAAAGCACAGCAGGCCAGGCAGCAGAGTCAACATTTTGGGCAGAACCTTTCATCACTAAATAGCCTATTGCTATTCCTATTTCTTATAGTCTTATCATCTGGTTGGAATGTATAAAATTTTAACAGGGCTCGAAAGGTTGTATGAGGAAAGATGCTTCCCTTGGTTAGAGTCTAGAACCGGGGCTCACAGACTCAGGATAAAGTGTGGACCACTTAGTATTTAAATGTGGAAACATTTCTTCACTTAGATGGGAATTTCTTCACTCATGGAACTTGTTTTCACAGAAGGCTTGGAGGCCAACTCACTAAGTATCTTTGAGAAAGAGTTTGATAAACCTCTGGATATTTAAGGGGTATCGAAAGAGGGATAATAGCAATGAGATAGAGGATCAGCCACGATCATATTGAATTGCAAAGCAGAATTGAAGGGCCGAATGGTCTACTCCTGAACATAGTTTCTATGTTTCTATCCAAGGTAATAGGGTCTGAGTTGGAAATTGATGATGACATTGAGATTTTGATGGCTTTTGAATTAGGAGACATTATCTGTCCACTGCAAAGTCTGGAGATACAAATCTCAGAAAATCTGCAGAAAATTTAAAAAATCTTTCCAGGATACCTTGGTCTTTGTGAATTGCAGTGATTTAAAACTTTGTAGATATTACAGTGGTTTTAGATATTACAGTCACCTCCTCAACTCAATGTCATTTGCCCTATATTCTTGGGGAACATCTTGAAAATATAACTGAGGCTTTGTAGCGGAGTCAGACCCTTCTGTCCACTTGTCCATGCTGATCAGACATCCCAATCTGATCTAGTCCCTTTTGCCAGTATTTGGCCCCTATCCTTTCCTATTCACTCATCCAGATGCCTTTTAGCTGTTGTAATTGTACCAACCTCCACCACTTCCTTTGGCAGCTTGTTCCATACATGCACCACCCTCTGCAAGAACAAGTTACCCCTCAGGTCCTCTTTTAAATTTTTCCCTTCTCACCTTAAACCTATGCCCTTTAGTTTTGGACTTTCCCACTCCATGGAAAAAGACCTTGGCTAGCTACTATTTTCATGCCCCTCATGGAGAACTCCTGAAGAAAGCTTCATTTGCACCATTTGTGCTCCAATAGAAGGTTGGGGTGGCAGATTACAGAAACCAGTCTCTTCTAGTCTCATGGTTCAATATCATTGTATTAGTTGTTAGCGTTTGGGATTCTTTGATCTCGATTGGCCATCACAATATCATACTCTTCCAATGATTTTCATTCATGCTTTAGAAGACCTTATCAGTTTAATTATCAGTAGGATTGGTCCATTAAACCAAAGCCAATGGACTTGTGTTATGGATAACCTTTAATGATAACCTTTAAAGAATTACTGTGATGTATCATCATTAATAGTGAAAGATCTTATCAAGATATTGTCATTTATTAAACCACAGTACTACTGCTCATTTCTGTCGTTTTTCTGATAAATAGCTGAAGATTTGCTTTGCAAATTCTGAGTTTTTGTTCTGATCTTACAATGTCTATTCCTTGACTATGCTGGTCATTATTTTGCTATTGGATTTCTTATGTATTCATACATATTGCAAAAGATTCAGCTCCCAGACGACGGGTTCTTGTTATATTGCACTGCAAAGCCAATAGAGTGAAATAGTATTTTGAGTCTGTCATGATGTCTATACTACATATAAATCATTTCTCCCACACCCTGTTCCAGAAACATTTCTGTGAATCGCTTTGTATTATTATAATTTAAATTATGGAAAGACTCCAACTTTCAGGGCTTCTTTATCACACTGAGTCTATCCAAATTACCAGACTGTGAAATTCATTAAGACTCAAATATGGTGTGGGGTTGGCGATGCATGATTAACCTTTGCTCACTGTGTTCAATGTAGGCAGAACAAGTGTCTCTTGGTCTGCTCATTTAAATGATTGTAGCATCTCGGCAGTGCTGAGGTGACTGCAAATCTGAACAGGATTTATATGAGGGATCATCACAACTTAAAGCGAGCATGCACTAGTTAAAGGGAAGCTGTTCTAATAATGTGCAGGTAGTCTTGTTGTAAAGGTTCAGAGGTGAGGAGATAGCAACTATCCATAGGAGGTGCAGGAAGCTGTGATACTCCCAGACTATACATAGATTTGTTGTCAGAATTGCTTGTCCTGTGGCTATCTATATCCACCCCTGTGCTAGTGCCTGATTTTGCCCCTGTTTCAGCTCATCGTCTGTTGAAATCCTCATTCAATCCTTTGTTACTAGTATGCCAGTGCTCTGCTGGCTGTCTTCACAGATTTTATAGGCAAAAAAAACAATGAGTGCACATAAATATCTTTTTAGACTGATAGTTGGTAGGCCATGATTGTTCCCAAATGTCCATTGCTTCTTTATAAATGACTTGAAAGAGTTCATGTTTCGCTCCCCTCCTTCTTTTCCATAAAATCATAACATGTAGGTGCAGAGGTAGGCCATTTGGCCCATCAAGACTGGTCCACCATTCAATTAGATCATGGCTGATAATCCTCAACTTGACTTTCCTATCTTTTTCCCATAATCCTTGATCCTATTACTGATTTAAAAAGCTAGAAGAAAGTGAGGACTGCAGAAACTGGAGAGTCAGAGTCAAAAAGTGTGGCTCTGGAAAAGCACAACAGGTCAGGCAGCATCTGAGGAGCCAGAGAATCGACATTTCGGGCATAAGACCTTCATCAGAAATGCTATCCGAAACATCGAATCTCCTGTTTAAAAATATGCCTATCTCAGCTTCCCCTTCCTTAGTAAATACCAATCAAAGTATTAATTAAGTATGCTAGTTTCTCCTTGTGCCTCTAGATATATTATTATTTGTGTTCTTGATAGGGCCTGCTCCATCACCTCCTACTTGCTTACTACAAAAATACTGGAAGACATTTGTTGGGTTCCTTTTTCTATTGGTTGCCATTCTGTTCTCATCTTTTCCAGGCTAATCTTTTTTGTCATTTTCTCTCTCAATCTGTTCTGAAGAAAAGTAATTTGACCCAAAGCATTAATTCTGATTTTCTCTCACCAGATGCTGCCATACCTGCTGAGATTTTCCAGCAATTTCTGTCTTTGTACCTGCTTAGTCGTGCCCAGTTTGGGGTCCAGCAGAGCCACCCAGCTCCTGACCTTATTACAGCCTTGGTTCAAACATGGACAAAAGAGCTGAATTCTAGAGGTAAGGTGAGTGTGATAGCCTATGACCTACAAGCCCTCATTTGACCGAGTGTGGCATCAAGGAGTACGAACAAAACTGGAATCAATGGGTAGCAGAGAGCAAACTCATACCTGGCATATAGAGAGATGGTTGTGGTTGGAGGTCAGTCATCTCAGCTCCAGGTCTTCTCTGCAGGAGTTCCTCAGGGTAATTTTCCAGGCTCAATCATCTTCAGTTGTTTCACCATCATAAGATCAGAAATGGAGATGCTTGCCCAAAGTTCAGGATCATCAAAGACTCCTCAGATCCTGAAGCAGTCAATGTTCAAATGAATCTCTCCCCATCTCCTGTAATTCCACACATAGATGACCTCATTGATCTATAAGGAGCCCTATTCCCTCCCCAGTTGGTTTTTTTTTGCTCTTCATTGGCTTGTAGAATCTCTTCTGGATTATCCTTAACCTTATCTGCCAAGGCTGTCTCATTTCCCTTTTTTTGTCCTCTGGATTTCCCTCTTAAGAATATCTCTACACCCCTCTCACTCTTCAGGAGATTCACTTGATCTCAGTTGTCTATATCTAATAGATTACTCTTATTCTTGACCAGAGCCTCAATATCATTATTCATCCATTGTTCCCTACTCTTACCAGCTTTACCCTTCATGCTAACAGGAACATAATGCCTCTGAACCCTTGTTATCTCACTTTTGAAAGCCTCCCACTTGCCAGTCTCCTCCAATTTTGGATAATTGCTGTCTCACACCATCACAACTTGCCTTACTCCAATTAGAACTTTAAATTTTATACAAGAGCTATCCTTTTCCATGACTATTTTAAAACTAAGATAATTATTGATCACTGGTCCCAAAGTGCTCTCCCATTAACACTTCAGTAACGTGCCCTACCTTGTTTCCCATGAGAAGTTCAAGTTTTGCTCCTTTTGGAGGAGGTGCATCTACATATTGATAAAGAAAATTTTCTTGAATAGATTTAACAAATTCCTGACCATCCAAGCCCTTAACACTATATCAGTCCCTCTCAATGTTCGGAAAGTTAAAGCCCCTACGGTTACAACCTTATTACTCTTACATATATCTGAGATCTCTACATATTTGCTCCTCAATTTCTTTCTGATTATTAGAGGGACTACCATGCAATCCATTAAGGTGATCATTCCCATATTATTTCTGAGTTCCACCTAAATAGCTTCACTGGATGATCCCTCAGAAATATCCTCTCTAATACACTAGTAATATTTTCCTTAATCAAAAATGCCACTCTCCCTCCGCTCTTGCCTTCCTTTCTACCCTTCCCTGCATCCAAAGCCTGGAACACTGAGCTGCCAGCCCTGCCTCTCCCTCAGTCATCTTTCTATAATAGCTATGATATGCCAGCACCAGGTTCCAATGCATGTTCTAAGTTTATATATCTACTTTAACATCCCTTGCATCGAAAGAAATGTAGTTTAATTCTTTAGGTTTACATTGGTCTCTGACTTGCTCCCGCCAGCCTTTTCTAATTAACTTGCTCTTTTTAAATTCAGAACCATTCTCATCTGTCTTTGTATTCTCACTATTACTTAGGACTCCCCCCCCCCCCACCCCTCCCAATAGTTTAAAGCCACCTCAATAGCACTAACAAATCTCCCTGCCAGGATATTGGTCCCCCTCCAGTTCAGGTGGAACCCATCCCTTTTGAACAGGTCTTTTTTTACCCCAGAAGAGATCCCAATAAACCAAAAATCTGAATCCTTTCCATTGTACTGTCTCCTCAGTCACTGATTTATCTGCCCTATCTTCTTATTCCTACTCTCACTAGGACGTGGCACCAGGTGTAATCCAGATATTATTACTTTTGAGGTTCTGCTTTTTAACCTCCCACCTAGTGGGCGGCACGGTGGCACAGTGGTTAGCACTGCTGCCTCACAGCACCAGAGACCCGGGTTAAATTCCCACCTCAGGCGACTGACTGTGTGGAGTTTGCACGTTCTCCCCGTGTCTGCGTGGGTTTCCTCCAGGTGCTCCGGTTTCCTCCCACGGTCCAAAGATGTGCAGGTCAGGTGAATTGGCCATGCTAAATTGCCCGTAGTGTTAGGTAAGGGGTAAATGCAGGGGTATGATGGGTTGCGCTTCGGTGGGTCAGTGTGGACTTGTTGGGCCGAAGGGCCTGTTTCCACACTGTAATGTAATCTAATCTAACTTGCTATATTCAGTCTGCAAAGCCTTAACCCTTTCCCCAACTATGTTGTTCTTACCAATCTGTACAACAACTTCTGGCTTCTCACTCTTCTCTTTGACAATGTGCTGCAAAAGCTTCAAGACATCCTTGACCCTGGCACCAGGGAGGCAACATGCCATCCTGAATTCACATCCTGCCTGCAGAATCTCCTGTCTGTGCCCCAGAATGGAGAGTCCCTGATAACAATTGTTCTTATGAATCTTGACAAACCCTGCTGAACATAAGATTCATCTTGGTGCGCAAGATCTGGCTGTCACTTTTCTTCATTGAGAGACTATTCCCCTCAACGGTACCCAAAACAGTAGACAGGAATAGCCGCAGGAATTAGAGGTGATCTCATTGAAATTACAAAATACTTTAATGGGACAGATAACACAGATACAGGTAAGATGTTTCCTTTGAATGAGAAGTCTAGAACTAGGGACAGAATTTAATAATAAGGTGGATGCCACTTAGAATTTTCTTTTTACTCAGAGGGTTTTGAGTCTCTGCAATTCTCATCCACAGAGGGCTGTGCCATCTCAGCCTCTGAGTATGTTTATGATAGAGATTATTGAATGTATGATTACCAGTGGAGTACAGGATTATGGGGACGGGTATGATAAAAAGCATTGAAATGTTTGATCAGTCTTGATTATATTAATTTGGTAGAATAAATTTGATGAGCTGAATGGCCTACTTCTGTTCCTATGTTCTTAATTCAATTTTTGCATACTGTTTGTTCTGGTAATATTCCCAGAAAGTTGGATGAAGTTAAGGAATATTCTGGGTATTCATACAAAACTGGAACATTATTCTTATGCATCAACATTTGCTACATGTGAAGCGTTTGTTGCTCTCTTTAGTTCTGTATAATCTGCAAGGTCTCATCAGGCTCAATTGTCTTTTGATGATCAAATGATCATTGTGACTGCCTTGTTTTGTTGGTATTATTGATGGTGCTGTAACTTAATGCAGTGATCTTTCATCAGAACTGTTGTGGCAGAAACTTGCTTACTGTCAAGTATGTGAAGATTCCGCTGATTCACTTGAAGAAAATCAGAGGGACCTTGGTGTACTTTACCATTGACACGAGAGTCTTACTGCAGAATTTTGTCTTTGAAATGCTGAAAAGGGACCTGACATGTGGCATGTTATATGTTCACCCCCTTCGAAAGAAATCATCTCAAACTCTTTAAGTCTGGCAGGTAGATGTTCATACTGAAGCTGACCAAACTCTTGGAAAAGCTTCTTGACTTGAAGAGGATAATCCATGTTTCTTGATATGAAGCATCTATTATTTTGAAAAATTAGAGCAATTAGCTCGGCTTGTAATTTGATAAATTTCTGTTGTTGTGAAAGGTGTGGACATGGTATAGAATATTCACAGAGATGCTCGATGAGTTGATGAATTAAGTGGTCACTGTTGATCTATCTGCAGAGAAGGTAGAGGATATCGTGATCTGCTTACACAGTCTGCAAAAACTTTGCAGGCTGTAATTATATTATCTTTGGGCTGACAGCACAGAAGACAAATGGAGCAAAGGCTGAAGAGGGGAGACTTGGCACAGAGGGAGGAGGAGATGTCTTGACATAAGACCCTAACCAGCATGGGTTTTCAGATAGGACGTCTACGTCACCCATCTTAGTTAAGATAATACCTGAGATTCATCAAAGAGGTGGTGACAAAATATGCCATTGACTTCATCAGGACATCAGTCCCCTCCATGCACTGTAAAATCAGTACTGCCAATGGTTGTCAAGATTACTGTCTACCTGACTGAATGCTTCCAGGTGAGAACAGGTGTTATCATGATCATATCTCATCAATATATCTAGAAAATGATGGAGGCCCTGTACAATTTAGTATATGACTATTCTGATGAAAAGTCACAGACATGATTGTTCGCTCTGTGTCTCTCTCCACAGATGCTGCCTGACCTTCTGAATATTTCCAAGATTTCTTTTTTTTAATCATTGCAGACTTCCATCAACTGCAGTATTTTGCTTGAGGTCACTGTTCTGTCTAATCACGGAGAGCAGAATTAAGTTGGGGAGGGTCTCCAGCAGTTTAGCAGAATGCCCAATAGAGCACGGAGTCAGACTGCATGCAGACAGGCCTCCCAGCTCAACAGAGACAAATTATTCCAGTTTATTCATGTGTAGTTGTTGTGCAATCATAGAACATAGAAGAACATAGAACATAGAAAAATACAGCGCAGTACAGGCCCTTTAGCCCTCGATGTTGCGCCGATCCAAGCCCACCTAACGTACACTAGCCCACTATCCTCCATATGCCTATCCAATGCCCGTTTAAATGCCCATAAGGAGGGAGAGTCCACCACTGCTACTGGCAGGGCATTCCATGAACTCACGACTCGCTGAGTAAAGAACCTACCCCTAACATCTGTCCTATACCTACCCCCCCTTAATTTAAAGCTATGCCCCCTCATAATAGCTGACTCCATACGTGGAAAAAGATTCTCACTGTCGACCCTATCTAAACCCCTAATCATCTTATACACCTCTATCAAGTAAACCCTAAACCTTCTTTTCTCCAATGTAAACAACCCCAAGTGCCT